>NC_090810.1:33343426-33658981 GCF_036512215.1 Solanum lycopersicum | reverse complement strand
TGTGGGTCCCTATGAAATTTCGCAAAGGGTTGGTAAAGTCGTATATGAGTTTAAGTTACCTAGTAAATTGGCTTCAGTTCATCCCGTATTCCATGTCTCCGTTCTTATGAAATATATCAGTGATCCCAACTCCATTCTTCCTATTGACGGTCTAGTTGTTCAAGAGAACCTCTCCTATGAGGAGGTTCTGGTTGAAATCTTTGATAGAAAAGTAAAGAAGTTAAGGAACAAGTAGGTGGATTTCGTAAAGGTGTTATGGAAGAACCACCTTGTTGAGGGTGAAGCATGGGAGGCTGAGGCTGACCGGAAATCCCATTACCAACTTGTTGAGGGTGAAACATGGGAGGCCGAGGCTGACAGGAAGTCCCGTTAACCTCATCTATTTGATAACTAAGGTTAGTTGTTCCTATTTATAGTGAAAATAATGATTTTATTTGAAGTTTCCTTGATTATTGGTAAAATAGTGAAATATATGTTTTGTTACAATGATTTACAGTGAATTATGCCTATAGAAGTGAAAGTTTTCAAAAAAAAACTCTTTTACTTGATTTGAAATTATGTGGTGTATTTTGGTATGTTGTGCCTTCATGAGTTGTATTTAGAATGATGATATGTGTTGGAGAAAGCTTTGGTATAAGTGAATACTCATGTAGTGAATGTAGAACTCTTATGAGTTGAAAATGATGCTCTCAGTTGCATTGTGTAAAAGGTCATATGGTTATGTTGATTTGAATTATAACTCATGTTTTGATATGTTGTTGTTGGTTGGGCTGCTAGTCTTGAGTCTATTCCTTCCTACTAAAGTATTTTAGTGTAATTTGGGGACAAATATTCCTAAGGGGGGATAATGTAACACTCTGAAAGTCTAAAGCCTAATCTAGAGCCTAACATAAGAGTCTACGAGTTGTAACAATGTTTTAAGGTAAAAAATAGTGTATATAAGTCATTTAGAAATTCTAGAATCAAAGCATCAAGAAACATCCTTGAAGTCCGGAGACTAGTCTAAGAGGTTCTAATGTGTCTTAGCCTATTTGATAAGGTTTTAAGAGTTGGAATTCGATAGAATTTGGTAGTAAGGTGTCAAACACGTATTAGAGTTGCTTTATACTCCAAATCTATTGGTAAGACTCCCCAAGGACCAACCAAAGGGTCCTTGAGGAAGACCTTTGCATTGTGGCTAAAAGTTATCTTGGACAGTATCCATCGACGACTTGCAAGCAATGAGGCGTGGTCCAATCGTCAGGGCGTCGATTGCCACTGTCAATGTTCACTTAGCCATTTTCAAGAAGGGGACATTTGGCAAGTATCTAGAAAAAAAAGACGGACCTGTAGGACGGTTGCTCCCAAGGTCTGTCGACTGACCTATGGCCCGTAGGTTGGGGTCTCGTTGGTCTGGGTCACTAGCTTGATGCCATGTTTTAATTAGTGAAACTAAATAACTAGGTTGTTAGTTAATTAGTTAGGGGTTAATGGAGGTCTAATTATGTAAATTAGGGACTTATATACAGACCCAATCCTAATTACACTAACCCAACTCTCATATTTCCCAAAACCCAGTTGCTCTTTCTTCTCTCTACTTTATCTCTCGCAAAGAAACTCCATCGAGACGAAGGTAAAGGAGGGTTCTTGGGAAACAAGAAGACTAATTTTCTCCATCGTTCTCCATCAATTATCAAGGTACTGTATTCCTTTCCCCAAAGGGTTCTTCAAAATTGATTTCAAAAAGATGAGTTTCAAGTGGGTTTTCTTCTATTACGAATTCGATCTTCTAGATTAAACTTTTTATGGTTTATTTTGATTATCATGCTTAGATTATGATTTATTATTATTCAATTATGCTAGTTGTTGATGAGTTAATCTAGTTTGGTGGATTAGATCATGAAATTGATCGAAGCCCCTAAACCTAGGTTAAGAACTACTAATGAATTGGTGTGTAATGATTCAATTGTTTTCATTATTGTGTTATTTAATATTGTGTGATTATATAACCCCCATTAATGGTTTGAATTTGTTGGTTGATAGTAAAACCTTGGATGATGGCTTGTGAAGGAAATTGGGGTATGTCTTGTGATCTCAATTCTTTACTTCAATTATGATTACTTGTGTTCAGTGGTGAAGTTATATTGAAGTATATCTTATGATGAGATTTATTAGGGTTGGTACTATGTTGAATTAAAATATATTGATTTGTGTCTTATGATTTGTTGGCTAAGATGTGATGGTATAAGGTTGATGATGAATTTTCGTTGTGCCTTATTATGATATAGGGATGTAAATATGCTAAACTCACATGTGTGAATTGTAAAAAAGGACAATACTCATGCAATTACTATAGAGCTATGATTATGACTATGTAAGGGTTAAGCCCTATGACCTAAACTAAGTTATGATTATTAATGAAAGACATTTCAAAAGGGGCACTGAGTGAACTAGAAATGAGTAGTGTCCCTCCCCTCTTAAGGAAAGTAGGATCACTAATGTACTCATGAGGTTGGAGACTATAATGCATGTAGCATAAAGAGTGTCCGAACTACATCTGATAGTTCTTGAACTATGTTGCTCCCATAGGAATACTAGTTAATGGATCCACATAGATGCTATGTTCATATTTTTGTACTACCTTTTCAAGTAGTCCGCCTTTTTTCGAGTTAGGGTTCCATGACACTAGATTCAACATTAGCTCATGTGGTCTATGTCGATTAAGGAAGGACGTTCCCAAAGGTAAAACGAAGTAATAAAGTGAACTCTAACTAGGAGGACCTAAGGGGTCTGGCTTAGTCTAGGTATGGGTATGGGACTCAACCTGTACATTGAATTAGTTGGCCTTGAGGGAATTTTTAGAAAAATGTTCTTATGTGTTTATGTGTTCTAAATGTAAATGATATGTATATGTTGATTTTACATGTGAATGACAGTATATGATAATGATTTCAGTTGTGAACATGTTGTTGGTGTGTATTGTTAAAGTAGGAAGATGTTTAGTCTAATTGATGTAGTATGTGAAGTGGGCATTACTTCTAGTTCTTGTTGGGTTTACTTAGTTGAGTGAGGTTATGGGGTCTTACTTGGTCATTGCACTAGTGGACTCAATGGGGGCGTATGAGTGATTGTCTTACTTAAGTTATGATGTTATGAACCCGTATACATGCTTGTTGATATAATAACTTGATGATACAGTATATTGATTATGTGCTCAATTATGTGGATATGCATGTTTACTTTACTAAACTTGGTATTGTTGGTCTTGCGATGTACATGGTTTTGACTTAAGGAATATGTGCATATTGATTTGAACTGGTACTTGAATGTGCATAAGGTGTTCTCAAAGTAGATTAGCATGTTTTAATGAAATGTCTCTTTTTAGCATGATTTCTATGTTGTATGTGCATACGATTCCTTACTTAGTACAACTGATGTGCTAACCATATTTCTTCCTTTTACCCCAACCTTTTAGGTTCCAGTCGTTGAGGTTTGTGACCACTTTCAAGGAAGTCTTGGATCATTTCTCAAAATGTGGGTATGTCATCAAGTCCAAGGATGATGCGTTGTTATTACTCTAGCTATGGGTCTTTGTAATAGTCTAAAGACAAACATTACATTCATGTTGTTTCACGATATTGTTATAAGCCCTAAATGGCAATCTATATTGTGTAAGGGCTTATTCCTATGTTGATTTGACTATGTTTAGATGGTTAATATGAGACATTCCTTTTAAGACTGTTATGTATCTTATATATATATATATATATATATATATATATATATATATATATATATATATATGAGTGTGTGTGTGTGTGAGTGTGTCATAAAAGTAGAAGACTATGAAATCTTCTTATACGAAGGGTCTATATATACTTGATATGAATATATTATGTGTACGCGAGAGGTCAAAGTAAACCTCATGAAGTAGTGTAGACGAAAAGTTTGAAATTTCTTGCATTTTTAACCTATGAATATAATGATGAATGCAAAGAGGCTAGTCCAAGTCCTGTCTGAGGACAACGACGCCGGTTACTTCTAGGCGGTAATTCGCGGATATGACACCTTTGGCCTTGAAAAACCATCCACTTCTATCTCATTCAGCGACATGCCGAGTGGAAACTTACTCGTCGAGTTTTACAAGACCTCTAGTTATTTTGGAAGTCCAAACAACACTAAGTCGTGACAGCCAACCTGGTCGGTTCTTCTCCAATTTCTCCTTGACTTGCCGAGTTCTAAAGATTCTAAATGTCTTGAGTATAATGTTGACCAAGTTTGTTTCACCGCCCTCTTCAATGAGTCACCGACTGGACTTTAAGCTCTCCAACCTACACTTTTAAACACCTTCCATACTTTGACTTGAACAATTAACACACCATTATTTCAAACTTAAAAATAAGGCAAATAAAACTTAGTTTGACTTGCAAGAAACTCCTTAGTCAACATCACGACACGACAAAGGTCCACGCTAAAACATCATTCTTGGGGTTGGCCATATTATCACTAGTCAGACCTCCTTGTTGTCTCTGGTTTAAAGGAGACGAGCTATGACTGATATACCGTGGTTTCACGGTAAAATTAATACTTTTTCCTTAAAGTTTAGTGTGTCCTAAAGCCTTTTTGTGCTAATTTTTATATAAGTTTCTCTTTGTTTTGCAGGAAATCTGTCCAAAGCTGAATGCGGAGATTTTGAGCGAAAAATGCAGAAGAGACCACCTACGGAGCTTAAGACAGTCCGTCGTGCCTGTGACGGTCCGTAGGTGGCAGCGTAGAGAAGCTGCTGAAGGAAGATGGGGAAGTCTGACCAAGTGTGGGATTACGAAGCTTGTGACGGTCTATAATGGCTATGACAGTCCGTCCTGTAGGTTCGTCATGAAAATCAGAGAAGTGATCCCAGTACCCAGATTCCAAGAGTTGAAGTATTTTGAAATGAGTCCCTCGACGGACCGTTGTGCCTATGACAATCCGTCAAACTTTCCGTTGAGGGGAATGAAGAAAGCAGCAAAAGAAATTGCACCAAGTATGGGATGACGGAGTCCACGACGGTCCGTCATGACCACGACGGTCCGTCGCGTGGTCCGTCGACCCAGCCGCGTTTTGGCAGATTTCCAGTAATTAGAATCCTTGTTAAATTAGGTTTTTATTTTTTATAAATAGTTCGAAAAACCTCATTTTTGAGGTTAGACTCTGTAAGATAAAACATCATATTATTAGACTTTGTGTTTGAGTGTTTGATTTTTTAGAGATTCTTACAAGTGATTTTTGGTGATTAATCAAGCAAATTTTCGGGCTTTATTCTTTCTCATTGAAGTAAGTACATGAATTCTTGTTTAACATATTTGAATATTGTGTTTATGGCTATGAGGAACTAAACTCCATAACTAGGGTTGTGGGAACCATAGGCAAATAATGAGATAAACCCTAGCTAAAATAACAATTCTAGAATAGTGTCTTGCATGTATTAATAATTCTTTCGCTTAGCAGTCTTTTTAACGGATGATCAACGTTAGAACTCGCCTTCCTGCTACTTGTCGGACCAAGGAGATAGATAATAAGAAAAGAATTAATAACATAGATTTAGTGTATACTATCTAATAGGCTAGTATTGATTGGTACGAGGCAATAACTTAGTCAAATATCGAATACGATGCTTAATTTGAGGTAAAGATAAGGGTTAAGAAAGCAACACACGCAACCGGACCAAGGTGCAGTGAGATTTTCTAGATGTCGGACCAAGGATTTAGAAATACATAACTTATCTCTTTGCATGCAAGATACTAGGAAGGAATTGTTATAGTTAGAATTATCAAGTTATGAACTTGTGGGGAACACGTAAACCCTAGTTACTTTAATTAATTGATTAAAACCCAACATTAAAAGCTGTTAAGTGTCTCTTTCAAGTTCGTTAGTTATTTTTACTCATTAGGAAATACAAACCCCACTTTTTATACTTTCACTTTCTAAGGAAATCATCAACCGAACAATCAAGAATAACAAAATCGGCTGAAAAGATGAATGACTCCACTTTTACTAGCACATCATGAAGTTTCCCTATGGGCCGTTTTACTGTCAATCAGCAATCAGTAGCCGCATCGCAGTGGGCTTTGGGTCACCAAAACCCAACTTCTTGTAAATAGAGAGGGGCATGAGATTTTTTCTTGCCCCCAGATCACATAATGCTTTCACAAAATGTAATAGCCCGATTGTACAAGGAATAGTGAACGCACCCGGATTTTCTTTCTTTTGGACCAGAGATCTTGTAGCAATAACACTACAATGCTGCATTCTATCATCATCCTCAAAAGTAACCAAACTTTTCTTTGTGACCAAATCTTTCATAAACTTATCGTAACCGGGCATTTGTTCTAAAGCTTCTACCAAAGGGACATTGATAGAAAGTTGCTTCAACATTGTTATAAAACGCCGATATTTGCCATCCTCAGTCTTTTTCACTAATCTTTGAGGAAATGGGGGTGGTTGCCTAGGCATGCGAGTTACCTTTTTAGGCACTTCAGCATCTTCTGCACTGTTATCCTGTAAATTAGCATCAATATTTACCACTTTATCAGTGTCTTCTGTCACCTCATTCTCGTTAGATGGCATAGGTGGGTCAATGATTTGCTTGCCACCGCGAGTAGTGATTGCCATACAATGTCCATAATTTTTCGAATTTTGGATAGTGTTGCTAGGAAGAGTGCCTGGTTGCCGTGTGTTCACAGTTGCAGATAATTGGGCCAATTGTAACTTAAGTTGCTTAATCGATATTGCATGTGTATCATGTTTTTGGAAATGGAAAGTGAGTGTTAGGGTGAAGTCTGAGTAGCCCAACTCACTATCCTCTTTTGGGGTTTTCTTGCCTGTGTTCTTTTTCCCCAAAAGACTGATTACTTTTTCTGTTGAACCGGAACGTTATATCTTTTGTACATAGTTTAACTCTGAAGCATGATGGCTAAAATGATATCCCGATAAAACTGGAAAATATTGCATGACTAGGCGTAGTAACTGATAATTGTGTGGCTCTAAACATGAAATAGAGTTACACCATTGCATTACCCTAAATCTTCAAGTCAAACTAGGTGTCTGATAATCTGGTATAGTGATGAGATGTCAAGTGAGTGTGAGGAAAGTTTAATAGTCCACTACTAGTACGGAGCTAGAACTTGCCTGGTTAGTCCTGCTAAAAGTAAGTTGTAACAGACAATTAGGAAAGGATCATAGGCCCTTATTCAATGTAGCTCATTTCTTGCCTAAATAAAAGAAACCAAATGAAAGTTATCCTTCTTTGATCCAAATAATTTGAGCTTAAAATTAGACCTTTCTTTTTCACCCCAACTGCTCTTTTCTGGGAACAATATGTTGGCCCTGGTCCATCCTTGGACATGTGCACCTCAGCTTATACCAAAAGCATAAGTTGAGGGTGGTTAATGCATAAACAACCTTCGTTATGCCCTTACCCGACTTTGGGTACTGTGTACCTTGACTCATGGCAAAGCCATGAGCTGAGGGTGGCTGTTTTGAGGAATGCTCTGGAAAGTAGGGTTGAAAGAACAAAGAGAGAGAAAGAACAAAAGTAAAGTGACTCAAGAACTCGTTGAAATAAAAGGAAAGAAAAAAGTGAATTATTCAAGAATTACAAACAAGAAAAGAAAAGAGTTACTTACACAAATGAAGAAAGAAGGGAAACATAAAGGTGAAAGAATAGGAGAAACTGGGCGAGATACAGTGATAAAAAGTGGAAGGTTTAGCCGATATGTCAAGGAGGGCAAAAAGTCACTAAAGTATACCTAAATATACCCTACCTGACTCTGAGCCTACGTTACAAGCTAAAAAAAGTCCTATCGTGATCCTAAGGGTTGTATAGCGAACTTAAGACAGTGAAAATAAGGGCAAGCTTATGGCAATAAGTATGAATGAGTGTGACTTTGTTCTGAGAGAAAGTGTTGAAATGTAATCCTTATACTCAAACTGAAATCATTGGGTGAAAAATGAGGATTTTGTTCTAAAGTGAGGACACTCGTTGCAATACCGGAATTGTTAGCACCTCGGTGTGAAATTGAACAGGATAGGTGTTAGAGCATGGTGAGTCTGTGTCATGTTCGAATCCCACAAAATTCAATCCTAATTGTGGTAGCATGCATAGATTTGATGAGATTAATCGGGATTGATAGCCAAATGATTGCAAAGGATAAAACATGAATACTATTGTACAAAGATTATGTAGTGAGTCATAGTGCGTTGCTTGAGGACAAACAACGAATTTAAGTTGACGGTATTGATATACCATGGTTTCACGGTATAATTAATACTTTTTCCTTAAAGTTTAGTGTGTCCGAAAGCCTTTTTTGTGCTAATTTTGATATAAGTTTCTCTTAGTTTTGCAGGAAATCTGTCCAAAGCTAAATGCGGAGATTTTGAGCGAAAAATGCAGAAGAGACCACCTACTGAGATTATAACGGTCCGTCGTGCCTGTGACGGTCCGTAGGTGGCAGCATAGAGAAGCTGCTGAAGGAAGATGGGGAAGCCTGACCAAGTGTGGGATTACAAAGCTTGTGACAGTCCGTCATGGCTATGACGGTCCGTCCTGCAGGTTCGTCGTGAAGATCAGAGAAGTGATCCCAGTACCCAGATTCCAAGAGCTGAAGTATTTTGAAACGAGACCCTAGACGGACTGTTGTGACTATGACGGTCCATCACACTTTCCGTCGAGGGGAATGAAGAAAGCAGCTGAAGAAATTGCACCAAGTATGGGACGACGGAGTCCACGACGGTCCGTCATGACCACGATGGTCTGTCGCGTGGTCCGTCGACCCAGCCGCATTTTGGTAGATTTCCAGTAATTAGAATCCTTGTTTAATTAGGTTTTTATTTTTTATAAATAGTTCGAAAAACCTCGTTTTTGAGGTTAGACTCTGTGAGATAAAACATCAGATTATTAGACTTTGTGTTTGAGTGTTTGATTTTTTAGAGATTCTTACAAGTGATTTTTTGTGATTAATCAAGAAAATTTTCGGACTTTATTCTTTCTCATTGAAGTAAGTACATGAATTCTTGTTTAACATATTTGAATATTGTGTTTATGTCTATGAGGAACTAAACTCCATAACTAGGGTTGTGGGAACCATAGGCAAATAATGAGATAAACCCTAGCTAAAATAACAATTGTAGAATAGTGTCTTGGATGTATTAATAATTCTTTCGCTTTGAAGTCTTTTTAACGGATGATCAACATTAGAACTCGCCTTAGTGCTACTTGCCGGACAAAGGAGGTAGAAAATAGGAAAAGAATTATTAACATAGATTTAGTGTATACTATCTAATAGGCTAGTATTGATTGGTACGAGGCAATATCTTAGTCAAATATCGAATACGATGCTTAATATGAGGTAAAGATAAGGGTTAGGAAAGCAACACACGCAACCGGACCAAGGTGCGGAGTGAGATTTTCTAGATGTCGGACCAAGGATTTAGAAATACTTAACTTATCACTTTGCATGCAAGATACTAGGAAAGAATTGTTATAGTTAGAATTATCAAGTTATGAACTTGTGGGGAACACGTAAACACTAGTTACTTTAATTAATTGATTAAAACCCAACATTAAAAGCTGTTAAGTGTCTCTTTCAAGTTCGTCAGTTATTTTTACTCATTAGGAAATACAAACCCCCCTTTTTATGCTTTCACTTTCTAAGGAAATCATTAACCGAACAATCAAGAATAACAAAATCGGCTGGAAAGATGAATGACTCCACTTTTACTAGCACATCATGAAGTATCCCTATGGGCCATTTTACTGTTCGATCATCCATCAGTAGCCGCATCGCAGTGGGCTTTGGGTCACCAAAACCCAACTTCTTCTAAATCGAGAGGGGCATGAGATTTATTCTTGCCCCCAGATCACATAATGCTTTCGCAAAATGTAATAGCCCGATTGTACAAGGAATAGTGAACGCAACCGGATCTTCTTTCTTTTGGACCGGAGATCTTGTAGCAATAGCACTACAATGCTGCATTCTATAGTCATCCTCAAAAGTAACCGAACTTTTCTTTCTGACCAAATCTTTCATAAACTTGGCGTAACCGGGCATTTGTTCTAAAGCTTCTACCAAAGGGACATTGATAGAAAGTTGCTTCAACATTGTTATAAAAAGCCGATATTTGCCATCCTCAGTCTTTTTCACTAATCTTTGAGGAAATGGGGGTGGTGGCCTAGGCATGGGAGTTACCTTTTTAGGCACTTCAGCATCTTCTGCACCGTTATCCTCTAAATTAGCATCAACATTTACCACTTTATCAGTGTCTTTTGTCACCTCATTCTCGTTAGATGGCATAGGTGGGTCAATGGTTTGCTTGCCAACGTGAGTAGTAATTGCCATACAATGTCCATCATTTTTCGGATTTTGGACAGTGTTGCTAGGAAGAGTGCCCGGTTGCCGTGTGTTCACAGTTGCAGATAATTGGGACAATTGTAACTCAAGTTTCTTAATTGATATTGCATGTGTATCAACTTTTTGGAAATGGAAAGTGAGTGTTAGGGTGAAGTCTGAGTAGCCCAACTCACTATCCTCTTTTGGGGTTTTCTTGCCTGTGTTCTTTTTCCCCAAAAGACTGATTACTTTTTCTGTTGAACCGACATGTTATATCTTTTATACATAGTTTAACTCTGAAGCATGATGGCTAAAATGATATCCCAATAAAACTGGAAAATGTTACATGACTAGGCGTAGTAACTGATAATTGTGTGGCTCTAAACATGAAATAGAGTTACACCATTGCATTACCCTAAATCTTCAAGTCAAACTAGGTGTCTGATAATCTGGTAAAGTGATGAGATGTCAAGTGAGTATGAGGATAGTTGAATAGTCCACTACTGGTACTGAGCTAGAACTTACCTGGTTAGTCCTGCTAAAAGTAAGCTGTAAATGACAATTAGGAAAGGATCATAGGCCCTTATTCAATATAGCCCATTTCTAGCCTAAATAAAAGAAACCAAATGAAAGTTATCCTTCTTTGATCCAAATAATTTGAGATTAAAATCAGACCTTTCTTTTTCACCCCTACTGATCTTTTCTGGGAACAATATGTTGGCCCTGGTCCCTCCTTGGACATATGCTCCTCAGCTTATGCCAAAAGCATAAGTTGAGGGTGGCTAATGCACAAACAACCTTCATTATTTCCCTGACCCAACTTTGGGTATTGTGTACCGTGACTCATGGCAAAGCCATGAGTTGAGGGTGGCTGTTTTGAGGAATACTCTGGAAAGTGGGGTTGAAAGAACAAAGAGAGAGAAAGAACAAAAGTAAAGTGACTCAAGATCTCGTTGAAAGAAAAGGAAAGAAAAAAGAGAATTATTCAAGAATTAAAAACAAGAAAAGAAAAGAGTTACTTACACAAATGAAGAAAGAAGGGAAACAGCAAGGTGAAAAAATAGGAGAAACTAGGCGAGATAAAGTGATAGAAAGTGGAACGTTTAGCCGATATGTCAAGGAGGGCAAAAAGTCACTAAAGTATACCTAAATATAACCTACCTGACTCTAAGCCTACGTTAGAAGCTAAAAAAGTCCTATCGTGATCCTAAGGGTTGTATAGCGAACTTAAGGCAGTGAAAATAAGGGCAAGCTTATGGCAATAGGTATGAATGAGTGTGACTTTGTTCTTAGAGCGAGTGTTGAAATGTAATCCTTATACTCAAAATGAAATCATTGTGTGAAAAATGAGGATTTTGTTCTAAAGTGAGGACACTAGTTGCAATACCAGAATGGTTAGCACCTCGTTGAGAAATTGAAGAGGATAGGTGTTAGTGCATGGTGAGTCTGTGTCATGTTCGAATCCCACAAAATTCAAGCCTAATAGTGATAGCATGCATAGATTTGATGAGATTAATCGGGATTGATAGCCAAATGATTGCAAAGGATAAAACATGAACACTATTGTACAAAGATTGTGTAGTGAGTCATAGTGCGTCGCTTGAGGACAAACAACGAATTTATGTTGAGTGTGTTTATATACCGTGGTTTCACGGTATAATTAATACTTTTTCCTTAAAGTTTAGTGTGTCCGAAAGCCTTTTTGTGCTAATTTTGATAAAAGTTTCTCTTTGTTTTGCAGGAAATCTGTCCAAAGATAAATGCAGAGATTTTGAGACAAAAAATGCAGAAGAGACCAGCTACGGAGCTTATAACGGTCCGTCGTGCCTGTGACGGTCCGTAGGTGGACGCGTAGAGAAGCTGCTGAAGGAAGATGGGGAAGTCTGACCAAGTGTGGGATTACGAAGCTTGTGATGGTCCGTCATGGCTATGACGGTCCGTCCTGCAGGTTAGTCGTGAAGATAAGAGAAGTGATCCCAGTACCTAGATTCCAAGAGTTGAAGTATTTTGAAACGAGACCCTCGACGGACCGTTGTGCCTATGACGGTCCGTCACACTTTCCGTCGAGGGGAATGAAGAAAGCAGCAGAAGAAATTGCACCAAGTATGGGACGACGGAGTCCACGACAGTCCGTCATGACCACGACGGTCCGTCGCGTGGTCCGTCGACCCAGCCGCGTTTTGGCAGATTTCCTGTAATTAGAATCCTTGTTTAATTAGGTTTTTATTTTTTATAAATAGTTCGAAAAACCTCATTTTTGAGGTTAGACTCTTTGAGATAAAACATCATATTATTAGACTTTGTGTTTGAGTGTTTGATTTTTTAGAGATTCTTACAAGTGATTTTTGGTGATTAATCAACCAAATTTTCGGACTTTATTCTTTCTCATTGAAGTAAGTACATGAATTCTTGTTTAACATATTTGAATATTGTGTTTATGGTTATGAGGAACTAAACTCCATAACTAGGGTTGTGGGAACCATAGGCAAATAATGAGATAAACCCTAGCTAAAATAACAATTCTAGAATAGTGTCTTGCATGTATTAATAATTCTTTCGCTTAGAAGTCTTTTTAACGGATGATCAACGTTAGAACTCGCCTTAATGCTACTTGCCGGACCAAGGAGGTAGATAATAGGAAAAGAATTATTAACATAGATTTAGTGTATACTATCTAATAGGCTAGTATTGATTGGTACGAGGTAATAACTTAGTCAAATATCGAATACGATACTTAATATGAGGTAAAGATAAGGGTTAGAAAAGCAACACGCAGCCGGACCAAGGTGCGGAGTGAGATTTTCTAGATGCCGGACCAGATTGCGCTTGTTTCCAGGCAAACTCATGTCCAAATGGACTGGTCCTTACACGGTTACCTAACTATTCCCTCATGGAGCAGTTGAGTTTGAAATTAAGGAGGGTATGCGGTTAAAGCTGAATGGACAGCGCATAAAAATCTATCTCCGGCATGCTGAATCCGCGAATGAATTTATCGAGGCATACCATCTTGAAGAAGTCTTAGTAATCAAGTGGCCCCAGTCGTGCCGCGACATTAAATCAGGCGCTTGTTGGGAGGCAACCCAATACTTTTTAATAATGGTAGCATTTTTTCTATTAATAGGTTTTAAATTTGCAGGCACATCACCAGGAAATTCTGCAAAAAACTACTCCGCAGTAGCCACTGACGGATACAACGACGGACCGTTGCGCATGCAACGGACCGTCTTATGCATCCGTCACACCAGGTACATATTTCTGTCATTTTAAATATTATGGCACACAGGACAGAACCTACGACGGCTCGTCACCAATGCGACGGACCGTCGTTGGGGAACCGTCGCGTGATTAATGAATTCGACCCGACTCGACCCGGCTGGACCCTTTTCAAAATCTGACCGTTTATAGTCCCCCCTCCATATTTCACCCCATTACTTCCTTATTCCCCTAATCTCCCCTCTCTTTTAAACTTCCACACTTCCCTTCACTGATCATTGCTCCCAAAATACTCCTATGCCTTGTTCTTATCATCCACTAGTCGGTGCTGCTGCTGTAGGTTTCTACGTTGCCAACTGAATCATTGTCCGTTTGTTTTCTTCTCCATTTCCAAGGTATGTGTCTCTACATTTATACTTATTTATCTTGCATTTTGGTTTTGTAGTTAGTATTAGCTTAGTTCTTAGTCATATACTGTTTCCTCTATATGATTATGTCTAAACCTAGGTTCTAAATGTTCGTATGTGCAATGTTGATAACCCTAGGCATAGGTGATTTTGCTTTGGTAGTTTCCTAGGTCGTTGGGATAGACACATATAGGTCCACAACACTACAAGACCATGTGGGTTCATTGGGGATGCGTAGGGTACCCCCAGTTCTAACACTGCTATTCAGAACGACCCCGATGACGGACCGTCGCACACATGATGGACCGTCGTAGGGTCTGTTGCACAAGCCCTAGCACCCCTGCCCAACGACGCCTTTGACAGACCGTTGTCTTCACGACGGTCTGTCCTGCACAACCATTCTGGTTGTCAGAGACCCTGTTTCTAAGGGTCTCTCAAAATTTTCTAAGTGTCCTACGACGGACCGTCATACCCACGACGGTCCGTCCTGCACGACCGTCATGATGGTCAGAGACCCCTCTGATAAAGGTCTCCCAACATTTTCTAACTGTCCTACGACGGACTCTTACGACCGACCGTCATACCCACGACGGTCCGTCCTGCACGACCGTCATGATGGTCAGAGACTTCTCTGATAAGGGTCTCCCAACATTTTCTAAGTGTCCTACGACGGACTCTTATGACGGACCATCGTACCGACGACGGTCCATCCTGCACGATCGTCATGATGATTAGAGACCCCTCTGATAAGGGTCTCCCAACATTTTCTAAGTGTCCTACGACGGACTTTTACGATGGACCATCGTAAAAACGACTGTCCGTCCTGCTTGACCGTTATGATGGTTAGAGACCCCTCCTTCAGGGTCCTTCCTATATACATACACTAAGTAAAACACGACGGACCTCATGATGGTCCGTCATATCCACGACGAGCCGTCGTCTAGCCCGTCGTGTGATACGGTTTCACTATCACTAACACACTATTTTAAATGTTTTATGTTGTATGGGCTTGCCTGTCTTGTTTGACACTACTCGTACTAATAGTGATCCTTTGCAGGTACTATCTACTATGGAACCCAAGCAAGACCGAGCCTACGCACGCAGGCGATCCAAGTCTGTTGCCCCGTCTGCACGCTTGATCATCGACTCTGATGATGAGTGAGACCCTGAATATGTGCCCCCAGGCACTTCCGCACCTTCCCGTACAACGTTCCCCCAGAGCCACACCCAAGACGGTGGCGTCCGGCGTAGTCACTGCCTCCCAGTCTGATGAGGAGCGCACACTGACCGGCACACCCTCTGGGTCAGCCACAAATGAGGAAGGAGCGTCTGGCTCCTCAGGAGTATCCTGGTCCGAGGAAGCTTCAGGCTCTTCTGAGGTTCCCGCACCTGCCAATGCTGCAGCATCGTCCTCGTCTGATGAGGCTGACAGTTCAGACTCTACATCCGGCGCACCAGCCCAGGTCCCCACCCCAGCCTCTGACCAGCCAAACCGGTGGTGCGTCGAAGGCCAGTTTCAAGTTTACTCCGACGCCAAATTCCTTACTGATAAAGGAGTAATGACTCGGACACTCACCTTGGAGCGGCGGGTACTTACAGGGAGTCTCCTATCGATGATGGAGATCCACAACCTATTCACCAGGCATCGCTTAGAGTGGAAAGCCCGTCCGTTGGGATGATACAGCGAGGAAGTGGTTCGAGAGTTCTACGCATCCTACGTAGCGACTCTCCGATCACAGATCGATAGGCGGGCTGCTCCCGCTAAACAAGACCTACTGGAGCAGGTTCGAGTCCGGGTGTGCAGGTTGACATTTCCCTGCCAGCTATCCGCCAGTTCCTATACGGCGCGAGTGCACATGCTACGCGGACTCCCCACACTGCCATGTTTGACTACCGCTGGCAGATAGTGAAGGATTGTCAATTCTTGCCCGAGCAGACACTGAGAGAGACCACCAAGAGGTGGATGGCCCTGCACCTATCAGTCGACGGAGAGGGTGCAGATTGGGTCACTGAGCCGAAGGGGGCCATCAAGAAGGCCAACCTCACGTTCATCGCGAAGTTCTTGTGGCTGCTCGTTCGTCACTGCCTTTCCCCCACAGCTGCTGATAACATCGTCACTTGGGATCGAGCAGTGTTCATAGTGGCGATGATAGCCAGATTCGAGGTTGACTTCACATGGCTTCTCCAGGCAGTCATGCACGAGAGGGCATTCAAGGTCACTACTACCTACCCCTTCTCATGTATGATTTTTGCCCTTTGCAGGACCGCAGGTGTGCCCATATGGCACATAGATCAGTTGAAGACCCCGTAGGGCACCGTTTACGTTGGCGTCATCAGAGACGAGGCCAATGAGTTGGCCCCACGTCGAGGGCCCTGTCCAGATGTGCCACCACTTTCTGATGATCTTGCGGATATGGTGGTCTAGGCCCACACCGCTACACAGGCGTCCACTGACACTACCCCGGTCGAGTCTATCCCGGGTAGTAGCCCAGCCACGAGCTTTTCTCGCACAGCCCCTCTATCGTCACTGGCCCCGCTTGCTAGGGTCCAAAAACTGGAGGCACAAATGGCCACCCTTCAGCATCATATCCAACCGTGGATGCAGAATTCGATTACTGAGTCTGAAGCGCGTATGGAGAGGAAGATGCAGCGGAAGATTGCTGAGGTTAACAAGCGCCTAGATGCATTTGAGTTGAGAGTGTTAGCCCGCCCAGCTTCTCCGGTAGATGTGTCGACTCTTCAGGCTGCAGTCGACAGTCTTCGTGCAGACATCGACACGATCCTAGAGGCGAGAGTGTCGGAGCCTGTCGAGCCTGTTGAGGACACTGTATTGGCGGCCCTATTTTCTACTTCAGAAATTCCCCCACCTTCCCCTCGAGAGAGTGCCAAGAGGCGTAGGGTTCGATCAGAGGATGAGGCGCGAGCAAGGAAGAAGGAGCACCGAGAGATGGAGGCCGCGAAGAGAGCCTCACTTGCTGAGGCGGAGGCACACCAAATCAGAGCATCGCAGATAGCGGCTGGGGCGTCTAGCTCCCGCACTGTAGAGACAACAGGAGGCACTACTGATGGTGCGGTTGTTGCTGAGGACATCACTGAGGGTGTCTAGACTGCTGAGGACACCACTGAGGGTGTCCATATTGCAGAGGATGTGGGTTCTGGGAAACCGAACCCACCAGCTTGCTGATCGACGACGCTATGCACCACAGGTTTGCTTCACCTACCCCTCTAATCTTTAGATTTTTTTTAATGCATTGGGGACAATTGCATGCTTTTTTGTTGGGGGTGGGGTAAATGGAAAGTTAGTGTTAGGGTGAAGTCTGAGCAGCCCAACTCACTATCCTCTTTTGGGGTTTTCTTGCCTGTGTTCTTTTTCCCCAAAAGACTGATTACTTTTTCTGTTGAACCGGCACGTTATATCTTTTGTACATAGTTTAACTCTAAAGCATGATGGCTAAAATGATATCCCGATAAAACTGGAAAATATTGCATGACTAGGCATAGTAACTGATAATTGTGTGGATCTAAACATGAAATAGGGTTACACCATTGCATTACCCTAAATCTTCAAGTCAAACTAGGTATCTGATAATCTGGTATAGTGATGAGATGTCAAGTGAGTGTGAGGAAAGTTGAATAGTCCACTACTGGTGCTGAGCTAGAACTTGCCTGGTTAGTCCTACTACAAGTAAGCTATAACAGACAATTAGGAAAGGATCATAGGCCCTTATTCAATATAGCCCATTTCTAGCCTAAATAAAAGAAACCAAATGAAAGTTATCCTTCTTTGATCCAAATAATTTGAGCTTAAAATTAGACCTTTCTTTTTCAACCCAACTGATCTTTTCTGGGAATAATATGTTGGCCCTGGTCCCTCCTTGGACATGTGCACCTCAGCTTATGCCAAAAGCATAAGTTGAGGGTGGCTGATGCATAAACAACTTTCGTTATGGCCCTGACCAGACTTTGGGTAATGTGTACCTTGACTCATGGCAAAGCCATGAGTTGAGGGTGTCTGTTTTGAGGAATGCTCTGGAAAGTGGGGTTGAAAGAACAAAGAGAGAGAAAGAACAAAAGTAAAGTGACTCAAGAACTCGTTGAAAGAAAAGGAATGAAAAAAGAGAATTATTCAAGAATTACAAACAATAAAAGAAAAGAGTTACTTACATAAATGAAGAAAGAAGGGAAACAACAAGGTGAAAGAATAGGAGAAACTGGGCGAGATAATGTGATAGAAAGTGGAAGGTTTAGCCGATATGTCAAGAAGGGAAAAAACTCACTAAAGTATACCTAAATATACCCTACCTGACTCTGAGCCTACGTTACAAGCTAAAAAAGTCCTATCGTGATCCTAAGGGTTGTATAGCGAACTTAAGGCAGTGAAATTAAGGGCAAGCTTATGGCAATAGGTATGAATGAGTATGACTTTGTTCTGAGAGCGAGTGTTGAAATGTAATCCTTATACTCAAACTGAAATCATTGAGTGAAAAATGAGGATTTTGTTCTAAAGTAAGGACACTAGTTGCAATACCGGAATTGTTAGCACCTCGGTGAGAAATTGAAGAGGATAGGTGTTAGTGCATGGTGAGTCTGTTTCATGTTTGAATCCCACAAAATTCAAGCCTAATGGAGATAGCATGCATAGATTTGATGAGATTAATCGGGATTGATAGCCAAATGATTGCAAAGGATAAAACATAAACACTATTGTACAAAGATTGTGTAGTGAGTCATAGTGCGTCGCTTGAGGACAAACAACGAATTTAAGTTGAGGGTGTTGATATACCGTGGTTTCACGGTATAATTAATACTTTTTCCTTAAAGTTTAGTGTGTCCGAAAGCCTTTTTTGTGCTAATTTTGATATAAGTTTCTCTTTGTTTTGCAGGAAATCTGTCCAAAGCTAAATGCGGAGATTTTGAGCAAAAAATGCAGAAGAGACCAGCTACGGAGTTATGACGGTCCGTCGTGCCTGTGACGGTCCGTAGGTGGACGCGTAGAGATGCTGTTGAAGGAAGATGGGGAAGTCTAGCCAAGTGTGGGATTACGAAGCTTGTGACGGTCCGTCATGGCTATGACGGTCCGTCCTGCAGGTTCATCGTGAAGATCAGAGAAGTGATCCCAGTACCCAGATTCCAAGAGTTGAAGTATTTTGAAACGAGACCCTCGACGGACCGTTGTGCCTATGAAGGTCCGTCACACTTGCCATCGAGGGGAATGAAGAAAGCAGCAGAAGAAATTGCACCAAGTATGGGACGACGGAGTCCACGACAGTCCGTCATGACCACGACGGTCCGTCGCGTGGTCCGTCGACCCAGCCGCGTTTTGGCAGATTTCCAGTAATTAGAATCCTTGTTTAATTAGGTTTTTATTTTTTATAAATAGTTCGAAAAACCTTGTTTTTGAGGTTAGACTCTGTGAGATAAAACATCATATTATTAGACTTTGTGTTTGAGTGTTTGATTTTTTAGTGATTCTTACAAGTGATTTTTGGTGATTAATCAAGCAAATTTTCTGACTTTATTCTTTTTCATTGAAGTAAGTACATGAATTCTTGTTTAACATATTTGAATATTGTGTTTATGGTTATGAGGAACTAAACTCCATAACTAGGGTTGTGGGAACCATAGGCAAATAATGAGATAAACCCTAGCTAAAATAACATTCTAGAATAGTGTCTTCCATGTATTAATATTTATTTCGCTTAGAAGTCTTTTTAACAGATGATCAACGTTAGAACTCGCCTTAATGCTACTTGCCAGACCAAGGAGGTAGATAATAGGAAAAGAATAATTAACATAGATTTAGTGTATATTATCTAATAGGCTAGTATTGATTGGTACGAGGTGATAACTTAGTCAAATATCAAATACGATGCTTAATATGAGGTAAAGATAAGGGTTAGGAAAGCAACACACGCAGCCGGACCAAGGTGCGGAGTGAGATTTTCTAGATGCCGGACCAAGGATTTAGAAATACATAACTTATCACTTTGCATGCAAGATACTAGGAAAGAATTGTTATAGTTAGAATTATCAAGTTATGAACCTGTGGGGAACACGTAAACCCTAGTTACTTTAATTAATTGATTAAAACCCAACATTAAAAGCTGTTAAGTGTCTCTTTCAAGTTCGTTAGTTATTTTTACTCATTAGGAAATACAAACCCCCCTTTTTATGCTTTCACTTTCTAAGGAAATCATCAACCGAACACAGTAATAACAAGTTGAAGTTAAGTCTAACTATTTTCCTTGTGGGAACGATCCCAACCTCACTAGTTGGGTTATTTACTTGACGCGGCCACTTTACTTCTCATTTGAGAAGTAAGTTTGAGCGTATCAATGACCCATTTGGTTCTCCAACTTTTTAATCGATACTGAATGGGAGGTAACCATATGGCAAAGTATCAACACATCTTCTTTCATTACTTGCAGAATCTGTACCAACTTTGATAATACGAGAAAGAATATCCTCCGACCGACCTTCCTATGGCACTTATGGGGAGGAACATATTTATCTGAAAACTTTAGAAAACATCTTGAGAATTTGGGATCCTTGATAAAGAGAGTTTCAAGGATCAAAATTCCTACTTTGATGAATCTAATTCTTCACTCTGATGAAGAATCTCCACTCAATTCGTCACACAAAGCTCTTCTTTGACTTTGGATTTTAATGGAGTCCTAGAATCTTTTTTAAGGGATTTTGGGTTTTTGATTTGGAAGAATGGAATCTTATAAGTTTTAAATACTTATATACATGTTTAAAATACTAAAAATACCATTTAAGAAACTTCAAACCTTCTAATTGGAAGTGGGCTGAAATTACAATTTTACCCCTCAACTTACAGTGAAGCTGCGTGCAGGACAGACCATCACCAACGGTTGCCCATCGACAGGGTGTAGGTCCATACACGGGTCGTCCTGCCCTTCGTCGATGGGTTAAGAGACTTTTAATTTGTAGATTAGCTCGAAAGGATAAGTATCAAATGACTCCCACCACCTAAGGGGCGTCGACCACTGGCTGTCGAGTGCCATTCGTAGGTGGACTGCCTTGGACAATTTTGGCCACCAACATGGGTCCTTTCTCAAGGACCCTTAGATGGTCCTTGTGGATGTTTTCCTGGACGTTACCAACCCAAATACGATCATATGCGAGTTTAGCACCTCTAACATGAATTTCATCCAAAACAAACACGTAAAACTACACGGAACATGCTTAGACACACAAGATCGTTTCAAGGCATATCTTTTAAACGTCATGGACGTTCTTGGATGTTTGCCTCAAAATTTCACGAAACTGTACACACTTACTATATACATCATAATAAATCATTTATAGATCTTAGAACCTCATGATTCACATAAAACACATAAAACCACATACGATGCACATAGGTGACTTAGTCGTTGAACGTCTTGGTCGTCCCTTGACGTTTGACTTCCAAACCACTTAAACTCTTAGATACTGAATCAATACCATATATTATACCTATTTAGGACCTTATAACATCAATACCAACATGTTAGGATTTATTTCACCTAAGTCATTTTCGGGGTCTTACATTCACCCCCACTTGGACAACATTCGTCCTCAAGTGACACTTGCCACTTTCTGAATACATCCAAGAATAGAGATTTAATTAGAAGTTCATGACCATACCACACAAAAAATAACAAAGAATAAAACATTAATTTCACATAGTCAAGAGATCCATAACACAACAAGAACAATTATATCACTCATTATGCTTCAAACTTCACATGCTTCATTCCAAATAGTAAAAACTCAATTTATATTCAATGTCATGCCTATATACATCATTTCTAACATCATTACCAAAATTTTAGTCCAAATAATCAATTAGTCAATTTCTCAAACATTTAACAGTGGGCAGGGAAAAACATTATAGTGATTTAGGTCATTTTTCCAAAAATCTATCTTTTAGTCAATTCATGATATAATTATGCTATTATGCAAAGTAACATCATATAAACACATCCTACAACATTATCGTAGCTTCATAAAATACACAATGCAAGAAGTTAATGAAATTCAATTTCAACAAAACTCCTAAACACCATCCACATGCAACATGCTTCTAGGAATTTCTACCCCATCTACTAACCATACTCCCCCACTAGAAGGAACTCATATCTCTAAAAATAAAAGCAAGGACTTACCCTCATTATCATCATCATTCTCATCCGACTTTGATCCTCTAGTACGGAGTGCGTAGAAACGCCTCTTTGTTGGAGCATCATCCGTTGGAACACTACGAGTAACTTGCTTACCCTCTCTTCCTCTAGATGCAATCATAGGACAATCTCTCACCTTATGTCTTTCCTTACCATATCCATAGCAACTCCCGTTACCCTACGGACACTCACCATAATGTTTCTTGCCACAAGTGACACATGTAGGTTTGACATTTTGAAAACAACCTCATTTCTCCAATTTTACCTTAACACTCTTAGATTCTTCTTGACCATAGGCCCTCTTCTTATACCTAGGATGCCCTTGATCACTAGCACCACTACTTTTAAAACTTCTAGTCATTCTCCAATGTTTATACTCTTCAATTGATTGTGTATGCACCATGAGTCTAGCAAGGGTCATATCATCATGTAGCATAGAGGTACGACATTCATCCCTCACTAAGCCAGCCACACCCGTCAAAAAATGAATCATTTTATCCCTTGCATTCGACACAAGAGAAGGACATATCTAGATAACATTGAGAACTTCAAAGTGTATTCCTCAACTCTCATATTGACTTCGTTTACATTAATAAACTCCTCTACCATAAACTTCTCTCCTCTCACAGGGAAATTACTTACCAAGGAAAGCTTCCTTACACTCTTCCCACTCAATAGCACCCCATTACTCCAACCTATTATCCTTCCATTGAGTTTACCATATTTGAGAAACATCCCTCAATTGGTACGAAGCCAACTCCGCCTTCTCCTTAGATGTAACCCCTGTAGCACTGAACACCTTTACACCTTATCTAGGAACTCTTGAAGGTCCTCTCCCACCATAGAGACAAGAAAGATGGGAGGATTCATCCTCACAAAATCTCTTAACCTAGACGTCATAATGCTCTCCACAACATTCACCCTAGGCATCATACTCAAATTTATTTGAGTAGTCAGGCCTTGGGCTGAAGAAACCAAAGACTCTCTAATATCTCTATTACTCAACTCTACATGAACCTTCGGAACCTCATTACCTCCTTCCACATTAGGGACTTGATCACTTTGAGCACCTTGAGGAACTTGCTCCACTTTCTCAGCTTGAAGAGGAATCTCCTCTTGCACCTCATTCTCCTCAACTCTCCTAGCCGGTGTCCTCCTCGTATTCATCTTACTAGAAACATAGCGAGAACTATAAGAAAAGAGTACTCATTACTTTTACCATATGGCACGACATAGGAGTAGAAAAGAAGGGAAACTCTATTGTCCTATAGAAAAGAAGGGACACTCTATTGTCACACCGATGGTCAAGACTCTACAAGACATGACTTCATGAGAACTTTTTATTCCTAATACTACTTTCACAGCCTATGCTCTAATACCAAGTTTTTCATATCCCGAAACCACACCCTAGAAGTTAGGGGCAACCTCAGATTGCAACCGACATACATGACCTCTTAGAGATCTCGTACAAGCCCTTACATATCATTCATCGCATAAATATAGTGAAAAGTAGTAAGGAATTAAAACTTCATAAAACATATCATACTCTTCAAAACACTCTTTCATCTAAAGACATAGGTAATACTAACTCTCAATCTCATCAATCTTAAGATACATGAAATACTTAGTACACGGCCCATACTTCAAAATATAGAAATACTTAGTCTATTACAATACTTCAAATGAAAACATCAAAGACATATATGCCCTCGAGTCAAATGATAACATACTTCAACTTCTCTTCAATGATTATACAGTCCAAGTCTTCACTTCCCAAAATCTCCTTACCTACCAACAACTATGGAGATAGATAAAAGCATGGAGTTAGTACAACCACATGTACTAAATATGGCATAATGCATTAAAATCATGAAAATGGACATTTAGTAGAAATATGCATCTTTTTGTTTTAAAAACATATTATAATCATAAGAACAACATTTCGCAACTTAAAAACACATAAGATAACATTTAAGCGAATATAGTAATTTTTGAGTCACTTTACAATGAACTCATTTCACTGTATAGTGAAGTTCTTCATTGTTACAGTGAAATGCCTCATTTTCCATTTTAACACCCTTAGCATGTATTCTCCTAACTAAAAGCTATTCTAAGACCCACATAAGAAACACAAAGAGAGACCTCCCATATAAACTCCCTAGGCATACCTAAATGACCCTCAAGAACACTTATAATAAGTCACATACACACTTCAAGACATCAAACATATCAACATATAGAAAATATGACATTTCCTCATCAAAGGCTATAAAAAGACATACTTAAGTACATTAAGAAGATAACGTCCATGATTGACCTCTTCAAGACTACCGAAATAATTCTTAAGACATCCTAAGTTTGGATCATGTCCACATAATCAACCAATTTCCATAACTAGAATCATTCTTATGACTCATCTAGGTAAGATACGAAGTGACCATTCCTATGCCCCCTTCACACCCTAACTAGACAACTCTTAACTACTCTAGATAAGTACTTATTCTATTTGCATACTTTATTACTTAACATAAGTCATTACATTCATTAGTTCATTTAGGAGACATTCAACTCACAAAGTACATTCAGGTAATGGTCTTGGACAAGACCTAGGCACTATAACTAACACATTCAAAGTCTATTGTGCAATGTCTTGATAGTGTCCCATACCACCACCTAAAATTCATAAAACTTCTCTAATACTAGTAAGTACCCACATGATAAGAATAGGTAATAGCCGACATAGACAATGGTAACAAGACATGGAATACAGAGTTCTAACCTAGTCCGATGACGCTGTTCTACTTGCCAATGGTAGAACTTAGACACATCCCATGTAGGCACATGGTTAAGGAATATGAAGGGCATTATTTGTAATGTAGCCTCATTCTCAACTAGAACCACTTTCTTTACCATACTCACTCAGTGCTATCCTTCATTCTCATAAATTAATTAAGACTTAAAGTTTACATAAAAGGGTTCCATAACAAGTTCATAATCCTATTACATTTACCCTACCAAAGAAGTCCTCTTAAGCCTACCTTCCAATGGCGAGAAAAATCTCATGATGACTTCCATAAGGATTAAAATTATGTCGTTCCAATCAATTAAACTTCAGTCTATCATTCCTTTACTTTTAAGGATACCATTACGGCTTACGACTTCGACATTCAGAACCTTACCACTAGGTTCAAGGTTGCACATAAAAGAACCTCTTCACTTCATTTAAGGTCACATGTCATTAATACATTCAATACTAAGATATTTAACATCCTAAGTCAATACATAACATATTCACATTAAGACATACATCAAGCAAGGGACACAAGTCAACCAAGACAAGACACCACATACTTTACTTTTAACTCATAATACATGTCATTCTAGAAACACATAAATATAACTATATCATCTTCAAGTCATCCTCTACATTTTCATAAAATCATCAATGTGACCAACATAGACTCATATAGTCAAGTACGAATAACTAAGACTCAACCCTAAGATTATACATACAAGGTAAAAATCATAGTTTAACATGATCACCAATATAACATCAATAGAACACATATACTTTTTCATTTCTTAAAATGTATATATATATCATCATAAGTCACCTAATCAACTACACGAATAGTCACATTACTTCAAGCAGTTTGCCAACAAGCCATGATCATCATATTGCATAAAATAACACCGTAAAGGACATGTAACCTCCACCATAAGTTGACCATACCAATCATAATATAATTGAAGTATTAACAACATCAAAATAAGGTAAATAGGGCAGCTTACCACCAAGACATCCTCAACACCTCAATTCGATGCCAAATCAACCAATTTAAAACACCATAAGGCCCTACCAATGGCCATGAACAATAATTCAATGTATAATCTATGATAATCAATGAAACTAGGTCAATTTAATGTAAATTTTTCAATCCAATACAACTTATATATATTGAATAAAATTATTACATCATTAGAATGCCCAAAGAAATCCACACCATAATTCATCAACATTAAGTCAATATCAAGTAACTCATAACTTAGTCAAAAACTAGAGTTCATCCCATTCATGGGTTCATAGGTAATTTAGGTTCAAATCATCAATACAATATTAATTAAATCACTATTAAATGTTAAAAATCAATAATGCAAGAACCCATGGTAGAATCATAAAATTGGACAATTAAACTTGAAAACTTTAGAAAACAACTTGAGAATTGGGGATCCTTGATTAAGAGACTTTCAAGGATCAAAATACATACCTTTATGAAGATAATTATTCACTTTTATGAAGAATCTCCATTCAATTCGTCAAACCAAGCTCTTCTTTGACTTTGGACTTCAAAAGAGTCCTAGAGAAAATTCCAAGGGATTTAGGGTTCTTGATTTGAAAGAATGAAATCTTCTTGATTTGGAAGAATGAAATCTTGTAAGTGTTAATCACCTATATACATATTTAAAATACCCAAAACACCCCTTAAGAACCGTAAAACCTTCTATTTGGAAGTGGGGTGAAATTATAACTTCACCCCTTAACTTACAGTGAAGTTGCGTGCAGGACAGACCATCACCAAAAGGTTGCCTATCGACGGGGCGTATGTATATACAGGGTTCGTCCTGTCCTTCTTTGATGGGTTCAGAGACTTGGAATTTGTATATTAGCTCCCCATTATAAGTACCAAATGAAGCCCACCACCTAAGGGGTGTCGACCAGGCCGCTGGCCGTTGATTGTCATCCTTTGGTGGACTGCCTTGGGTAGTTTTGGCCACCAACATGTATCCTTCCTTAAGGACCCTTTGATGGTCCTTGGGAATGTTATCAAGGACGTTTCCAATCCAAATACAATCGTATGAGAGTTTAGCACCTCTCACATTGATTTCACCCAAAACGAACAGGTAAAACTCAATGAAACATGCTTAGACACACAAGATCATTTCAACGCACATCTTTCGAACGTCATGGACTTTTGACCTCCAAACTTCACGAAAATTGACACACTGCCTATATACATAATAATAACTCATTTATATACCATACTAACTCATTATCACACATAAACACATAAAACCACATATGAGGCACGTAGGTGACTTAGTCATCGAACGTCTTGGTCGTCCCTTGACATTTGACTTCCAATGCACTTAAACTCTTAGACACTGCCTCAATAATATATATTACACCAATTTAGGACCTCAGATCATATATACCAACATGTTAGGCTCTAGTTCTTCTAAGTCATTTTCGGAGTCTTACAATGATTTCCTTTATTACTGTGAATGCATGATGCCTACTATCATGTTATTTCTTTAAATCAAATGATTAATGGGGTTCTATAATTATCTTTAAGATAGGTTGAGTCCCAACTTGCTCCTCTATGATTCATTTATTTTTTATTGTGTATAATTCGTATTTTTCTCTTTATATAATTTAGTATACATTTTCTTTGTTTTATTTTGGTTGATTGAATGTTAATCTTTTTCCATTTTGTTTTTGCATGTGAAATCTGACCGAGTTTTACATGAACTCCTATCTTCTCTCCTCTCACCTCCTAGTTGGTCTGAAGGCCCAATCTCGCCTATTATCGAGTATATTAGGTCAATGGAATTGACGAACAGGGTTGAAAAAACTAAAAATGCAGGTCTCATGAGCTGAAAATACATTGGAAAACAATGTGATACATCGATATACAACAAGTATATAAATTGAATATAGCAGCAAAAATGGGTCAACAACCCTCCTCTAAATCAAGCTTTGTATCTTGTTGTAACTCATCTATTTTTGTTATTATTTTGCCAATTTTAGGGTAGATGAAAATTGAACCAAAAGCCCAAAGAAAAAAATCAATTTAATATGTTAGTTTAGGATAGAGAATTGGGCCAAAAGCCATTCTACCTTTGGCAGACTTTGTTAGTATTAGGATAGGTGTAAAATGGACCAGACCCAAAGTAGAAATTAGATTCAAGTACTAGCCTATTTGTTGATAAATCTTGAGGTTTAATCTAAGAAAATATTAAACGAATCTCATAGTGTATGATACAAATTACAATCAATCCCAACTAATTTACATATTACGAAAAATCCCTTAAAAAGGCAGGAAAAAGATACATGGCTACCATTCCGGTACATTATAAATGATATAAAATAAATAAATTACTGCTGAAATAAAAAAAGAAAAAAACTTAATAATTTATAATGTTAGTTTAATTAGCTTAATTAACGCCTAAAAGTTTGAAAACAATCCATATCTTACTAGGTAGTTGACTTAGACGTTTCAAAATTTAAATTTCAAAAATATATCATCTATAGTTCTTTGTGAATATCCATTGAAAAAGCAAGAACCACGAAAAAAAACTGAATTTTTGTTACTACATGATGAACATATCAATTTTAGTGATGCATTCACAAATTTGGGTCAGCGAAGTGAAATATGAAAGTTAAAAAAGTGAGGGAATCATTGTTGGACAATCAATTTTGTTTATAAATCTCAAAGCAACAGTTCCAACCGAGTTGGATATCGATGTATCAAGGAAAATATTGAGATTCTTTACATCGTAGAAGGTAACTCATCTCCGATGAAAATTAAGAATGACATGGGTGTCAAACTATATTTAGAAGTGAAAAAAGTGAGCCAAGATTTGCAATGTATCCATTATGCATTGACACAATTGAAAACATTGACGATAATGTACATAGCTTTGATGGAACATGCGTAGAAATAATGTGTGTAAAAGGCATAACACAAGATACACACACTCTTGTGATAGTTGAATGAAGAATTTGTGATTAATATTAAATTTTAGAATTGAAAGTGACAAATTACATAATTGATTCAAATAGTAATGATGTGGAGATTGTTCAATTATATAAGGCTAAAGCAACACTCGTAAATGTGATGGCGAAATACAAGATATAGAACAACTTCAATTTCAAAGTAAAGTGATCTGATAGACAAAGGAATGGGAGTGTTTGGATTCTTTAGATCTATAAAGTGTGAAATAATTATTTTATTGTAATGTTTGATATATTAGTAATTAGAAAGTCTTTGATTTGAATTTTTATTTATTTATTGAATATGATTTTTGGTTGATTGATAATGATGCATTAATTGTTGAAATTAGGTTAATATTGTAGATACGTTAAAATATTGTTGTCGAAACATTACAAAATTTTGTAACAACAATCAGGAAGTTGTTAAAAAATTTTATACATGATTCATATTTATTTATTCATTTATATTGTTGATACATTGAGTTAATACATTTGATATGTTAATATATTATTGTTGAAACATCAAATTAGAATAAATTATCATATAGATGATACGTCACAAAACATTGTGATATGTGAATAAATAATGATTTTGACTCTGATACAAAAAAATACACTAAATTATTGTGTATCTCTTCGTAGCCTTAAGACCATTATTTAGGGTGTTCGAATATTGTAGACCAATATTTGTTGTCGATGGTGCACATCTCGGTGGAACTTACACAGGGATATTTGTATTAGCAACCACACTTGATGGGGCAGGTATGTATTTTTTTTTAGTTGAGATGTGTTTGTAAATGTTATATATCATATAAGATAATGTGTGTTGCTTTGTAATTAGGTTGCATATTTTCATTGACATATGGTCGTATGGACACTGAAAATGATTGTTTGTGTTATGTTTTTTCGAGCAATTCAAAAATGCATTTGGCGAGCTAAAAGACATGTATTATATCAGATAGGAATGAGAGTATTATGAAGAGCGTAAGTTTGTGTTCCTAATGTACCTCATTATGCATGCATATGACATCTTTGGAAAAATGTCTGTAAAAACTTCAAAAAACGAGTAGAAACATCCTAAGTGATTTATTCTACTCTATGGCCAAGACATACAGAAAGGAGGATCTTGATAAATTGATGGTTAAGATTGATAAAGTTGATTACAAGAGTATTGCAGCATGTATCAATGGTTGTATTATTAAAGCATGTAAATTGTCGCTATTTGAATTCTTGGAAGAAGTTAGAATTTTATTTGGTTCTTTGAATTACAAAACAGAGAATTAGTTTCTTATACAAAGGACACATTGGGGAGAATATTTGAGGAGATTTGATTATAACCGCGTCTAAGAGTTCAAAAATAAAGGAATGTATCATGATACATTATTTTATATTATATGTATTAAATTTGGTGTATCATTATGTTGTTTTGACATGCTTTCTTTTAAATAATTTTACAGTTGACTTTTTTAATGTATGCATGTTGTTCCATCATCTGAATTTTATTTTCTCCGTTTATGAGGTTGGAAGAAGATACCTTATTTGTCTTGAGCAGAAAGAATGTTCTTGTGAAAGATTTCAACTAGATGAGATACCCTGCACACATGCAATCGATGTTTTAAATGAAGAAAAATGCTAAAGATATGCATTCATATTGCCCTGGTTACTACAAGTCTCATGCATTAACTAAAAGATATGAAAAGTTTCAATTATTCTAAGCTGAAACTGTGTATCCACCTAGATACAGGCGATTAGCTTGATGACCAAGGAAAAGAAGAAAAAAGAATGTAAATGAAAAGATTACGTTGAACACAAATTATTGTGGTCAAAAAGGTCACAATAGAAGAAATTGTACTTTGTTCTCAAAAGAAATGTGAAATAATCATAATGTTTATAAAACATTAATGTTTTTGTTTTGTTGAAATATTGTTCACGTAAATAATTTTTCATTTGTTATCAATATTGTTGTTCAGAAAAACAATTTGTTATGATTTGTGTAACAATGTTAATTCTGTTAAATAAATTTTAAGATGCAATCGTGATTATAATAAATTGTTGGATAATATATATGGTAATGTATCATGTACATTAAGTAATAAATTATTTCAGTAGTGCATCATATACATAAAATTTATAACTTTTGTTGTTTTGTAATTGTATCATTTATATTAAATCAAACACGACGAATATGCGTGATAATTTATATGATACATACATTAAACAATCATTTTTGTAAATAGTTTATTTAACATAATAACTTTGAATCAAATATATATATATATATATATATATGTATATATATATATATATATATATATATATATATATATATATATATATATATATATATATATATATATATATATATATATATATATATATATCAAAAAGGGGCCTAAAATACCCTCAAATATTGAAAATGGTACACAATTACCCTCCATCCACCTATTGGCTCCAAAAAACCCTCCCCACCCACCTATTGAGTCAAAACTACCCTTGTCATCCATCTTTTTGTTCAAAATTGACCACTTATTAACGGTTTATATTTAAACTATTTAAATATTTTATTAAATACGTGGCGCTCAACTTTTTGTTATAATTAACTTATTAGCATAATTTATAAATCAATTCACTACCAACCCATTACTAATTAAACATCTCTAAATTAATAAACTCATCACATTATTAATGCAACAACAGAAAAGCTACTGCCAATTGAGTGTTTTTAAAAATTTGAGGCGAAAATATCTATAGATTTAAACTATCATACATTCAAGTGTCTAAATAAAAAATACCGATAAATTTAAAAGCCTGACTATAATCATCTTATTATTTTTACGTCTCAATTATGTGATGTTACTTCATAGATAACTTTTTTTCAAAAAAATATATTAAACATTTTAAAACAAATCATAAATATTTATAAAATAATATTTAAAAAAAGTGCATGAATTAATTCGGGATGTGTTGCTTCTTTACCTTGAATCACAAATTTCAATTCAATCTTGAAAGAGAATCCTATTGAAAGTGTCCTCCTAAATAAGCGGCTCTATCCAAATTTAATTGGGGCTTCGATTCGGACTCTAATAATTTTGAATGTCATTTTCATGAATCTATAATTTCATCATGTTTTAGTAGTGTTTATGACGATTTTGATATTATAATTGGATTATTAAGTGGTTGGGGTTTAGTTAGTAATGAGTGGATAGTGGGTTGGTTTGCAAATTGTACTGATAAATTAAATTATAACAAATAGTTGAACGCCAAGTATTTTTTAAAAATTTAAAGAGTTTAATTTTAAAACAATTTAAAAAATGGTCAATTTTGAACTCAAAGGTGGATGACAAGGGTATTTTGGAGCCAATAGGTTGATTAAAAGAGCATTTTGGAGCCAATAGGTGGATGAAGGGTAATTTTTTACCATTTTCAATACTTCAAGGGTATTTTAGGCACTTTTCCGTTTTTAAAAAAATTATCATTTCTAATTTGAAGTTATATGAAAAGGAATAATTGATGATGTCTTTAAAATTTTAAATTTTCTTAGAAAAACAATCAATAAAATATAAAAAATAGTATGATTTACTTTTTATAAAAAGATAAAAAGTCGTTGAAATAAAGAATTTGATTGGAGAAGAATAAAAAAAATAAAGAGGGGGGGGGGAGGTTCAATTTGACATGGGGGTGGGGTGAGAGTGGGAGGTGAAAAAAATAAATAAAATGGAGGGACGGATCAACTTGAAAGTATGGGAGGGGTGGGGGAAATAAAGTGAAATTTAAGATGAATTAGAATTAAAATAAGTAAAAAATTGACAGAGAGAGAGAGAGAGAGAGAGAGAGATAAAATGATTTTTTTATTTTTAATTAAATTAATATATGTCATGAAATGATTGATGTGTGAATGCACATGTTTCTTAAAGGCATAATACATATATTGGACCCTAAACTTGGTTTCAAATTTTAACTTTGACATCTAACTTTCATAATGCACAAACAGGCACTTTAACTATCCAACTTTTAAATAAATAAACACATGTGTCCTACATTGCAAAATACATGTAGGACACCATATAGATAAAAAATTACATGTAAGATGACATGTAGGACGCGTGTATCTACTTCCTCAACTTTATACAAGTTTAAGTGTCTACTTGTTTAAACGCAAAATTGAAGGGGATATATGAAGCCAAGTTAAAGGGCATATTTATGTTTTATGCCTTTCATAAATTTGGGGCTAATCAAAAAGTGATATATCAATTTTAGTTCAAAATTGATTAGTGGGGTAATAGGACAGTTGCAAAGTTAAGGTGTATTTTGAAAAATTTGAGACAACTTCATTGGTGACTTTTTGTATTTTCTCTAATTATAATTGAATCATTAACAAGTTTGAATATGTATTAATGCATAGCTCTTGCCTATATTGTTATTTGTTGGTTGGTTATTATCAATTATGTAATAAGATTATTTTTTAATCCATTATAAATAGATATTACAAACTTATGCAACTTATACTTTAAATGATTTTTGTAAAGAAAAGGGAAATAACATATCTGTCTTAAATATGACTAAGTATAAAAAGCTTCACATATTTTAGAAAATTCAATTAGGATATATAAAGGGGGAGATTAGTATCTACTTAAAAAAATACAAAATGACTCATCTTTCAGGGGGTTATGAATTAAATTCAGGAAAAATAACTTAAATACATAACTTTAACATTTTTGTTCTCTATTTTTCTTCACTTTTTCAAAAATTATTTTAATTTCTTATTTTACTTAAGTAACAAAATTTAAAATATATAAATTTCACAACTTTTCATGTCACTCGTTTTTTTCTCCCTTATTCCACTCCATTACCTTTTCGGTTATAAATAATTATCTCAATTTTATTTTAAAAAAAATTCTCTCTCAATTCATCAATTTTCAAACATTGTCTTCTACGGTTCATTTTCGTCCTTCCATTTTTATCTTGTTACAGTTTTCTTAGTTTTTTCGTCTTATCAGTTTTTCATCGTCTTCTTAATTTTTTCTTCTCGATACATATGGATAACATGATACATCAAATTCTTTTAATAGTGATCTAACAATATACAGTTGTCATGATGAAAATTTGACAGAAAATCAAGAAAAAAGTTTGCATGACCCATTAAACTAGACGAAGAAGTCGACTAAAGTTGTGTCTAAATCGTCTAAACCAAAGGTTGCAAAAACCCTCAAAAAAAAGAGGAATAAAAATAACACCCACTATTTTATGACCTTCATCGCCTAGAGTGTGTGTTTTTAATCTTTATTAAATTGTTTTGTGATTTGTATTGTGTTTACTAACTTAAACTGATATTGCATGATACAATAGCTGAATGAGATATACGTTTTACTGGGTTAAATTTTGATACATACAAAAAAATCCTATATTATTTTGATACATTATGATTGGAATTTATTACAAACTTTTAAGCCTTTGTTTTATATGTGTTTTGAAAATTTATTAGATAGATGTTTGTCAAATTTAACAAAAAATTCATTGATGTATCATAAAGGACGTCATGTTGTATAATGTATCAAGTTTAATAATAAGAATATGTTGAATATGATTGCATGTATCTTTATTTGTATCACCTTGTTTTCATTATGTATCATTAATTGGTGTGTAGTGTGACGTGATGTTTTTATTTAAATGTCATTAAGTATCATTATAAATAGTCTAATTTTTCTTCTCATTTTGCAGTCATTCAACTATGTCATAAAAAAGGTACGACCACATGTTATAAGGTTTGATGTCCTTTCTAACACAATTTTTTGAATTAAAAAACAGGGCGATAAGGGTGTATGACTCTTTATTAGGTACAAGAAAAAGAGCAAATTCGGAGGAGATAAAAATATCGGCCAAGATGCTACCTTCTTACCTCACGGTCCGTGGATTCTTTGAAAAAAATAAGCGAATAAATTTTGGTGATTGTGGTGCGTACAAGGACAATAATTCTGATTCACTTTTGAAGGCACAAGTTCCTTTCAATGTTGAATTCGCCCAAGATATTGAGCAACAATCAGTGGTAGCTTATAAGTATTTTGCTTTTATTGTTTTTGAATCATATAAGATTTAAGTTTATACTTTCTATTTTGCATTTTTGTAGAGATTGTGAGTTATATGTTGCTACATTTGCGGAGTATTTGATCGACTAAATCAAAACATTATTAGTTGATTTTCTTCCTGAATACTTGTGCAAAAGACATGGAGAATTGTTGTGGAGTTATGTGTCACGACCCAAATCGGGTCGCGACTGGCACCCACATTTACCCTCCTATGTGAGCGAACCAACCAATCTAAGCCTTAACATTTCAATATAATATCAACAGAAAGTAATGAGGAAGACTTAAACTCATTAATAAAAACCAATTCAATAACTTCTAAAAACTCAACAACTATTATTATCCCCAAAATCTGGAAGTCATCATCACAAGAACACCTATGATCAAAGTACTAAACTAAGAGTATTCTAAGAAGCTAAAACAAGTAAAAGCTAGTCCATGCCGAAACTTCAAGGCATCAAGACATTAAGAGGAAGACCCAGTCCAAGCTAGAAGCATTAGCTCACCCGGAAATCCGGTGTAGTGAAGACTGGCTAGAATTGTTGTTGAGTTGAAGACGACGGTACGTTTGCTGCACTCCACAAATAACAAAGAAAACAAATACAAGTAGGGGTCAGTACAAACACAAGTACTGAGTAGGTATCATCGGCCAACTCAAAATAGGAAACAGTATATATCAAGTAATATCATAAAACCAACTAATATCCTTAGCATGCAACATTTACAATTACCATAACCCTTGGTTACAACACCAAGCACATCAATGAGGACTCACGCCTCCTCATCATACTCATTTGGGAATTAGGTTCATTAGATTGAGTATATTAACATCTTTGAAGATTCATTATCTTTATTCTTCTCGTGTCGGTACGTGACACTCCGCTCCTCATATACTATCCTGGTGTCGGAACGTGACACTCCGATCCTCATTCTATCCTGGTGTCGGAACGTGACACCCGATCCATATTCTATCCTAGTACCGGAACGTGGTACCCGATCCATATACTATCCTGGTGTCAAAACGTAACACTCCGATCCTCATATACTATCCTGGTACCGGAACGTGGCACCCGATCCATATACTATCCTGGTGTCGGAACGTGACACTCCGATCCTCATATATTATCCTGGTACCGGAACGTGGTACCCGATCCCCTAATCTCACTACATGTTCATCAAGCCTTCTTTTATACCAGGGCATCATCATTAATAAAGTAGATTAGGGTTTTCAAGATTTAGGATTCAATAGCTTCATCTTGCTTATTATATCACAATTACATAATCACATTCATGCAAGCATACAATTAAGCATATAGAAGGGTTTACAATACTACCAATACATATCATTCTCTATTAAGAGTTTACTACGAATAGCATAGAAACCATAACCTACCTCCACCGAAGATTAGTGATCAATCAAGCAAATTTCCCAAAGCTTTGTGTTTTCCCCTTCTCGATCGATCCTCTCTCTCTCTTCTTGTTCTTTCTATTTTCTTTATTCAACCCTCTTTCTTTTACCCTAATTAGCATATAATTAAGAATAAAATATGGCCATACTAACCCACTAATTAACATAAGGTTACCTCTTTTAGCCCCCAAGTAATTAGACTTATTAAACATTAACCTACTAACTTTATAATTAAAGTAGGAATAGTAAAAAACGTCCCTTAAAACAATTAAAGAAATCCGACTCAGCCTGCGATTACGCAGCCTGTGACGGCCCGTCGTGCCTGCGACGGTCCGTCCTGCTGCTCCGTCACAGAGTTTAGAGACTCAATTTCCTTGAAGAGTCTGTGACGGTCCGTCGTACCTACGACGGCCCGTCCTGCCATTCCGTTACGAAGTTGAGAGAGTCGATTTCAGTATCCAAATTTCAGAATTCTAAGTATTTTGGAACGAGACCCCCTCGACGGTCCGTCGTGGGGTCCGTCGTTTCTGCCAGTTTTTCCAGAATCAAAGTCTGCTGCTCAAAACGACTAAACAGGTCGTTACATTATGACATTGAGAAGGTTAAGGGTGCATATTTTAATGACAATGATGATCCATCAAAACCTAAGGGTATAGTCACACTAGTATCTGAAGAAGATTTAGTTCACATAGAGTAGTAATTAAGTATCTATGCATAGACAACGTTTTATGTTTTTCAGTTTCTTTTAATAATTTCACAGTTTTAGTGTGTTTTTATATTGTATGGATCACTATATTTTGTTTATAAGAAAATAAATTTCAGAAAAATTATTGCATTACATAGAGATAAAGTCCTGTATATAACATATAACATATGATACATTATGTACAGAATAGATAGGTTTTTGAAAAATAACGTACATGAATAATTATTTATAATTACTATTTACATGAAACATATATATATATATATATATATATATATATATATATATATATATATATATATATATATATATATAGGAAAAAGAGACTAAAATACCCTTGTAGTATTGAAAATGGTAAAAAAAAATTACCCTTCATCCACCTATTAGCTCCAAAATGCCCTTTTCATCCACCTATTGGCTCCAAAATACCCTTGTCATCCACCTTTGGGTTCATAATTGATCACTTTTTTAATTGTTTTAACTGGACTCTTTAAATTTTTCTTAAATACTTGACGTTCAACTATTGGTTATAATTTAATTTATCAATATTATTTACAAACCAACCCACTATCTAGTCATTACTAACTAAACCCCACCTAATTATTAATCCAATTATACTATCAAAATCTTCATAAACACTACTAAAACATGATGAAATTATAGTTTCCTGAAAATGACATCCAAAATTATTAGAGTCCGAATTGAAGCCCCAATTAAATTTAGATTGAGCCGCTTATTTAGGAGGACACTTTCAATAGGTTTCTCTTTCAAGATTGAATAAAAAATTAATGATTGAAGGTAAAAAAAGCAATACTTCCCGAATTAATTCATGCACTTTTCTTAAATAAAATTTTATAAATATTTATGATTTGTTTTAAAACCTTTAATATATTTTTTTGAAAAAAAGTTACCTATGAAGTAACATCACATAATTGAGACATAAAAATAATTAAGATGAACATAGTCAGACTTTTAAGTTTATCGGTATTTTTTATTTAGACACCTGAATGTATGATAATTTACTTCTATAAATATTTTCGCCTCAAATTTTTAAAAACACTCAATTGGTAGTGGCTTTTCTGTTGTTACATTAATAATGTGATGGGTTTATTAATTTAGAGTTGTTCAATTTGTAAATGGTGGGTAGTGAATTGACTTATAAATTATACTAATAAGTTAAATTATAACAAATAGTTGAGCACCACGTATTTAAAAAATATTTAAATAGTTTAAATATAAACCGTTAATAAGTAGTCAATTTTTAATCAAAAGTTGGATGACAAGGGTATTTTTGACCCAATAGGTGGGTGGTGAGGTATTTTGGAGCCAATAGGTGGATGGAGGGTAATTTTGTACCATTTTCAATATTTTGAGGGTATTTTAGGCCCTTTTCCGTTTAAAAAATCAATGAATCCCTAAGAATTTGAAAAAACTTGATTGTAATTCGACAAAAAATATGATATGAAACCTCCTAATCATCTTTAAATCTAGTGAGTTTATCAAAAATTTTCGAAATGTAAGAAAATACTTTGATAAAATTTAAAATGAAAGAAAATAAAATTAAATAGAAGTGTTAAACGGAAGGTGAAATTGTTGTAAAAATGGTGACATTGAAAGTGAGAAGCGTTGATGGAGATGGACGTGAACTCTTGAAGAAGAAAGAAAGAGAAAAACTAATAAGAAAAAAGTTAAAATAATAAGAAAGTATATTTTTACAATAAAATACTTGTAAAATAAAATTATCTTAGTTATTTTAATTACTCATTCTCTTTGAGAGAGTGCACATACTCTCTATGTAAGGTGGACAAAAAGTAATGAAATAATATCATTTCAAGAATGTTTAGTGGGGGTAGTAGGACGTCCACATAGTTAAGGTGTCTTTTTAAAAATTCGAGACAACTTCATGTGCCACGTAGTCTCTTCTCTTATAATTATAACAACCTCCGGAGGAGCTAGTAAGAAACTATTCCATAATACAATCTTTCCACATTCTATGAACAATCTCTTCCCGACAAGCTTTTAGTTCTTGATAGATAACTGAGAAGATGCAGTAATATTGTTAATCTAAGTCGATTGTTCGTCATCTGCATCAGTAATCATATCATCACATTTATGTTCATTGAATATTACATCACTATTTTTATTTTTTCACATAAAAATTATGTAATACGACACAAGCAACTACTATATTTACCCGCATAGATAGATATGGTAGATTCATATTAGTTTGATTGGTTATAATTACAATCTAATAAAAATATTTTTTTTCTTTAATTTTATCATTCAAATTAGAGCCGAACCTGTAACGACCCGTTTAGTCGTTTTGAGCAACAGACTTCAATTCTGGAAAAACTGGCAGAAGCGACGGACCCCACGACGGAACGTCATGGGCACGACGGACCGTCGCAGGGTCTCGTTTCAAAACACTTAGGAAATCTGAAATTGGGTACTGAAAATCGACTCTCTGAACTTTGTGACGGAATGGCAGGACGGACCGTCACAGGTGTGACGGACCGTCACAGACCCTTGGTGGAAATTTGGGTCTCTGACCCTTGTGACGACATGCAGGACGGACCGTCGCAGGCACGACGGCCCGTCACAGTGTGCATAATCCGAGTTGTAGTCGGATTTCTGGTTAAGTTTTAAGGGACGTTTTTGACTATTCTTGCCTTAATTATAAAGTTCGTGGGTTTATATTAATAACTCAAATTCTTGAGGGGTTAAAAGAGGTAACCCTAAGTTAATTAGTGGGGTATTATTGCCATCTTTTATTCTTAATTATATACTAATTAGGGTAAAAGAAAGAGGGTTTGAATAAAGAAAATAGAAAGAACAAGAGGGAGAGAGAGAATCGAACGAGAAGGGAGAAATAAAGCTTTGGGAAAATTCTTGCTTGATTCAACTCTTCGGTGGAGGTAGGTTATGGTTTTCATGCTTCATAAGTAAACTCTTAATAGTTAATGATATGTATTGGTAGTATTGTAAACCCTACTATATGCTTAATGGTATGTTTGCATGAATATGATTATGTGATTGTGATAAGATAAGCATGATGAAAATATTGAATCCCAAATCTTGAAAAGAAACTTTAATATACATTATTAATGATGATGTCTTGGTATAGAAGAAGGCTTGATGAATTAAAGTAATGGGATTGATGATGCCTTGGAATAGAGAAGGCTTGATGATTTACAGAATGATATTAGTGGATCGGAGTGTCACGTTCCGACACATAGAATTAGGGGATCGGAGTGTCACATTCCGACACATGTAGGGGATCGCAGTGTCACGTACCGACACATGTAGGGGATCGGAGTGTCACGTTCCGACACATAGAATTAGGGGATCAGAGTGTCACGTTCCGACACATGTAGGGGATCGGAGTGTCACGTACCGACACATGTAGGGGATCGGAGTGTCACGTTCCGACACATGTAGGGGATCGGAGTGTCACGTTCCGACACATAGAATTAGGGGATCGGAGTGTCACGTTCCGACACATAGAATTAGGGGATCGGAGTGTCACGTACCGACACATAGTAGTAAGGGATCGGAGTGTCACGTACCGACACAAGAGAATTAAAGATAATGAATCTTGAAAGATGTTAATATACTCAATCTAACGAACATAATTCCCAAATGAGTATGGTGTTGAGGCTTGAGCCCTCGTGGATGAATTTGATGGTACTTATTGATGATTATAATACTTGTTGTGGCTACATGTTGAGTTTTATAGTTGATTTACGATAATATTGATATATAATGTTCCCTATTTTGAGTTGGCCGATGATATCTACTCAGTACCCGTGTTTTGTACTGACCCCTACTTTTATGTTTTCTTCTTGTTTATTTGTGGAGTACAGCAAACGTGCCATCGTCTTCAACTCAACAGTAATTCAAGCCAGTCTTACTACATCGGAAATTCAGGGTGAGCTAATGCTTCTAGCTTGGACTGGATCTTCTTCTTCAAGTCTTGATGCCTTTAACTTTCGGCATGGACTAGCTTCTTATGTATTTTTAGCTTTTAGAATACTCTTAGTTTAGTCATTTGATCGTAGATGTTCTTGTGATGATGACTTCCAGATTTTGGGGATGATAATAATAGTTTTGAATTGTTTTAATTAATGAGTTTAAGTCTTCCGCATTACTTTATGTTGATATTACCTTGAAATGTTAAGGTTTAGATTGGTTGGTTCGCTCACATAGGAGGGTAAGTGTGGGTGCCAGTCGCGGCCCGGATTTGGGTCGTGACAAACTTGGTATCAGAGCATTAGGTTCGTTGGTCTCATCACACAAGAACAGGTCTAGTAGAGTCTTAAGGAACGGTAGGGGGACGCCTTTACTTCTCCTTGAGAGGCTATAAGACTTTAGGAAAATTTCACTCTTTCATTCTTCCTTTCGTGCTACTACTTGAGTCCAATTGGTATCTAGGCGATACGAATTGGTATCTGACCATCTTCACTCTATTTCGCGGATGGTTAGAACTAGAGCAACGACTGCGCCAACACTAACATCGGCAAGACAAGAAGCGTCTGAGCCAGCCACTGGGGCTGTGGCTCGAGGAAGAGACAACGGCAAGAGGCCGTGGTAGAGGTCGTGGGAGGACGTCCCCTAGGGGAAGAGGACGAACACCTAGTCCATCTGATACTAGGGCAGTGACTCCTCCACTGACTGAAAAGGTATATAGGTCTTGTTTAATGAACTTTGTGGGGAGCAACACTTATGTAGATTTGGTTATCTTAGAAATGGATAATTTTGATGTAATTCTGGGTATCACTTGGCTTTCTCCGCAATTTGCGATCTTGGATTGTAATGCTAAAATGGTGACGTTAGCCAAGCCTGGGACAGATCCGTTAGTGTGGGAGGGTGACTACACTTCCAATCCGGTCCGCATCGTCTCCTTTCTTCGTGCTAAGAAAATGATTAGTAAAGGGTGTTTAGCTTTCTTGGCACATCTCAAGGATGACACTACCCAAGTACCTTCGATTGAGTCGGTTTCAGTAGTTCGTGAGTTTCTGGATGTGTTCCCTGCAGATCTTCCTGGTATGCCACCGGATAGGGATATTGACTTCTGTATTGATCTTGAACCCGGTACTCGCTCCATTTCTATACCCCCTTATAGAATGGTTCCCGCGGAGTTAAGAGAGTTAAAAGCACAACTTCAAGAGTTATTAAACAAAGGCTTCATTAGACCAAGTGCATCTCCTTGGGGTGCTCCGGTTTTGTTTGTAAAGAAGAAGGAGGGGAGTTTTCGAATGTGTATAGACTACAGACAACTAAACAAGGTGACCATAAAGAACAAGTATCCTTTTCCCCGCATTGATGATCTGTTCGATCAGTTACAAGGTGCTTGTGTCTTCTCTAAGATTGACTTGAGATCCGGTTATCATCAATTGAAAATACGGGCAACGGATGTGCCAAAGACTGCTTTTCGAACGAGGTATGGGCATTACGAATTTGTAGTGATGTCCTTTGGTCTTACGAATGCCCCTGCTACGTTCATGAGCTTGATGAACGGGATTTTTAAGCCATATTTGGACCTCTTCGTGATCGTATTTATTGATTATATATTGGTATACTCAAAGAGCAAGAAGGAACATGAAGAGCATTTGAGAATGGTATTGGAAATGTTGAGGGACAAAAAGCTTTATGCCAAGTTCTCTAAGAGTGAGTTTTGGCTAGATGCGGTGTCCTTCTTGGGGCACGTGGTTTCTAAGGATGGAGTGATGGTGGATCCTTCTAAGATTGAGACAGTGAAGAATTGGGTAAGACCCACTAATGTGTCAGAAATAAGGAGCTTTGTTGGGTTAGCTAGCTACCACCGCCGATTTGTCAAGGGATTCTCTTCTATTGCTTCCCAATTGACGAACTTGACTAAGCAGAACGTCCCATTTGTATGGTCGGATGAATGTGAGGAAAGCTTTCAGAAGCTCAAGACTTTGTTGACTACCGCACCTATCCTTACCTTGCCAGTAGAGGGTAAAAACTTCATTGTTTATTGTGATGCATCCTATACTGGTTTGGGTGCAGTACTAATGCAAGAGAAGAGTGTGATTGCTTATGCTTCAAGACAATTAAAAGTGCATGAACGTAACTATCCCACTCATGATTTGGAATTGGCTGCGGTAGTGTTTGCATTAAAACAATGGAGACACTATTTATATGGGGTTAAGTGTGAGATCTATACGGATCATCGTAGCCTACAGTATGTCTTTACTCAGAAATATTTGAACTTAAGACAGAGGAGATGGATGGAGTTACTAAAGGACTACGATATCACTATCTTGTATCATCCGGGGAAGGCGAATGTTGTAGCGGATGCTTTAAGTAGAAAGGCGGGAAGCATGGGAAGTCTAGCTCACTTGCAAGCTTCTAGACGCCCATTGGCTAGAGAAGTTCAGATTCTGGCCAACGACCTTATGAGATTAGAAGTAAATGAGAAGGGAGGATTTTTAGCTTGTGTGGAGGCAAGATCTTCCTTCCTTGACAAAATTAAGGGAAGACAGTTCAATGATGAGAAACTGCGCAGAATCCAAGATAAGGTATTGCGAAGAGAGGCTAAGGAAGCACAAATCGATGAGGAAGGTGTTTTGAGAATCAAGGGAAGGGTATGTGTACCCCGCGTCGATGGTTTTATCAACACTATTCTGACAGAGGTTCATAGTCCAAGGTATTCTATACATCCGGGCGCAACCCAGATGTATCGTGACCTAAAGCAACACTTTTGGTGGAGTAGAATGAAGCGTGACATTGTGGATTTTATTGCCAAATGTCCAAACTGTCAACAAGTAAAGTATGAACACCAAAGGCCCGGAGGAACACTTCAGAGAATTCCCATTCCGGAATGGAAGTGGGAAAGAATTGCAATGGATTTTGTGGTTGGTCTTCCGAAGACAATGGGTAAGTATGACTCCATTTGGGTGATTGTTGATAGGTTAACTAAATCTGCTCATTTTATTCCGGTTAAGGTGACTTACAATGCCGAGAAATTAGCCAAGATCTATATCTCAGAAATCGTTCGATTGCATGGGGTTCCACTATCCATCATATCAGATAGAGGTACGCAGTTTACTTCTATGTTTTGGAAAACATTGCATGCGGAATTGGGTACTAGGTTTGACCTTAGTACTGCGTTCCATCCTCAGACCGATGGTCAGTCTGAGCGAACGATTCAAGTGTTGGAGGACATGCTTCGTGCATGTGTGATAGAGTTTGGTGGCCATTGGGATAGCTTCCTACCCTTAGCGGAGTTTTCATACAATAATAGCTATCACTCAAGTATTGATATAACCCCATTTGAAGCATTGTATGGGAGGAGATGTAAGTCTCCCATTGGTTTGTTTGATGCATTCGAGGTTAGACCTTGGGGTACTGACCTTTTGAGGGATTCGATAGAGAAAGTGAAGTCTATTCAAGAAAAGCTTCTAGCGGCGCAAAGTAGACAAAAAGAATATGCAGATCGAAAGGTTAAAGACTTAGAGTTCATGGAAGGTGAACAAGTTTTGTTGAAGGTTTCGCCAATGAAAGGGGTGATGCGATTTCGTAAGCGAGGTAAACTTAGCCCAAGGTATATTGGTCCATTTGAAGTACTTAAGCGAGTAGGGGAGGTGGCTTATGAGTTAGCCTTGCCTCCAGGGCTGTCCGGAGTACATCCGGTATTCCATGTGTCGATGTTGAAAAGATACCATGGGGATGGAAACTACATTATCCGTTGGGATTCAGTTTTGCTTGATGAGAACTTGTCTTATGAGGAGGAGCCTGTTGCTATTTTAGGTAGAGAAGTTCGCAAGTTGAGGTCAAGAGAGATTGCATCCATCAAGGTGCAATGGAAGAATCGACCCATTGAAGAAGCCACTTGGGAGAAGGAGGCGGATATGCAAGAAAAATACCCACATCTGTTTACAGATTCAGGTACTCTTTTTCGCCCTTGTTTTCCTTCTTTTGATCGTTCGGGGACGAACGATGGGTAAATTGGTATCTAATGTAACGACCCGTTTAGTCGTTTTGAGCAACAGACTTCAATTCTGGAAAAACTGGCAGAAGCGACGGACCCCACGACGGAACGTCATGGGCACGACAGACAGTCGCAGGGTCTCGTTTCAAAACACTTAGGAAATCTGAAATTGGGTACTGAAAATCGACTCTCTGAACTTTGTGACAGAATGGCAGGACGGACCGTCACAGGTGTGACGGACCGTCACAGACCCTTGGTGGAAATTTGGGTCTCTTACCCTTGCGACGACATGCAGGACGGACCGTCGCAGGCACGACGGCCCGTCACAGTGTGCATAATCCCAGTTGGAGTCGGATTTCTGGTTAAGTTTTAAGGGACGTTTTTGACTATTCTTGCCTTAATTATAAAGTTCGTGGGTTTATATTAATAACTCAAATTCTTGAGGGGTTAAAAGAGGTAACCCTAAGTTAATTAGTGGGGTATTATTGCCATCTTTTATTTTTAATTATATACTAATTAGGGTAAAAGAAAGAGGGTTTGAATAAAGAAAATAGAAAGAACAAGAGGGAGAGAGAGAATCGAACGAGAAGGGAGAAACAAAGCTTTGGGAAAATTCTTGCTTGATTCAACTCTTCGGTGGAGGTAGGTTATGGTTTTCATGCTTCATAAGTAAACTCTTAATAGTGAATGATATGTATTGGTAGTATTGTAAACCCTACTATATGCTTAGTGGTATGTTTGCATGAATATGATTATGTGATTGTGATAAGATAAGCATGATGAAAATATTGAATCCCAAATCTTGAAAAGAAACTTTAATATACATTATTAATGATGATGCCTTGGTATAGAAGAAGGCTTGATGAATTAAAGTAATGGGATTGATGATGCCTTGGAATAGAGAAGGCTTGATGATTTACAGAATGATATTAGTGGATCGGAGTGTCACGTTCCGACACATAGAATTAGGGGATCGGAGTGTCACATTCCGACACATGTAGGGGATCGCAGTGTCACGTACCGACACATGTAGGGGATCGGAGTGTCACGTTCCGACACATAGAATTAGGGGATCGGAGTGTCACGTCCCGACACATGTAGGGGATCGGAGTGTCACGTACCGACACATGTAGGGGATCGGAGTGTCACGTTCCGACACATGTAGGGGATCGGAGTGTCACGTTCCGACACATAGAATTAGGGGATCGGAGTGTCACGTTCCGACACATAGAATTAGGGGATCGGAGTGTCACGTACCGACACATAGTAGTAAGGGATCGGAGTGTCACGTACCGACACAAGAGAATTAAAGATAATGAATCTTGAAAGATGTTAATATACTCAATCTAACGAACATAATTCCCAAATGAGTATGGTGTTGAGGCTTGAGCCCTCATGGATGAATTTGATGGTACTTGTTGATGATTATAATACTTGTTGTGGCTACATGTTGAGTTTTATAGTTGATTTACGATAATATTGATATATACTGTTCCCTATTTTGAGTTGGCCGATGATATCTACTCAGTACCCGTGTTTTGTACTGACCCCTACTTTTATGTTTTCTTCTTGTTTATTTGTGGAGTACAGCAAACGTGCCATCGTCTTCAACTCAACAGTAATTCAAGCCAGTCTTACTACATCGGAAATTCAGGGTGAGCTAATGCTTCTAGCTTGGACTGGATCTTCTTCTTCAAGTCTTGATGCCTTGAACTTCCGGCATGGACTAGCTTCTTATGTATTTTTAGCTTTTAGAATACTCTTAGTTTAGTCATTTGATCGTAGATGTTCTTGTGATGATGACTTCCAGATTTTGGGGATGATAATAATAGTTTTGAATTGTTTTTATTAATGAGTTTAAGTCTTCCGCATTACTTTATGTTGATATTACCTTGAAATGTTAAGTTTTAGATTGGTTGGTTCGCTCACATAGGAGGGTAAGTGTGGGTGCCAGTCGCGGCCCGGATTTGGGTCGTGACAGAACCTTTTTTGTAGAAACTAGTAAAACCTATTCTTATCGATATAGATTAAAAGGAAGTAACAATGATAGATAATTTTTTTTATAAAAAATAAAAGTTTGGGGTGATTATTGGATTTTTAAAGTTCTTAAATATTTCTCAATTTTCCAAAAACTAGTTTTTTCTAGTACTTGGAAAGTTGAGATTCTTGGCTAAAAAAATATTGTCAAGTTATGAGGTCAAATGCCAACGGTCAAAATTATTCCAAATATTCTCAATAAAACTTGGGGCCAGAGGGGTCCTTTGGCTATAAATACAGACCCCATTATTTTTCTACCTCACATTCAAAACTTCTTTCATATATGTTCATACAAATACTAAGGAAAATATAAGAATGATTATAATTGACAACTACTGTACACCGAAAAACAAGAGAAGAGTAATGAAATTCCCTACTTCTTCAGAGGTGGTGGAAAATTTAAAATATCTAAAAATATACTCATGTGAAGCGATGGACGATGAAATAAGTGAGCTATGAAGAGGTTACTTGCATGGAAAGGCCATAACTAGGTTGAAATGATATTTTTGATAGATGAGTCACCCCTTACCAAACGCATTGACATATATGATAAACTTATAGAGAAAGCACCCCAAGGATTCACTGTCACAACTGATGGAGTTGTTAATTCAACTTTGTAGCACCTTGATAATACAAGATGAGTCTTAGAGCCTAACATATGTGCCATTGGGTTTGAGCACTTTTTTAAGACATATTTTAATGAATATAGGTCATTTAGGATGTTTAAGCACAAAAACATCCAAGAACGTCCATGGAAGTTTGGAAACTAGTTCTAAGGGGTACTAGCGTGCCCTAGCCTATTTGATTAGTTTTTAGGAGTTGGAAATTAATGAAAATTAGATGGAATGGTGATTAACAAGTGTTAAGAATGATTAGTGGTTGAAACATCCAGGTATGACTCTTCAAGGACCAACCAAGGGTCCTTGAGGAGGACCCTAACAAGTAGGAGGTAGCTTTGCCTAGGCAGTGTGAAACCACGAGAACCATCAACGGCTCGTGTGAGGATCAACAAGGCGTCGATGCCCGCCGTCGTCCCACACTGAGCAAAAATGGTGGACTCCCTCAGATGCACACTCTCTGAACTCATCGACATATGTGCAACATGAAAGAGGGGCTGGTCTTTCGATTGAGCCACAAGGCGTCGACGGGGTTCCATCTGTGGGTGGCATGTTTTTGCTGCACGTTTTAACATAGTTCAAAACAATTAATTAATATGTTTAGTGGCTATTTAGAGATTAAGGTAAGACTAATTAACTAATTTAACTCCCATACAAAGACCCCAACCCTCATTAATCTAAACATAACTCATAAAATAAACTCTCTTCCTTCTATCCTCTTTCTCTCTCTATTTGGAAGGTACCATTGAAGACAAGCTTTGGGGAGGTTTTCGGGGCTGTAAATGGATTAATTCACCATCAAATCTTCATCAAACATTAATGTATGAGATCTACTTTACCTTTGAGACTATTTCCTCAAAGGGTTCCTTCGAAATGGAATTCAAAAATTGAGTTTTCATGTGGATTTCATCCAATTACGAAATTAATGTTGTGAACTGAGTTGTTTATGTTTTATTTAGGGTATAATGGATATATTAACATATACTTTGACTTGATTATGATCAACTCTGATATTTTGGTTCAATTTGAAGATTATGATCCTTAACCCTTAACCCTTTACCCTAGGTTGATCTTCATGTAAATTGGGTCGTGATTTATTCAATTGTTTTGATTATGGGTTAAATAACTATAGATGATATTGCACCAATCATTAATAAATTACAATGAATTGTTGTCTTTCATGATAAATCTTGAGAAGTGATCTAGGTTGTGGAAATTGGCCTGAGTAACCTTGTTTAAGCATTGATCTGGAATTGAATTATGGTACAGTGACTCTTCTAGTATTGTTATCATGTTGATTATTGAATTATGATGTTGAACATCTAAATTGTATTGAATTGAGGTTTTATGGTAAGGCCTAAATTATGAAAGTCTTAGAATTCCTATCTTTACTACCAATTGTGATTGATTGTGGTTAAGCCATGATGTTATATTGGAGTATACCTTATATTAGGATGATAGGGTGGTATGATGTTGAATTTAAATGTCTTGATTATGGTTGTCAAGTTGATTAACACGTAAAGGATATAAGGATGGTAATCTCACTCAATTTGCCTTATTATTAATCGATATGTAACGTGTTAACCTCACTTATGTGAATTGTGATGAACGAATTTATACTCATACAATTCTTATTGAGCTTTTAATTATGATGATTATAGAAGTGGTAAACCCTATGACTTAAACTAAGCTATGATTTACAAGTAAAGTCTTAAAGACATTTAAAAAAAAGGGACTCTAGCTTAGCACCGAGTGAACTAGATTGAGAAGTGTCCCTTCCCACATAGGGAAAGTCGGAGCACAACAGTACTCCTGATATTGGAGACTATAATGCATGGCGCATAAAGAGCGTCCCAACTATAGCTCCTAGTTCTTGAACTATGTTGCCCCCATAGGAATACTAGCTAGTGGATCCACGTAGTTGCTATATTTCATGTTTTTGTACTACCTTGGCAAGTAGTCCGCCTTCTTTCAGTGTAGGATTTCATGACACCGGATTCCACACTAGCTCATGTGGTCTATGTTGGTTAGGGAAAGATGTTACCAAAAGGTAAAATGAATTAAAGGATTTAAACTCTAACTTGGAAAACCTAAGGGGTCTAGCTTAGTCTAGGTAGGGGTATGAGACTCTACCTACGCATTGCACTAGTTAGCCTTGAGGGGAGTCTTAGGAGGATGTTCTTATATATATGTTTATCTTATAATAATATTGTTTACATAAGATGAAATGTATATTGAAATTTTATATTATGTGAAGTTTGACATCGGTTATGGTTTCTTGTTGAGGCTACTTGATTGAGTAAGGTTATGGGGCTTTGCTTGGTCATTGCACTTGTTGACCTTATAAGGATTCATGAGTAGTTATCTTGCTTATTATGATAAAATTGACCCTTATTCATACTTGTGATGTTATTTCTTGATGATAGGGTTGTAGTAAGTCATGGGTTCAAGTATGTTGGGATACATATTACTTCTTTGAGTTACTTACCATGTTAGGTTTGTTGACATGACTTGCTTGGTTTTGCATTAGACTTTTCAAAAGGGTAAAATGACATGTTTTTGACTAAATGTTCCTTTTTAGCATGTTTTGCTCTTATATGTGCATACTCATACTTAGTACATGTGGAGTACTAACCCTATTTTCTTCCTTTTTTCCTAAACATTTTAGGTTCCGATCGCAGAAAGATTGTCTGAGATGACTTGAAGAAGGCTTGGATATTCTCTATCATCCAAGTGGATAAGTCCTCACTTTCCGAGGACGATGCTAATATCTTGCCTATGAAGTTCCTTTGTTTTTCTAAGACATTAATGTTTATCCACTTTCATTGTGTACGACTTGTATAAACCTATATGTGACTTCTTTACATTTGATGAAGGGTTATGCCCAAATTGTAATGATTGTTTAGATGGTATGAGATAAGACAATTTTTTAGACTATTTTTCTATCTTATATATATGTATGTGCAATAAAAGTAGAAGGCTGTGTAACTTTCATTTACGAAGGGTCTATATATACTCGATATGTATACATTATGTGTATGTAGAGGTATATGTAAAACTCCAAGTAGATGTAATGAAATTTTTATATTTTTCCGCATTTTAAACCTATGAATGTAATGACATGAGATTAAGAGGCTAGTCCTAGTCCTTGAGAAAGGAGGACGACACCGGTTACGTCTATGGGGTAAACCTAAATGTGACAAACTTTGTATCATAGTATCAACTTGAATATCATTGAGTTTTGTTTCTCTCTCTACCACGTCTATGTAGGTTTGTATTCATAATTGTGAAGCGTGTCACACTTATGAATAGGAACCTATATGATGCCTAGGAATCACTCTCTTTCTTGGAAATCCTATATCATGTCGTTAGAGTATAGTTATGGTGTGCTTTTACATCTAATCCTATTGTTGTGCTTATAGAAAGAATGAATACTCGAAGGAATGCGGCACAAGGACTTGAAGAGAAAATTTCCAATGCACGAGCTCCTCTCCATGGTGATCAAGTTCCTCCACTTGAATAAGGTGCTAACATGGATCAAGCTGCGGTCAATCCTCCTCCTTTGATGGATGAGAATATAAGAACTGCTCTTTTTCAAATGTCCCAAGTTATCACCACTCAAGCACAAGCAGACACGGCTCAAGACCAACCTATGACGGCTCAAGCAAACTGGGATGTTGTGCCACGTCCTCATCAATAACTCACTACTATGGATTCCCGCCTAGCCTAAGGGGCTTCACTCGAATGAACCCTCCTACTTTCTACGGGTCTAAGGTTGATGAAGACCCCGAGGAATTCATCGATGAAGTCTAAGATACTGTTGGCTATGGGGTTTACCATGAGTGAGAAGGCCGAGTTGGCCTCTTATCAAATCAAGGACGTGGCTCAAGCATGGTTTGTGTAATGGAGGGATAATAGGCCCTTGAGAGGTGGTCCTTTGACTTGTGAGATCTTCAAGAAGGATTTTCTTGATTGGATCTTTCCTAGGGAGATGAGGGAGGCTAAAGTGGTGGAGTTCATCAACCTTCACCAAGGAGGTAGGAGTGTTCATTAATACTCCTTGAAATTCACTAAGTTGTCGAAATATGGTCCTTCTTTGGTTTTCGATCCTAGAGATGAAATGAGTCGCTTTGTGACGGGGGTGCTAGATGATTTGCAAGAGGATTGTTTTTCATCTATGATACACGACAACATAAACATTTCTCGTCTTATGGTGCATGCCGAGCATGTAAAAAAGGCAAGGGATAGGAGGAAGATTAATGATGCTAAGATGGAAAGATCTTTTGACAGAGGTTGTTCAAAGAATAGGCTTACGATACAAGACAAGCCTAGATTTAAGAAGCAGGTTTCAAGTCAAGTCCCTTCCAAGTTCCCAAAAGCTAGTGGTGATAGGGTTTCTAACCCTAAATTCATGAAGGGAAAAGGTACTAATTCACTAACCAAGAAGCCAACTAGGAAGTATGGTAAGAAACACTATGGTGATTGTCTTAAGGGACGGATAATTGTTTAGGTTGTGGCAAGAGTGGGCACAATGTGAAGGATTGCAGTAATGTGAGAAGTTAACACAAGGTTAGTGGTCAAGCTCAAGCAAGTGGTTCTAATGAGGCACCAAAGAAGAACCACTTATATGCTCTACGCTCTAAGGGTGAGCAAGAAACTTCTCTCGACGTGGTTACTGGTATGTTAAAAGTCTTCTCTATTGATTTATATTCCTTACATGATCTATGTGCTACTTTATAATTTGTTACTCCTCTAGTAGCCAAAAAGTTTGATATCTTATCGGATATTTTGCATGAACATTTTATAGTGTCTACTCTTGTGGTTGAGTAGGTTGTTGCTAAAAAGGTATGTAAAAATTGTCCTATAGTGTTGCCCAATAGAGTTTTTTATTTTGAACTAGTAGAACTCGATATGCTTGATTTTGATCTTATATTGGGTATGGATTGGTTGCATGCTTGCTTTGGTTCTATTGATTGTAGGACAAGGGTGGTGAATTTTAACTTTCCAAGTGAACACGTTATAGAGTGGAAAAAAGGAAACTCTATAACTAGAGGTCATATTATCTCTTGTCTAAGAGCATGCAAAATGGTCTATAAAGGCTGTCTATATCACATTGTAAGAGTCCGAGATCTATATTCTGAAATTCCTCCCATTGATTCGGTCCCCGTTGTGAGTAAATTTACGGAGGTTTTTCTTAATGACCTTCCCGGTATTCCTCTCGAACGGAAAATTGATTTTTGTATCGATTTGATACCGGAAACAAATCCCATTTCAATTCCTCCTTATCGGATGGCTCTGGTCGAATTGAAAGAGGTGAAGGCTCAACTCAAGGATTTACTAGACAAAATATTTATAAGACCTAGTATTTCTCCATGGGATGGTCCGATTTTGTTTGTGAAGAAGAAGGATGGGTCCTTAATAATGTGTATTGATTACCACCAAATCAACAAGGCTACCTTTAAGAATAAGTATCCTCTCCCTCGGATGGATGACTTGTTTGATCAACTCCAAGAGGTGAGCTACTTTTCAAAAGTTGACTTGAGATCGGGGTATCACACACTTAAGGGTAGAGGAGAGGATGTACCAAAGACGATTTTTTGAATTAGATATGAGACTATGAGTTCTTGTTAACGTATCATTAATTCTCCGATGGAGTTTATAGACCTAATGAATAGAGTGTTTCAAAGAATATGGGTGATCACATAGGTAATTTGAAGATGGTATTTCAAACCTTTAAGGAACATTAATTGTTTGCCATATATAGCAAGTGTGAGGTTTGGTTGAGCTCAGTGGTATTTCTTGGGCATATCATCTCTACTGAGGGAGCTGAGGTAGACCCAAGGAAAATGGAGGAGGTGAAGAATTGGCCTAGACCATTGAATCCGACCGACAATAAGAGTTTCTTAGGCTGAGCAGGCTATTATCGAAGGTTCGTGGAAGGTTTTGCATCCATTGCATCTCCCTTGACTACTTTGACCCAAAAGAGTAAGAGCTTTGAGTAGTCGTAGGCAGTGATAAAGGTTTCCAATTGTTGAAATATAGGCTTACCTCCGCTCCAGTGTTGACTTTACCGGAGGGTACAAAGGGTTTTGTTGTGTACTGTGACGCTTCCCGAGTGGGATCGGGGTGTGTGCTTATGCAAAACGAGAATGTGATAGCCTATGCCTCTAGGCAACTTAAGGTAAAAGAGAGAAACTATCCCACTCATGACCTTGAGTTAGCGGCCGTGGTGTTTTCCTTAAAAATTTGGAGGCATTACTTGTATGGCGTTCATGTTGATGTTTTCCCCGACCATAAGAGTCTCAAATATGTGTTTACCCAAAAGTAGTTGAATATCTAGCAAAGAAGGTGGTTAGAATTGTTGAAAGATTATGACATGAGTTTCCTCTATCACCATGGCAAGGCTAATGTGGTTTCGGATGCCCTAAATCGTATGACTATGGGTAGTGTATCCCACATTGATGAAGCTAAGAAACACCTAGTGAGGGATGTACACAGGTTGGCTAGGTTGGAGGTGAGATTAAAAGATTCTTTAGATGGTGGTTTCATGGTCCATGATAACTCTGAGTCATCACTGATGGTTGGGGTAAAGTCCAACCAACACCTTGACAAATCATTGATGTAGTTTAAGGAAACGTTCCTCGACAAGCTTAAGGAGGCATTTTCCTTGCGGGAGGGTTGTGGTATTTTAAGGTTCCAAGTGAAATTATGTGTTCCTAAGGTAGATGAGTTGAGGGACCGGATCCTAGAAGAAGCCCATGGGTCCCGCTACTCAATTCATCCAGGTTCGACAAAAATGTACCATTACCTTAGGGAAATTTATTGGTGGGAAGGTATGAAGAAGGACATAGTGGTGTTTGTCGCTAAGTTTAGGAATTTCCAACAAGTAAAAACCAAACATCAAAAATTTTGTGCCTTACTACAAAAGATTTAAATTCCTACTTGGAAGTTGGAAGACATTAATATGGACTTTGTAGTGGGTTTACCTCGGACTCAAAGGTCATATGATTCTATATGGGTGGTTTAGGATAGGTTGGCTAAATCTGCTCGCTTTATTCCCGTCAAATCGACTTATTTGGCAGAAGATTATGTTAGGTTCTTCGTAGATGAGATTGTGTGTCGCCATGCTATTCTGTGATCCATCATATCGGATCGGGGTGTACAATTCACATCTAGGTTTTGGAGGTCATTCCAAAAAAGGTTGGGTACTAAGGTGAAGTTGGGCACTGCTTTTCATCCCCAAACGGATGGTCAAGCAGAACGTACTATTCAAACCCTTGAGGATATTCTTTGGGATTGCATTATTGATTTTAAAGGAAATTGGGATAAGCATTTGCGTTTGGTGGAGTTCACTTATAATAATAGTTTTCATTCATCCATTTTCATGGCTCCTTATAAAGCCTTGTATGGTAGGAGGTGTAGGTGTAGGTCTCCTATTGGATGGTTTAAAGTGGGTGAGCCTTCACTTCTTGGTCTTGATTTTGATTATAAGACTTTCGAAAAGGTTCATATCATAAGGAACCAGTTTCAAAAGGCCTATAGTCCGCAAAATTCTTATGCCGATCATAGGAGAAGATATTTGGAGTTTGAAGAAGGTGATAAGGTGTATTTGAAAATTTCACCAATGAAAGAGGTGGTTAGATTTAGCAAGAAGGGGAAGTTGAGTCCTCGTTATGTGGGTCCCTATGAAATCTTGCAAAGGGTTGGTAAGGTTGCCTATGAATTTAAACTTCCTAGTGAATTGTCTTCGGTTCATCCAATTTTCCATGTTTCTATGTTGAAGAAATGTATTGGTGATCCCGAGTCCATTCTTCCTATTGAGGGTCTTGGTATCAAGCATTACCTTTCTTATGAGGAAGTTCTGGTTCAAATTCTTGATAGACAAGTAAAGAAGTTAAGGAATAAAGAGCTGGTTTCCGTAACGGTGTTATGGAAAAATCACCTAGTTGAGGGTGCAACATGGGAGGCCGAGGCTGATGTTCCATGGTTTCACGGTACTTCAGTTCCTTTTCCTTAAGTTTAGTGTGTGTCTAAAGCCTTTTTTTATTGATTGATTTTTGATGTAGTTTTCCATTTATTTCTAGGAAATCTGTCCAGAGAAGAACCCGGAGATTTTGAGGTGAAATAGAGAAGTGACCACCTACGGACCCCACGATGGTCTGTCGTGAATGTGACGGTCCGTAGGGGTTAATCGTTCGTAATAATATAATAGTTGATGAAGGAAATTGGTAAATTGTTACAAAATGTGGGACTACGGAAGATCACGATGGACCGTTATAGCCATGACGGTCCATCCTGCACATTCATCAATGCTAACAGAGAGTAGTCCCAGTACCCAATTTCAAAAGATTCTATGTATCGTGGAACGAACCCCTCGATGGACAGTTATGCTTGCAATGGTCCTTCACACCTGTCCGTCGAGGGAAACAGAGAGTTGATGAAGAAAAGCAGTAGAAAAATAGTTAAGTATGGAGCTATGGAAGACAACGAAGGTCAATCGTGTCCACGATGGTCCGTCACAAGGGTCGTCGACTCAGACGCGTTTTGGGCAGATTTTTCCTTAAATAAATTTTACTCTTTTATTAGGTTTTGTTTCTTATATATATCACAAAAAACCTCATTTTTTGGGGTTAGACTCCTGGATAATTTTCAGTTTTATTGTCTTAGCATTGAACTTTCAATTTTGGTATTTGATATTAGTTTTTCGGAATCAATTATTGGTGTTTTGTGATTTATTCAAGTAAATTTCTGGATTTTGTTCATTCTCATCAAAGTAAGTGCATGAATACTTACATAATTATTATTATGGATTGTGTGATTATTAGCATGGGTAACTAAACTACATAACTAGGGTTGTGGGAACCATGGGTAAATAACAAGGTAAAACCTAGCTAAAATAACTATTCTAGAATAGTGTCTTGCATGTATTGATAATTCTTTCGCTTAGAAGTCTTTTTAATGGATGTCTAACATTATAAATCGTCTTATTGCTACTTTCTGGACCAAGGAGGTAGATAATAGAAAAAGAATTATCAGTATAGATTTAGTGTATACTATCTAATAAGCTAGTGTCTGTTGTACGAAGTAAGAACTTAGTCAACTATCGAATATGATGCTTAATATGAGGTAAAAACAAGGTTTAATAAAGCAACACACGTAGCCGGACCAAGGTGCGGAGTGAAATTCTCTATATGTCGGACCAAGGATTTAGAGATACATAATTTATCACTTTGTATGTAAGATACTAGGAAAGGATTGTTATATCTAGAATTACCGAGTTAGGATCCTGTGGGGAACACTTACGCCCTAGTTACTCTCATTACTTGATTTAACTCCAATACTTGAACTTTTCACTTCTTTACTTTAATTTAGATAATTGCTTTCATTAATCAAAACCCCCCTTTAATTATTTGTTTTCGAGAAATAATTGACTAAATAGAATTATTAACATATTAAAGTTAAGTATGAACCATTTTCCTCGTGGGAACGATTCCAACCTCACAAGTTGGGTTCTTTACTTGATGCGACCGCTTTTACTTTTTTTTGAGAAGTAAATTTGAGTGTATCAAATTTTGGCGCCAAGGCCGACATGAAGTCCCGCTACCCTCATATTTTTTATAATTAAGGTTAGTCATTCTTTTTAATAATAAAAATATGACTAGATATTGAAGTTTCATGATTTTTGCTTTAGTCTTGCAAAAATGTGCATTTTGGGGTGCATTACAGTGAAGTAGTACCTCTTAAACTTATATTTTTTCCTTTTTGGTTTATTTGAGTTATGTTGTGCATTTTGATGTAGTAAGTCTTTATGAAATGATAGGTAGAATGCTTTTAAGTGGAACTTTGTGCTAATTGACTCATGTAATGTATGTTGAGCTCATGTGTGTTGTGAAAAGGAAATGCCTCATGATGAAGTGCTTTGAGCCTTATTTGTGATAATTGGAGTTTTGAAATTTCCTTGTTGAAATGATATGATTTATGTTTATTTGATATTGTTGATTGGTCTACTAGTCTTGAGTCTATTTATTGCTTCAAATGAGTTTTAGTGTCATTCGGGGATGAATGTTCCTAAGGGGGGGGATAATGCAGCACCTTGAACATCCAAGACGAGTATTAGATCCTAACATAGGTGTTATGGGGTATAAGAAATTTTTAAGACCTATTCTAATGAATATAGGTCATTTAGGAAGTTTAATAACAAAAACATCCAAGAACATCCATGACGTTCAGAAAGTAGTTCTAAGGGGTACTAGCGCGCCTAAACCTATTTGACTAATTTTTTAGGAGTCGTAAATTCATGAAAATTAGATGTAAGGGTGCATAACAAGTTTTAATGATGATTAGTAGTCGAAATGTATGGGTACGACTCCCGAAGGACAAACAAAGGGTCCTTGAAGAGTACCCTAGCATGTAGGAGGCAACATTGCCTAGTCAATGTGCAACCACGAGAACCATTAACGGCTCTTGTGTGGATTGACGGGGAGTCGATGCCCACCGTTGTCCCATACTTAGCAAAAATGGTGGAGTCCCTCAGATGCAAACTCTCTAAACTCATCGACATACGTGCAGCACGAAAGAGGGGCTGGTCCGTCGATTGAGCCACGAGGCGTCGACGGGGTTCCATCTGCGGGTGTCATGTTTTTGCTGCACGTTTTAACTTAGTTCAAAACAATTGATTAAGGGTTTAGTGGTTATTTAGGGATTAAGGTAATACTAATTAACTAATTAAGTCCCATATAAGTACCCCACCCCTTTATCTAATCACAACTCACAAAATAAACTATGTTTCTTCTCTCTTCTTTCTCTCTCCATTTTGAAGCTGCCACAGAAGACAAGCTAGGGGGAGGTTTTGGGGGCTGTAAAGAAACTAATTTATCATCAAATCTTCATCAAAAGTTAAGGTAGGATATCTACTTAACCTTTGAGACTCTTTCCTCAAAGGGTTCATTCGAAATGGAATTTTAAAGTTGAGTTTTCATGTGAGTTTTATCCAATTACGAAATTGATGTTGTGAACTGAGTTGTTTATTAGGGTATAATGAATATATTAACATTTATTTTGACTTGATTATGATCAATTGTGATAGTTTGGTTCAATTTGAAGATTATGATCCTTAACCCTAGGTTGATCTTGATGTAAATTGGGTTGTGATTGATTCAATTGTATTTATTATAGGATAAATAACTATTAGATGATGTTGCACCAATCATTAATAAATTAGAATGAATTGTTGTCTTTCATTCTAAATCTAGTGAAGTGATCTAGGTTATGTAAATTGGCCTAAGTAACCTTGTTTGAGCATTGATTTGGTTATGAATTATGGTGCAGTTACTCTTCTAGTATTGTTATCGTGTTGATTATTGAATTACAATGTTGAACATCTAAATTGGATTGAATTGAGGTTTTATGGTAAGGCCTAAATGATGAACTATGAGAAAAACTTGGTAAGTGTTAGAATCCCTATCTTTACTTCCAGTTGTGATTAAATGTAGTTAAGTCATGATGTTATATTGGAGCATGCCTTATATTAGGATGATAGGGTGGTATGATATTGAATCCAAATGCCTCTATTATGGTTGTGAGGTTGATTAAGATGTAAATGCTATAAGGATATTGATGTAACCAATGTATCTTATTATATATTGATATGTAATGTTTTAACCTCACCTATATGAATTGTGATGAAATGATTTATACTTATACAATTATTATTGAGCTATTGATGATGATGATAATACAAGGGGTAGACCCTATGACTTAAACTAAGCTATGATTTATAATTGAAGTCTTAAAGACAAAGTGAATCTAGCTTAGCACCGAGTGAACTAGATTGAGGAGTGTCCCTTCCCACATAAGGAAGGTAGGAGAACAACATTACTCTTGATATTGGAGACTGTAATTCATGGCACATAAAGAGGTCCCAACTATATCTCCTAGTTCTTTAACTATGTTGCCCCCAGAGGAATACTAGCTAGTGGATCAGCGTAGTTGCTATGTTTCATGTTTTAGTACTACCTTGGCAAGTAGTATGCCTTCTTTCGGTGTAAGGTTTCATGATACCGGATTCCACACTAGCTCATGTGGTGTATGTTGGTTTGGGAAAGATGTTACCAAAAGGTAAAATGAATTAAAGGATGAACTCTAACATGGATAACCTAAAGGGTCTAGCTTGGTCTAAGTAGGGCTATGAGACTCTACCTAAGCATTGCACTAATTGGCCTTCAGGGGAGTATTAGTAGGATTTTCTTATATAAATGTTTATGTTATAATGATATTGTCACGCCCGAATTCTAGAATCCGAATCGCAACAGGCATCGTTGACCTCTCAGAGGTCGAAGACAAGCCTCATCTTGTATTCATCACATTCATATGGTTAATTTTAGCAGAAATTTGAAACTTTTAAACGTATGAAGTAGACATAGGCTTTATATAGTTATTTCATGAATTCATCATATACTAAACTCAACATAAATGTAACAACCATCTGTCATAAGAATAAATTCGAAACAGAATGAGAATATGTCATAAATACATTTGATAGACACGGCCTTATTACAAAAGCTTCAAACTAAAAGTATGAAAAGAAACGCTAGGGACAACATCCACTAGCTTTTTTTCTAAAACTAAGGATAGACTAAAACTTTAGCATCCTCGAAATCAAGAGGACCTACCGAATGGTCTAGAGAAACGTTGATGTCCAAACGGTTGCAAGAGTCGTCAATCTGTCCCTTTACCTGCATCTATAAAATAGTAAATAGTATGGGTTAGTACACCACTTGTAATAAGTATTGGTGTATGCACACATACACATAAGGCTATGCATGATCAAAGACAGCTCTTCCTAAATAACATGCTATTTCTGGAAAGCCTAGTAACTAGACTTCCCTAAATAGTTAGTGGTGAATTGTGGTATGAATATGATGTATTTTAATGCATTCAAGGCACACAACTCATTTTATATATGATTACAAAACACAAGTATCATCAACATAATTTTAGAACAACTAGAGCGAAGATTTGAGATTTTTGATCCTCTTAGGCCGAGAGCTCCTCTTTGTACACTTAAATTATTTTTTAGTTCTTTTCTTGTATTTGTGTAGTTCAATAATTCTTTTGGTCCTATGTTTTACTTACAAGTTCAATGATTCATTGTATTCCCATACCCACAATGAATCGATGTAAATAATCCAAGGACTAAGGAATGATTTCCCTACCTTATAGTGAGTCATTCTTTACTCTATATATTCATTAACTTTCATAAGCAGTTCTCTTTTGATCATGCCATTTATTTCATAACTTTCATGTTTTATATATTATACATTTCATATACACGAGACTTTGGAATCGTTAGATGTATCATTAAGACATCTCAAGTGAGGGCCCAACATATGGGACCTCAACCCGAGGGCCTTCTTAGCAAACACAAAGTCTGCTTCATTCGTTCATTTGTACATCACATTATTCATTTCATTCATTCATAGGCTGATGTAAAAACCAGTTGTACCTAGGATGAAATTTAAGACTCTCATCGTATCATGACGTGCAATGACTAAGAATGACCTAATGTCATTACTTGAATCTGATTTCACCTCCGGATTGTCTTGCACAAACACCTTTGGTATCGTTCATTTTATTATCTTTGATACTTTGAGACTGGACTTATTATTCCTTTGGGAACTTTAACCTTAATTGATATACATCATGTGAGCATCATTAAATCCAGTGTCTGCCCCACACCGAAAAGAGGTGGAATTACCGGCCAAAGTGACACGAACATGCTAGCGTATATAGGGAGTTGAACCCTACTAGATCCCTATATTGGCAGTATAGGTTCAAAGACTGGGAGATAAAAGGAGACCCATACCCGTCATGCCGGACAATCTCATATCATGAGAGTTACGTGAACCTCCGCTCTTCCCAAAAGAAGGCATCGCCGCTCATAGATAACCTATCGAAGCTCAGTATAAAGTTACATTACATTCAACTCATACGTCATGGAAGTTGGATCCTAGTATGAGGACATCATATCTCAATATATGATTTTTCATATCCTCATTAGTATTAAGTATACATTAATATCAATACTTTCATTAGACTGTTCATAGAGACTGGTCTGTTCTTTAGCTTTACACTCTCATAGGTGAGTACGTTTTGGTAACATTAACTTAGGCTCATTTGAGATTGCTCTAATCTTTCACATTAGCCTCTTATCATGTTTTCACCACATTCATTAGCTTTAGCATATTTGCTACATTAACTTAGGCTCATTTGAGATTGCTCTAATCTTTCACATTAGCCTTTTATCATGTTTTCACCACATTCATTAGCTTTAGCGTATTTGCTATTCATAATTACTCACCCCTTTTTACGTGAATGTTCGTTTCTTCTTTATCTTTTAGTGTATACTCAAGCATTATGGAGGCTTGCTTCTAGATTTAGATTTACTTACTCTATTGATGACTTGTCATCCTTACTTTACATTGATTAAATGTGAATTTTCCGTATATATCATCCTTTGGCGTTAACGAGACTGGCTCACACATTCTAACACCTTCATACGTGAGTATTCTTTTGACGTAGTAGCTTAGGTGTAACTGAGACTTGTCTCACTTCCTTTAACACCCCATTCCGGTAAATTACTTACTTTAGACCTCTTTAATTATGTTATAACTCATGTTACTTCCTTACATTAGTGTAGTACATTCATATCATCGTTTATGGACGATGAGCACTTCATTAAATGAGTTTCATAAGTTCATATGTCATTCTTTTATAGCATGTTGGGAGTTGTCCCAATGAATGTCATGCCTTTAGTTATGTATTCATTGAATTACATTAGATGTGCTTATCCATTTGGCATTCCAAGATTTTAGTCATATAAGATAGTATAGGGTATGTTGGGACTTGTCCCTCTTATTGACATACCCTTAGTATGGATTCATTTTATTCTGTTGGTCATGTTTAATTTTTCATTGTATTATATTGGGCACATAAGATTGGTGTAAATTTAGTATTGGCCTAGAAAATTTGGAAATGACTTCATAGCCAATTCATTGGCACAAGCCCAACATTCATTCAAATATAGTTTCATGAGATTCTCATTATCCAATTTTCCATAATTATTTAAAAGCAATAATGTAAGCCAATTCCATTCATCTTTTAGGCAAGACATTGTAAGCTATTTTAATGCCATAACCCAAACATTCATTCAACTTATAATTTCAGGAGATCTTCTTAGACAACCTTATAACATAACTTTAGGCCTAACGCTTTTAAACATCTTGGAAAGAATCATATTATCATTTGATGAATATATCATCTTTATAACGTTATATCAACAGCAAGTATGCACAAAACACCATAACATCTTTGGACATATCTTTAACGTAGTATCATTCTTTTATTTCAAATGATAACACTTAGCATCAAATGAGTCCATTTAATAGGTTCATTCAATCATTATTCAATCAAAAACATAAACATTAATATCAGCCAGCACCATATACCAACAACATTATTTCTACCTTATACAATATTGAAATCGTAATAAGGATACTAGGGAAAGGAGTTCGACAAGAATGACGGGAAACAACCCTAGTTTTCAAGATCTTTGAATCATTCTAAAGAGAGTTCTATTGGAGAAAGAATTCCAAGATATAAAAACCATACCTTATGTAGAAATTAATCTATGAATACCACCTTGAATTAAACTTTGAAGAAACCTTGAAATCGCCCTAGAGAAATCGACAAATTTTCTGCCTTTTTCTTGCATTCGTTGCTTACTGTTTTTGCGTCCTTTTTGTCTATGGGTTTGAACGTGATTTTTAGGTTTTACAACTTATATTTAATCTGTCACGACCCAAATCCGGGCCGCGACTGGCACCCACACTTACCCTCCTATGTGAGCGAACCAACCAATCTAAACCTTAACATTTCAATATAATATAAACAGAAAGTAATGCGGAAGAATTAAACTCATTAATAAAATCAATAACTATTATTATTCAACATCTATTATTCCCCAAAACCTGGAAGTCATCATCACAAGAACATCTACTTTAAACTACTAATTCTAAGAGTTTCCAAGAAGCAAAAAAATACATAAGAAGCTAGTCCATGCCGGAAGTTCAAGGCATCAAGACATGAAGGAGAAGATCCAGTCCAAGCTAGAAGCGTTAGCTCACCCTGAAGATCCGGTGTGACGAAGACTGGCTTGAGTTACTATTGAGTTGAAGATGACGGCACGTTTGTTGCACTCCACAAATAACAAGAAGAAAAACATAAAAGTAGGGGTCAGTACAAAACACGGGTACTGAGCAGATATCATCGGCCAACTCAAAATAGGGAACAGTATATATCAAATATTATCGTAAATCAACTATAAAACTGAACATGTAGCAATAACAAGTACTATAATCATCAATAAGTACCATCAAGTTCATCCATGAGGACTCAAGCCTCAACACCACACTCGTTTGGGAATTAAGTATATTAAGTTGAGTATATTATCATCTTTCAAGATTCATTATCTTTCCTCCTCTTGTGTCGGTACGTGACACACCGATCCCCTACTACTATGTGTCGGTACGTGACACTCCGATCCCCTAATTCTATGTGTCGGAACGTGACACTCCGATCCCCTAATTCTATGTGTCGGAACGTGACACTCCGATCCCCTACATGTGTCGGAACGTGACACTCCGATCCCCTACGTGTGTCGGAACGTGACACTCCGATCCCCTACATGTGTCGGTACGTGACACTCCGATCCCCTAATTCTATGTGTCGGAACGTGACACTCCGATCCACTAATACTATGTGTCGGAACGTGACACTCCGATCCACTAATACTATGTGTCGGAACGTGACACTCCGATCCAATAATATCATTTTGTAAATCATCAAGCCTTCTCTATACCAAGGCATCATCAATCGCATTACTTTAATTCATCAAGCCTTCTTCTATACCAAGGCATCATCATTAATAATGTATATTAAAGTTTCTTTTCAAGATTTGGGATTCAATATTTTCATCATGCTTATCTTATCACAATCACATAATCACATTCATGCAAACATACCATTAAGCATATAGTAGGGTTTACAATACTACCAATACATATCATTCACTATTAAGAGTTTACTTATGAAAGCATGAAAACCATAACTTACCTCCACCGAAGAGTTGAATCAAGCAAGAATTTTCCCAAGCTTCGTTTCTCCCTTCTCGTTCGATTCTCTCTCTCTCTCTCTTGTTCTTTCTATTTTCTTTATTCAAACCCTCTTTCTTTTACCCTAATTAGTATATAATTAAGAATAGAAGATGGCAATAATACCCCACTAATTAACTTAGGGTTACCTCTTTTAACCCCCCAAGAATTTTAGTTATTAATATAACCCTACGAATTCTATAATTAAGGAAAGAATAGTCCAAAAACGTCCCTTAGAACTTCACCAGAAATCCGACTCTGCCTGGGATTTGCGCAACCTGTGACGGGCCGTCGTGCCTGCGACGGTCCGTCCTGCAGGTCGTCGCCAAGTTCAGAGAATGGATTTTCACTAAAGTCTCCATGACGGTCCGTCCTGCCATTCCGTCACGAAGTTCAGAGAGTCGATTTTTAGTACCCAATTTCAGATTTTCTAAGTGTTTTGAAACGAGACCCTGCGACGGTCCGTCGTGCCCATGACGGATCGTCGTTTGGTCCGTCGCCTCAGCCTGTTTTTCCAGAATTGAAGTTTGTTGCTCAAAACGACTAAACAGGTCGTTACAATAGATACCAATTTACCCATCGTTCGTCCCCGAACGATCAAAAGAAGGAAAACAAGGGCGAAAAGGAGTACCTGAATCTGTAAACAGATGTGGGTATTTTTCTCGCATATCCGCCTCCTTCTCCCAAGTGGCTTCTTAAACGGGTCGATTCTTCCATTGCACCTTTATGGATGCAATCTCTCTTGACCTCAACTTGCGAACTTCTCTATCTAAAATAGCAACAGGCTCCTCCTCATAAGACAAGTTCTCATCAAGCAAAACTGAATCCCAACGGATGATGTAGTTTCCATCCCCATGGTATCTTTTCAACATAGACACATGGAATACCGGATGCACTCCGGATAGCCCTGGAGGCAAGGCTAACTCATAAGCCACCTCTCCTACTCGCTTAAGTACTTCAAATGGTCCAATGTACCTTGGACTTAGTTTACCCCTTTTTCCAAACCGCATCACCCCTTTCATGGGTGAAACTTTCAACAAGACTTGTTCACCCTCCATGAACTCTAAGTCTCTAACCTTTCGATCTGCATATTCTTTTTGTCTACTTTGCGCCGCTAGAAGCTTTTCTTGAATAGACTTCACTTTTTCCATCGAATCCCTCAAGAGATCAGTGCCCCAAGGTCTAACCTCAAATGCATCAAACCAACCAATGGGAGACCTACATCTCCTACCATACAATGCTTCAAATGGAGCCATATCAATGCTTGAGTGATAGCTATTATTGTACGAAAACTCCGCTAAGGGTAAGAAGCTATCACAATGGCCACAAAATTCTATCACACACGCACGAAGCATATCCTCCAACACTTGAATCGTTCGCTCAGACTGACCATCGGTCTGGGGATGGAACGCAGTACTAAGGTCCAACCTAGTACCCAATTCTGCATGCAATGTTTTCCAAAACTTAGAAGTAAACTGCGTACCTCTATCTGATATGATGGATAGTGGAACCCCATGCAATCGCACCACTTCCGAGATGTAAAGTTTGGCTAACTTTTCTGCATTGTAAGTCACCTTGACCGGAATGAAATGAGCAGATTTAGTTAACCTATCAACAATCACCCAAATGGAGTCATACTTACCCACTGTTTTCGGAAGACCAACCACAAAATCCATTGCAATTCTTTCCCACTTCCATTCCGGAATGGGCATTCTCTGAAGTGTTCCTCCGGGCCTTTGGTGTTCATACTTTACTTGTTGACAGTTTGGACATTTGGCAATAAAATCCACAATGTCACGCTTCATTCTACTCCACCAAAAGTGTTGCTTTAGGTCACGATACATCTTGGTTGCGCCCGGATGTATAGAATACCTTGAACTATGAGCCTCTGTCAGAATAGTGTTGATCAAACCATCGACGCGGGGTACACATACCCTTCCCTTGATCCTCAAAACACCTTCCTCATCAATTTGTGCTTCCTTAGCCTCTCCTCGCAATACCTTATCTTGAATTCTGCGCAGTTTCTCATCATCAGACTGTCTTCCCTTAATCTTGTCAAGAAAGGAAGATCTTGCTTCCATAGAAGCCAACAACCCTCCCTTCTCATTTACTTCTAATCTCATCAAGTCATTAGCTAGAGTATGAACCTCTCTAGCCAATGGGCGTCTAGAAGCTTGCAAGTGAGCTAGACTTCCCATGCTTCCCGCCTTCCTACTTAAAGCATCCGCTACAACATTCGCCTTCCCTGGATGATACAAGATAGTGATATCGTAGTCCTTTAGTAACTCCATCCATCTCCTCTGTCTTAAGTTCAAATCTTTCTGAGTAAAGACATACTGAAGGCTACGATGATATGTATAGATCTCACACTTAACCCCATATAAATAGTGTCTCCATTGTTTTAATGCAAACACTACCGCGGCCAATTCCAAATCATGAGTGGGATAGTTACGTTCATGCACTTTTAATTGTCTTGAAGCATAAGCAATCACACTCTTCTCTTGCATTAGTACTGCACCCAAACCAGAATAGGATGCATCACAATAAACAATGAAGTTCTTACCCTCTACTGGCAAGGTAAGGATAGGTGCGGTAGTCAACAAAGTCTTGAGCTTCTGAAAGCTTTCCTCACATTCATCCGACCATACAAATGGGACATTCTGCTTAGTCAAGTTCGTCAATTGGGAAGCGATAGAAGAGAATCCCTTGACGAACCGGCGGTAGTAGCTAGCTAACCCAACAAAGCTCCTTATTTCTGACACATTAGTAGGTCTTACCAAATTCTTCACTGTCTCAATCTTAGAAGGATCCACCATCACTCCATCCTTAGAAACCACGTGTCCCAAGAAGGACACTGCATCTAGCCAAAACTCACACTTAGAGAACTTGGCATAAAGCTTTTTCTCCCTTAACATTTCCAATACCATTCTCAAATGCTCTTCATGTTCCTTCTTGCTCTTTGAGTATACCAATATATCATCAATAAATACGATCACGAAGAGGTCCAAATATGGCTTAAAAATCCCATTCATCAAGCTCATGAACGCAGCAGGGGCATTCGTAAGACCAAAAGACATCACTACAAATTCGTAATGCCCATACCTCGTTCGAAAAGCAGTCTTTGGCACATCCGTTGCCCGTATTTTCAATTGATGATAACCGGATCTCAAGTAAATCTTAGAGAAGACACAAGCACCTTGTAACTGATCGAACAAGTCATCAATGCGGGGAAGAGGATACTTGTTCTTTATGGTTACCTTGTTTAGTTGTCTGTAGTCTATACACTTTCGAAAACTCCCATCCTTCTTCTTTACAAACAAAACCGGAGCACCCCAAGGGGATGCACTTGGTCTAATGAAGCCTTTGTTCAATAACTCTTGAAGTTGTGCCTTTAACTCTCTTAACTCCGCGGGAGCCATTCTATAAGGGGGTATAGAAATGGGGCGAGTACCGGGTTCAAGATCAATACAGAAGTCAATATCCCTATCCGGTGGCATACCAGGAAGATCTGCAGGGAACACATCCAGAAACTCACGAACTATTGAAACCGACTCAATCGAAGGTACTTGGGTAGTGTCATCCTTGAGATGTGCCAAGAAAGCTAAACACCCTTTACTAACCATTTTTTTAGCACGAAGAAAGGAGATGATACGTACCGGATTGGAAGTGTAGTTACCCTCCCACACTAACGGGTCTGTCCCAGGCTTGGCTAACGTCACCATTTTAGCATTACAATCAAAGATTGCAAATTGCGGAGAAAGCCAAGTCATACCCAGAATCACATCAAAATCATCAATTTCTAAGATAACCAAATCTACATAAGTGTTGCTCCCCACAAAGTTTATCAAACAAGACCTATATACCTTTTCAACTACCACAGACTCACCCACCGGAGTAGAGACACGAATAGGCATATCAAGTAATTCACAATGTAAATTTAGACCATTAGCAAATGAGGAAGATACATAAGAAAATGTGGATCCAGGATCAAACAATACAGAAGCCATGCAATCACAAACCAAAAGATTACCTGTGATGACAGCATCAGATGCCTCCGCTTCAGACCGCCCAGGGAAAGCGTAACAATGGGCCCTATCGTTCGTATGTCCGTTGCCCCTACCATGTTGTGATGTAGTGTCTCCAGTTTGCCCATCACCTTGGCCGTTTTGGTGACCACCATTACCTCGACCCCCACGTCCTCCAGAATAATGGCCTCTACCATGACCACCCCTACCTCTAGCTATTGGGGGTCTATAACTTTGTCTGGGACAATTTTTCCTAATATGTCCAATCTCCCCACATCCATAACATTCTCTGGAGTCAATCCTAGGCCCCTCGGGGAAGTGTTGACCGGTCTGAGGTGGTCCCCCAACTACAGTCTGTAGTGAAGACTGAATTGGTCGGACTGAGTAACTTCCCGAACCCTGTCCTCTAGTGTAAGAACCATTAAACTCACCTCCCTTTCGAAGCCTTTTTGATGTCGATGTTGGGGTGAAGTCGTCTGGCTTCACTCCTTCCACTTCTATCACAAAGTCTACCACTTCTTGGAAGGATTTTGCCGTTGCCGCTACCTGTAAGGCCGAAATCCGCAATTCTGACCTCAACCCCTTCACAAACCGGCGAATCCGCTCTTGAGGACTGAAGCAGAGTTGAGTGGCATATCTGGATAGTGCACGAAACTTAGCCTCATAAGCATTAACCGACATCCTACCTTGCTCTAGGCGCAAGAACTCATCCCTTTTCCTATCCCTCAAAGTCCGGGGGATATACTTCTCCATAAACAAACTAGAGAATGAGGCCCAAGTCATAGGTGGTGCCTCTATTGGTTGACACTCGATATGTGACCGCCACCACATTTTGGCGTTCCCTTGAAACTGATAGCTCACGAACTCAACACCAAACCGTTCTACTATACCCATCTTGTGTAGTAGCTCATGACAGTCAACCAGAAAATCATAAGCATTCTCCGATTCAGCACCCTTGAAGACCGGAGGTTTCAATTTCAAGAACTTACTGAAAAGTTCATGTTGATCATTTGTCATTATAGGCCCAGTAGTCAGACGTGGAAATGTGCCTATGTCCAATGGAACATCCATGCGGGGAGCCATAGTAGTCGCATGTTGTGCTTCTGAAACCGGAGGTGTTGGCGCAGAAAACACTGGAGGTGCCTGACCTTGATCAGATAACCCACTAAGATAAGCCAGAACCTGATTGATCATCTCTGGGGTAGGTTGGGGTGGCATTTCCTCATTTCGCACTTGTTCAGTTTCCCCATCCTCCCCTTCTCGTATTACTTCCTCAGTCGGTGGAGGAGTCACTGCCCTAGTATCAGATGGGCTAGGTGTTCGTCCTCTTCCCCTAGAGGACGTCCTCCCACGACCTCTTCCACGGCCCCTCGCCGCTGTTCTTCCTCGAGCCACAGCCCCAGTGGCTGGCTTAGTTGTTTCTTGTCTGGCCGGTGTTGGTGTTGACGTAGTCGTTGCTCTAGTTCTAACCATCTGCGAAAGAGAGTGAAGATGGTCAGATACCAATTCGTATCGCCTAGATACCAATTGGACTAAAGTAGTAGCACGAAAGAAAGAATGAAAGAGTGAAATTTTCCTAAAGTCTTATAGCCTCTCAAGGAAAAGTAAAGGCGTCCCCCTACCGTTCCTTAAGACTCTACTAGACCTGTTCTTGTGTGATGAGACCAACGAACCTAATGCTCTGATACCAAGTTTTGTCACGACCCAAATCCGGGCCGCGACTGGCACCCACACTTACCCTCCTATGTGAGCGAACCAACCAATCTAAACCTTAACATTTCAATATAATATAAACAGAAAGTAATGCGGAAGACTTAAACTCATTAATAAAATCAATAACTATTATTATTCAACATCTAGTATTCCCAAAACCTGGAAGTCATCATCACAAGAACATCTACTTTAAACTACTAATTCTAAGAGTTTCCAAGAAGCAAAAAAATACATAAGAAGCTAGTCCATGCCGGAAGTTAAAGGCATCAAGACATGAAGGAGAAGATCCAGTCCAAGCTAGAAGCGTTAGCTCACCCTGAAGATCCGGTGTGACGAAGACTGGCTTGAGTTACTATTGAGTCGAAGATGACGGCACGTTTGCTGCACTCCACAAATAACAAGAAGAAAAACATAAAAGTAGGGGTCAGTACAAAACACGGGTACTAAATAGATATCATCGGCCAACTCAAAATAGGGAACAGTATATATCAAATATTATCGTAAATCAACTATAAAACTCAACATGTAGCAATAACAAGTACTATAATCATCAATAAGTACCATCAAGTTCATCCATGAGGGCTCAAGCCTCAACACCACACTCGTTTGGGAATTAAGTATATTAAGTTGAGTATATTATCATATTTCAAGATTCATTATCTTTCCTCCTCTTGTGTCGGTACGTGACACTCCGATCCCCTACTACTATGTGTCGGTACGTGACACTCCGATCCCCTAATTCTATGTGTCGGAACGTGACACTCCGATCCCCTAATTCTATTTGTCGGAACGTGACACTCCGATCCCCTACATGTGTCGGAATGTGACACTCCGATCCCCTACATGTGTCGGAACGTGACACTCCGATCCTCTACATGTGTCGGTACGTGACACTCCGATCCCCTAATTCTATGTGTCGGAACGTGACACTCCGATCCACTAATACTATGTGTCGGAACGTGACACTCCGATCCACTAATACTATGTGTCGGAACGTGACACTCCGATCCACTAATATCATTCTGTAAATCATCAAGCCTTCTCTATACCAAGGCATCATCAATCCCATTACTTTAATTCATCAAGCCTTCTTCTATACCAAGGCATCATCATTAATAATGTATATTAAAGTTTCTTTTCAAGATTTGGGATTCATTATTTTCATCATGCTTATCCTATCACAATCACATAATCACATTCATGCAAACATACCATTAAGCATATAGTAGGGTTTACAATACTACCAATACATATCATTCACTATTAAGAGTTTACTTATGAAAGCATGAAAACCATAACCTACCTCCACCGAAGAGTTGAATCAAGCAAGAATTTTCCCAAGCTTCGTTTCTCCCTTCTCGTTCGATTCTCTCTCTCTCTCTCTTGTTCTTTCTATTTTCTTTATTCAAACCCTCTTTCTTTTACCCTAATTAGTATATAATTAAGAATAGAAGATGGCAATAATACCCCACTAATTAACTTAGGGTTACCTCTTTTAACCCCCCAAGAATTTTAGTTATTAATATAACCCCACGAAATCTATAATTAAGGAAAGAATAGTCCAAAAACGTCCCTTAAAACTTCACCAGAAATCCGACTCTGCCTGGGATTTGCGCAACCTGTGACGGGCCGTCGTGCCTGCGACGGTCCATCCTACAGGTCGTCGCCAAGTTCAGAGAATGGATTTTCACTAAAGTCTCCGTGACGGTCCGTCCTTCCATTCCGTCACGAAGTTCAGAGAGTCGATTTTCAGTACCCAATTTCATATTTTCTAAGTGTTTTGAAACGAGACCTTGCGACGGTCCGTCGTGCCCATGACGGATCGTCGTTTGGTCCGTAGCCTCAGCTTGTTTTTCCAGAATTGAAGTTTGTTGCTGAAAACGACTAAACAGGTCGTTACATAATCATTAATCTTAGGTTTTAATAATTTAATTAAATAAATTTATTAACTAATTACTAAAAAGCCCTTCCTAATTTGTCTAAACGTAGGAGAATGTTGATTTGACCCAAAATCTTGAATTTTGGTGTTGACTATGGTTTTGGTCAAAATTTTGAATTTATTTTAATAAATTAAATACTTAATTTAATTAATTTAGGGACCTAAGGTAAGTAATAAAGTAACCTTAAGTCATTGGAACCATAATCAACCCTTTTAAGACCATCCTAGGTTAAGTACTAGGATGTTTCTTGAATTGTACTATGTTAGCATAAGAATTCGGTTTGAACCTTTCAACTTAATTAACAAAATGTATAATTTAATATTTTAAGTGACCTAGGGTAATTGCTAAGGTACCCTTAAGTCGTTATAACCATAACTAATCCTTTGCACCATCCTAGGTTAGGTTTTAGGTTGTCTTTTTCTTGTCTTAACTGAAATCTGGAAATTATTTTGTTATTTAGGTTTTGCCCCTTTAAATTGATTTATTAAGTTGCTAAATTAATTAATTAATTATCCTAGGGTAATTAATAAAGTACCCTTAAGTCATTAGTGTCTGAACTAACTCTTTGGACCATCCTAGGTTAGGTACTAGGTTGTCTCTTTAACTAGTATTAGGTTAGTGTCAACCCGGTTTTGGTCCTAGGTTGTCGGGTGCACAAATGGGTCCAATCCGGTTAGTCCAAGGTTATTTAGTTATTTAGGGCATTAGGTTATAGCATAGAATTGGTAGGGAGGTTAGTCCCCACATGGAGTGGTCCCTTGTGCACGTTTCCCCCTAACTACACTAACCGAATTCGATTAGGGTGGTCCCCTCCTTTGGAAGCTTCTTCACATGTCTTAAACATGTGATTGCACATGGGTTGGTTTCACTCTCCTAACTAAATATTATTTATGGTTCATTTGGGAATGTTTACTTATTGTCTCAAGGATCCTTACTATGTCTTTGGGCTCTGTTTAATCTACATAATCATTTTAAATAATAATGTGTTACTGTACCTAGGCTTGACACTTGGATGCTTTGTGACTTAAGGAATCAAATATTAATTTATATTAGGCTCTTCATTGCATGTACATTTCTTTAACAAGCTCATTAATACTTAGAAAAATTGGCAAACACCCTTTAAGCCAATATTTTCTAATATGCCCAATATTTTTCTTATTTGGGTATTTTATAGAAATTCGCTCATACCCCTAGCCATTTTTCTATCCTATGCCCAATATTTCTCAATATCGATCATTATAATGTCTATGTATCCCAGTATACATTCTTACAGACTTACTGGGATCTTCATTAGACATGTATGTTTCTGGAATGTTACAGATATGTACATGATGAACTTGCACATTGTTGATACTCTATGTTGGTTAGTTTATTTATGAGTATGCATTGGGTTATATTGTTAACATAAGATAAAATGTATATCTAAATGTTATATTATGTGAAGTTGGATATTGATTATGGTTTCTTGTTGAGGCTACTTGATTGAGTAAGGTTATGGGGCTTTGCTTCGTCATTGCACTTGTTGACTTGATAAGGATTCACGAGTAGTTGAATTGCTTATTATGATATAATTGACTCTTATTCATACTTGTGATGTTATTCCTTTATGATAGGGTTGTAGTAATTCATGGGTTCAAGTATGTTGGGATAAATATTACTTTTTTGAGTTAGTAAGCATGTTGGGTTGGTTGATATAACTTTCTTGATTTTGCAATAGACTTTTAAAAAGGGTAAAATGACATGTTTTGACTAAATGTTCCTTTTTAGAATGTTTTTTTCTTATATGTGCTTATGGTCTCATACTTAGTACATGTGGAGTACTAACCCCATTTTCTTCCTTTTTCTAAAACATTTTAGGTTCCATCATTGAAGTCTCATCCGAGACAACTTGAAGAAGGCTTATATACTCTCTATCATCCAAGTGGGTAGGTCCTCACTTTCCTAGGGCGATGCCAATATCTTGCCTATGAAGTTCTTTTGTTTTTCTAAGACTTTTATGTTCAAGCCACTTTCATTATGTACTACTTGTATAAGCCTATACATGGCTTCTTTAAATTTGATAAAGGGTTATGCCCAAATTGTGATGATCATTTAGATGGTATGAGATGAGACAATCTTTAAGTTTTCTATCTTATATATATGTATGTGCAATAAAAGTAGAAGGCTATGTAACCTTCCTATAAGAAGGGTCTATATATACTCGATACATATATATTATGCGTATGTAGAGGTCTATGTAAACCTACAATTAGATGTAATAAAAAATTTAAATTCTTCCGCATTTTCAACCAATGAATGTAATGACATGAGACTAAGAGGCTAGTCTTAGTAGTTGATAAAGGACGACGACGCCGATTACATATAGGGGTAAACCCGGGTGTGACAAACTCACAAGGTAAGAGAAGGAGATTATACCGATGAAGGTCGAACAAGAAGGGATGCCAAAGATCTCTACAGTTGTAGGTGGAGGTAGTAGGGCCTTTCGTACAAGGTACAATGGTGCGATGGACGCTAAATCAGGTCATTTGTTTTGAAGTTGTTCATAACTTTTTTATAAAACAATATATTGTGGATGTCCACCACATGATGAAGTTACTTCATTACATTTATTCATTATAAAGATAAGCATAACCTGCACCTTTATAACCATTAATATTGTAACCTTTCACTTTTATAGCCTCCCCATTATATTCATATTAATGTCCTGTTTATAACTAACATTTTGTATGCCTCTATATTACACAATAAATAGACGCATAAGAGTTCATATTGTATACATTTGAAGATTTGGTGAACACTTGAAAGAGAGAAAGTTATCTCATATTGTTTCTCTTGTGTTATATTCTTATTGTCTTCATATTTATATTGTTGTTTTGTTCTTAAGTTGTATAATCTATTATCAGCACAATTTTTCTACTATTGAAGGATTAAAGAAAAATCAATATAAAGAAAATAAAAATGTTTGTATTTATTTTTCTCTCAGAAACAAGGTTGTAAGACACCCAAAATGATTTAGGGTGTCTAGAGCCTAACATGTTCATCATAAAGGTATAAGGTTATAAAATGGATTATAATATGGTATTGACGCATTGTGTAAGGTTTGAGGTGATTTGGAAGTCAAACGTCAAGGCACGACCAACACATCCGATGACTAGTCACCTATGTACCTCATGTATTTATACTTGCTTATATTTGTAATTAATGAGATTATGATGTCTTAAATTAAGTTATAATTATTTTATAGGTATTACATGGAGTTTCCTGAAGTTTGGAGGTCAAACGTCCAAGAACGTCTATGATGTTCGAAAGTTAGCCCTTGAGACGTTCATGTGTGTCTTGATGGGGCCTAGCATGTTTGGACGTGTTGCGTGTACTTTTTTTGGGTGAAACTGATATGGAATATCCTTGACTTATTAATGTTCATATTTACGTTTGAAACGTCCGGGTATGACTTCCCAAGGGCCACGCAAAAGGGCCCACAAGAAGGACCCAAAGGCTATCGAGACACAGCCTTGGCAGTGTCAATCGATGAACTCCAAGTGAAGCCTCGTCAGTCCATCAACTCCCTGTCGATTGGAACTGGGTTGAAACTTAGACTCAGGAGGAAGCTTCCATCACCAACGACGGAGAAGCAGGATGCCCCGTCGTCCAGTGGACACACAGTCGATACTGGCCTGCAACTACTTCCATGTGACTGCCTCATTAAAGGGGTGAATGGGAAATTCACCCTATGTCCTAAACTGACCCTACATGATTTACTTATCTATTTTTGGGTATATATAAGTGATAAAAACGTGATCAACCTATTCCTAATTAAATTCGGACCAAATAAACTTTCCCTCAAAAACCAATTCTCCATAGAAACCTCCATTGAAGGTGAAGCTCAAGAACAGCTTGGAGATTGGATTTCCATGAATTATTCATAAATTTTTATAATATTTCTACTAGATAAAGCTATTGTGATCCTTTATCCCTAAGTAACCTTTTACTTGGAGAGTTAATCTCAAAGTTTTCAAAAAAGTTTCATGATCAAATCTCTTCTTCTTCAATCTAGCCATGGGTTCTTTCTTAAATTGATTTCTAAAGCATAATATGAATGTATTTATGATTGTATACTGATTTGGACTTGATTTTCAATCTAATTTCATGATGAACCCATGTTCTCTGACAAACTCGATTTAGCCCTTGCATGGGCATTGTGACCGTGACTTGTTATTGATTGAATTGTTATTATATTACGTTAAATTGCTTATATTTACTGTTACTAAAGTATATTGATTTTTATTGTTTATTAATGATCCAATTGGATCAATATATGAAGACTTGAACAAAACTAGCCAATGGTCTATGTATTCAATGTAAGTTCGACTTCATGATGATTGTTGTAGGATTTTGATTGTGTAAAGATAATTGTAGGTACTGTATTAGGTTTATATTATGAATAAATTGTGGGTATGAAAACTTGGTGATGAAATCAAAGGAATCATGGTAATATTGACCTACATGTTTTAGCCTATAGATTGATGATTCTGCATGCTTATTGTGAGATCCAATATGTTAAAGTGGTGGTTAATTACTGTCTATGATGAAATGTGATTGTGAATTATATGTAATGGATCCAATATGTATCAATGCATGATAGCTTGAACAGGATTAACCTATGTATATTTATCTTCCATGAATTCCTAATATGAAACATGCTTACAGTGATCTCGAGTTTATTGACAATTGCAGTAGGATCTCTTCTAGGCAATGATTTCTTTAAGATACTTCCCTACATATACATTATTGATGAATTTTGATTAATTATCAAGACTAAGAAAATTGGTTGATGATCTATGTCTATCTCTTCTAGAATAATGGTGATGTTTTGCATTAGGTGTATCATGATCTTGTAACGACATGTACATGTTTTCTTTCATGATTAAAGTACATATACATACTGCCCTATACATGTATTATTTATAAAATGGTGTATTGATCAATTTTGATCAACAAGGGTTGATGATTTGGTAAGGTCTACTCTTCTCCTCTACTTATCTATAATATTATTGATAAAGCCTTGTATGACATTGTGTGGTATGGTCCAATTATGGTGGCATTGTTTACTTTATTTTCATTCTAGGTGTATTGACTATGACCTTGAAGGAAAATCAATGAGTATGTGAATGAGTGGTTATGATGATTATACTATGTGAAGCTTATGCCTACTTTCCTACTCTAGTTGTGATCTAGCTTTTATGACTATTATATAAGAATGTGTATATCTAAGTTAGGTTAAAGTGTAGGTGCTGCAATTGATGAGTTAAAATGGTTAATAGTCCCTTACGTATGTACCTCTATGTGAATGCATGAATAGCAAAAGTTAGGAGTCTTAAGTGTAATATGTAGTTGACTTGTCGCCTTATCTATGTTGTGTTATGTGGTCTTTGCTTGAAAGGTAATATGGTCTAAGAGGGTGACTGCCTCAATGTGTTGTTGATAGCCATTATGTGATCATATTGAAAAATGTACACACATTCTCACTATACATGCATGTTTACAAGTAGTATAGGTCATGGGGTAAATGAAAGGTAGTTCTCATATTTACTAGGTTCTACTAATATGCATGTTACTAGTATGGGCAAGGGTATGAGCACTTGTCTATACATTGTATATGTGTGCCTTGATAGGATAGTTCCTAGTTTTGGTTTCTATGTGCATGAATATTGAATGTATAATCATGTGTGGTTTTAATGTGTTTATGTGAGGAGTATTCACATATATGTATGCACACACACATGAATGATTATCTAGTCAATAGAGGGGCCTTGAAAGGTGTGCTCAAGTGTATCCTAAACTAGATAGTGCTAATGATATATACAATGTCCATGTGAAAGGGTTTCTCACATGATTTAGGTTGATGAACTCTCATCTATGACCTATGAGCTAAGCATATAGGGAGTCAATCTCCTAAAGCCTAATCTTATAAAGTAATGTTAATGAAGGCTTTTAATAAAGGGAACTTAGCTTAGCAACAAGTGAACTTGAATCTGAGTGGTGTCCCTTCCCAATGTGGGAAGAAAGGTCTACCATAAATCTCATGAGGTTGATAACAACAATGCCTAAATAGGCATAAATAAGGTTTCTATAAGTGAATAACCATAATGCCCCATCTTGGCATATATAGGGTTTTCACATGTACCTCCAAGTTCCATTACTATGCTTTCCACATAGGACCTAGCAAGTGAATTCACTTAGTATGCTATAATGTGTTAATGTTCTACCTTCACTAGGTAAGAATACCTTCCATTGTTGTAACGCTCTACAACACCAAATTCCATATTTAGCACCCATGGTCTTAGTGTCAGTTAAGGCTACAATTTCCCTAAAGTAAAATGGACAATGGAAGTAAATGACTAGGACCCTAACTAGGATGACCTAAGGGAGGTTACTTAGTATAGGTGGAAGTAACGAACCCATCTACACATTTCACAAGTAGCTCCTTAGGAAATTCTAGGAAGGTTTTCTAATGTGTATGATTAAAGTTATGTCCTTATACATGACATTGTAGTAATTGTCTACTTGTAATGAAGATGTGTATGGTATAAGTGTAAATGATGTGAAATTGTCCCTAATTGCATAATGTTGGTCTTAATGACTATATGATGAAGGTCTTGCCTAGCTTGGATGAAGTTGTCATTACTTTTTATGTTGATGTATGAAGTGTTAAGTTTTGTGGTCTCATGAAGGGTTTACTAAGTACGTGTGAGGTTATGGGATTCACATGTACATTGTACTAGTAGACTAAGATTAGGGTCATGAATAAGATCTTAGAATGACTTATTTGAAGTGAAGCAAAAATATATGCAAATTGATGTAGCTTACTGTAATGTCTTATGACCTTGACTTGAATGTGACTTGTAATGTGTTATACTTGTATGAGGATATGTGTTGGCTTATGTATATTGTATGTATGCTTTCTTTGTGACCTTAAGGTGATGCATTGCACCAAGTATCACTAAAGGGTTACTTAGGAGGCTGATGAGTTAAAAGAAAAGGATTCACTGTAATGTGAAGGGAGCTCACTATAAAGTGACCTTAAAAGTGACTTAAATTATATATGTGATTTTATATGATGTTTGAATTTTGAATATGTCTATGAAGCATGTGAATGATATAAATGCGCTTGTATAAAGGTTCTATGAAGATTTACTCAAAAAGGCATGAAGTATGATTTCAAGATAAATATCTCTTTTAAATGCATGTTTTTACATGGTTGTCATACTTAGTGCATTCTTGTACTAATCTCATTCTTCTCTACTTTTTACACAAATTGTGGGTTATGGATGCTTAAAGGATGTATATATGATTGAGGAGCTTGATATGTGATTCCCAAGCTCAAGAAAAGGAATCCTTAAGTCCAAGGATGTCCTAATAATTAGTTTACTCAAAAGTGTATGAACTAAACTTATGTCTTGTGTTTTAAGGGTCGTGTACCTAATATACTCTAATGTTGTTGAGTCTAACATGTTAAAGAGACTAAGAGTCTAAGTATGTAATGTGATATATATATATATATATATATATATATATATATATGTATATGTATATATATATATATGTATATATATATATATATGTATATATATATATATAAATATGTATATATATATATATGTATATATATCTATATATATGTATGTGTATATATATATATGTGTGTGTGTGTGTGTGTGTATATATATATATATACATATATATATATATGTATATATATATATATGTATATATATATATATATCTATATATATACATATATATATATATATATATATATATATATATATATGATGTGAAGTTTCTATCATATGATGTGCTATGAAAAGTTTTAAATTTTCCGCTAAATTTACTATAACAAATGAGATGAATGATAATTATGGGCTCGTATAAGACCCCCGAGAGGTCAAGTATGCCATGTTACTTCTAGGGTGTGCTCCCCGGATGTGACAAAGGTAAACTACTAATAATCTATTTCATATTTTACTTTTTATTATGCATCAGAAGTTTTCTTACCATCTCAAAATAACATGAGTCCAGCAGTTTGATCACTTATATATTTAAAAAGTAAAATTAGTTTTGTAAGTTAATAATATGTAAGGAAATTGTTCTTTATGAGCTTGTATTATTAAAAGATAAGTTACTGAGTTATGTGACATATACATATTGATTAGATTATCATTATTTGTTACTTTTGCACCTCTTTTATTTTTTCTTTATCTAAACATTTACTTGTTGAGTTATTAATATTTGTTGTACTAAAAAAGTTTGATTTTTAGTTATTTCAAAATTGTTAGTAAATTATGTTAATCTTCGTAAGAATATCTAGAAGGAATGCTAAAATGTTTTAGTTTATTTTAACTTGTGACTTTTATATGATCTTAAAATGTTATTCTAATTAATTGATTTTTTTAAATTTTTCTTGTACTTTAAGTCAAATTCGGATTATATTTATAATTTTCAATAATTATTTTTCTCATAATGTATTTGGTTTATCAAGATATTGATTAAGGGTAAGACGGTGAATTCAAGTTTCACCGCACCAAGCGGGTAAGACACAAAGTTAAAGTCTCGGTGTACGATGATAATTAGAAGTTGGGTCTAAGTCCCATTGATTTATGACCAAAGACGTTCTTATATGAATAAGATATTGGGTCTAAGTCGTAATTCACTATATTGATGATATGGTGGTCACTTACATAAACTTGTATACTTTTGACTGAAATTAATGAAATTTGCCTAATTAATTTGCTCATTCTCTTATGTGAATGTGGTAGCAGTGCATAATATATCTGAAAAATAACAAGTGGTTGAATATATGAATGGGTGTGGTAAGATACTAATGGTCATCATTGTGGTAATTAAAGAAGTACTTTATGGGTTCTTAAGATGATCCTTCAAATGTGAAGGTAATTTGTTCATTAAAAAGTGTGAAATGTTATTGGATACAATGTTTCTAAAGATGTTCCTTCAAATGTGAAGGTACTTTTTTTAGGTAATTTTAATCTATCAAAGTGGTATGAGAAGTTATTAGGCACATTTTTGTTGGTTCAACCCAAATTTAAAAATTTTTGTAAATCCTCCATAAACAAAAGGAATACAAATGTACATTTGACTTCTTAAAGCGATGTTGAGGTGAGTCACATAAATTTGATAATGTCAAATCATGACAATGAGTTTCTAAAAAAATATATATGGAGTATGTACAAATAGTTATGGTCCATTTCTTGAAGAAAATGTGACTTGTGTTCATATGGATAACAACATGTTCATGTTTTTTTAGTTAAATGTCGCATCTCGCCTCTACAAAAGGTTTGAGCGATATAAAAGAAATATTTTGACCTAAATGATTCTTTGTTCATGTACTTTGAATACATCATAAATATTGTGGTATGTTCTGTCATGAACTATTGCTAACAAAACAAGGAAATAATTCTTTCCTTAATGTTTTGGACATGACCAAAATAAATATTATTGTGTGAAATACAAATTTGTCCTTGATTGTCATGAAATAAGTCTTGAATGAATTCTCCTTGAAGGATATGGTCACCATAAGAATAATGTTGTAAAATTTGTGGCATTACACAAACTTAATTAAGAGTTTCAGAAGATCTAATTTGTTACTATCCAGAAATGAATATATTTATAATATTGAGGTTGTAGTACGTCTCAAAATAAACTTTTTAAGTTCTGGAAGAATTGAAAAATTTATTATATTGAGACTGTAAATTATTAAAAGATGAAATATCTTCAGATTACTACAATCAAAGTGGGTTATGAATATTACGTAAAAGATTACCCGTCTTTCTCTTGTTTGTTATATAAAAATATAGTCATGACAATATAATCACATTCAAAAGTAAATTAGAAGTTTACTAGAATAAATATCTGTTGACGTAACCGGTTGACCATTTCGGTTCAAATGTGATGTAAAAGAATTGAGAATTTATATGGTTATATGTTGAAGAAATAAAATATTCTTCAGAAATTCTCATGTGTTGCCTGTTCTCATGATAAAATGATCATTGTACCAACTAAGGTTGTGATGGTACTATTCCCTAAAATTATTTGAAACATATAAAAGGTGAATATGGGTCGTTCACCTGCCATGTAGACTGCTTACTATTATAATTTATTAGATGCATCTATGAAATGGTCACATGTGCATTTGTATCAACTTACAAATTGATTTTTGCAAGGTTGTTTTATCAAATTGTTAAATTAAGGGCAAAGTTCTAAACTATAAAATTATGTTGATAATACTAGTTTGTTTAATAGAAATTGTTTGTCTCCAATTATAGATAGACCATTGATTATGACAAAAAATCTCTCACATAAAATTTGGTATGAGATAAGCTTATTTAACGTGTATTCATAAAGCCAACAAGGTTTTCCCATCACAATTAGTTCAGGTTAGGATACAAATAATTTACATATAAAAATTTGATGCATGCACATATGATTTTGTTGTTCCACCATGCACAAAGATGGATCCCCAAATTTGGTTGGGTGTAAATGTTAGATTTTCTAACATTAGGGGAAAGATATGTTTAGTACCTGAAAGTTATGTGTGGGGTGAATTATCTAGATCCTCGTTAAAAAAAATTGAACTTGAAGTTCAAGAGATAATTCATTTGCAAAATACTGCAAATAATTTTTCAAATGTATTTCCTACGCAATATTTTAATTAAGATACACATGCTCCAATAAATATTCCTTAAAGGACAGAATCTATGGTACACCAAAAGAATAATAGACCAATCGATTATGTAACAACCCTAAAAATGGCTATACTAAATAATGTTTAATGTGTCTAGAATTCCTACAAATAATGTATTATATTTATTATTTATTGGATGATTTAAAATAAAAGGGAAATCCAATTTTTTAATATTTAACTAAACCCTATTTGACTAAGTCCTAAATTAGACTCCTAAGCCTAAGATAACTCTCTCCTCTCATGTCTATCTCTCACTTTAACAATCAAACCAACTCTCATTCACATTCTCTCTTCCAAATAACGTACAAGAACATAACATAAACCAAAGTTCTTCACACTTGAAGAACTCACAACAATAATTTTAAACAAACAACTAATCAAAAATGTTAGGCAAAGGAAGGAGATTTTCCGTCAAAAGTTTGGTGTTAGAACTTTGATTTGGACGTGACTGTTGGAGCAGGTTTGGGCAGCAACTTCAAGGTGTGAATATCAGAAAAGGTATGAGTTCTCTTTTATCTTGGTACCTTTCCCAGGAGACTCCATAAGGTTCAGTATATTCCATCCGAAAACTCGATTTGCTATCCCATTGCATGTCCCTGTCACTAGCTTCCATTAAATTACAGGTTGGTTATGTTTGCTGGTAGAAAAGTAGGAATAAAACGTGTTTTCATGATGCTTATGTATTTATATGTATGTTCGGAATTATGTGACTTATGTTGATGTTTCCAAAAAATGTAACTGCGTGTGTTTGGGTGTGTTGTCGTGGCTATTGGTCACGGTTTAGGAATTGAAATGGCATGTTAGTTCTTTGTATTTCATGTACACAGGTTTATGTAAATCGTGATGTTCATATGAGGTAAAATGTGGCTGATTTGAGTAATAATCTCTTAGCTAAACGAATCCAGGAAACTGGACCTAAAATGTTCTAAATGCACTATGAAATTCCCCTAATAACTAACTTATAATGGAATGGAAAAGAAGCTGAAAATGTAACTCAAATTCCAGCACATTGTTGATTAATATCAGCCAATTTATGTTGCTTAAAATGTCATGAAAAATGAAGAAAAACAAGTGAGGTCACTGAGGGTCGCAACCCATGACCTCACCACGTTTAAAGTGGTGAAAATAAAGAAGTGAAAAACAATGTGGTAAGGGGGAATCAAACCGTGCTCTTGGCTGGAAAATAAAGTATGAAAATAAGAAATGAGAGGAGTGGGATTCGGACCCACAAACTCTCGGTCAAGCTTAAGGAAAAATGAAAAGAAAATAAGTGTGAGACGTGGGAATGAACCCACGACCTCTAGGCGGAAAAGGAGAATTAAAGAGAAAAATAAAGCGAGGTTGTGGGGGTTCGATCCCACAACCTCATGGTCAACTCGGAAAAATATCATGGAAAGAGAAATTAAAATAAAAGGGGCTATGGGGGTACGATCCCACAACCCCTCGGCCAAGAAAGAGAAAATTTAAAGAAAAGAAATTAAAAGAAAATGAAGGTGTTGGGGCTTGATCTTGTGTCCCCAAGCCGTGTGGACCAAAATGAAATAAATGAAAAATTTAAATGTTGTCCAAGGTATTCGAAACCGTATTTCCTTGCCCAAATTCCGTATTGATACATAAGTCATATGTGAATTAAATGTTCAAGAATAATGCTGCCTACCTATATCGGAATTGAGATCTTGGCATACATACAAGATTCATAAGTCTTGTACCACATAATCTTAGGAAGATATGAATCACTTAAACGAATTATGATTAAAGCCTCATGGCTTGTATGTATAGACCCATAAGTATAGCATACGTTAGAAGTAAGTGAACCTAAGATGTATGTAATGAAATGATTATATGAACAATGAAATCATGAAACCCTAGAAGGGTTAAGTAAGAGTGTGAAACACACTAAATGGCCAAGTGCATTGGCATATGATGAAATGAACATTCACGTAAGAAGGAGTAAGTAATTATGAAGAGCAAATGTTCTAATACTAATGATTGTGGTGACAATATTATATGAGGCTAATGTAAAATATGAGATCTCTCTAAACTGATCCTAAGTAAGTGTTACCAAAAACATACTCACCTATGAGAGTGTAAAGTTAATGAAGAGACCAGTCTCTATGAACACTCTAATAAAAGTATTGAGATTAACACACTTAATACTAATGATGAGATAAGAAATCATCTATTGAGCTATGATGTCCTCATACTAGAAGCCAACTTTCATGATGTATGAGTTGAATGTAATGAAACTTTACACTGAGCACCGATAGACTAGCTATGAGCGGTGATGCCTTCTTTGGATAAGGGCGGAAGTTCACATAACTCTCATGATGGTATCCTTATATCTCCTAGTCTTTGAGCCTATACTGCCAATATAGGAATCTGGCGGGGTTTAATCCCCATGTACGCTAGCATGTTTTGGGTCACTTTGGCCGGTGATTCCACCTTTTTTCGGTGTGGGAGGCGCTGGATTTCATGATGCTCACATTATCTATGTTTGTTAAAGTTAAAGTTCCCAATGAATGAATGAGGTCAGCCTCAAATGATGCACATAATGAAATGAATGATACCAAAGTTGTTATGATAGGATGATCAAGAGTTGAGCCACACTTAAGTAATGACCGTAGGTCATCCTTGATCATTGCACAGCGAACCCGATGAAAGTCTTAAACTACATCCTAGGTATAGTTGGTGTTTACACTAGCCTATGAAAGAAATGAAATGAAGTACGTATGAATGAATGAAGCAGACTCTGTGTTTGCTAAGGAAGGCTCCCTAGTTGAGGTCTCATATGTTGAACCCTCATTTTGGAAAGTCATAATGTCAAGTCAATTATTCCAGGGTCTCATGGCCTATGAATGAATGATATGAAAGATGTTATATGTTGTATGCAATATGTTATGTGCTGTGTGTAAAATGTTATGTGTTGTGTCCAATATAATAAGTATGATGATGCATTTTCTCTCATGGCATGACTTTGCCAATCCAAATTTGAAAAGCTCACTCACTTTCCTAATCCAAATTTGGAAAGATCACTAACTTTCGTAATCCCAATTTGGCAAGTCTACTAACTTGACTTTCCATAAATTATGTTGTTAGGAAAGAGTTATTCTTACTCATGCATGTCCTTTGTGTGTGCTTGCATATGCCCATACTTATTACAAGTGTATACTAATCCCATACAACTCTATATTTTTAGGTATAGGCATAGGTGGACTCTAGAGTTTTCAGGTTGACGTTGCAGCTATCCAGACATGGAGCTTTCCTTAGGACTTGGTAGGCCCTCATGCGTTCGAGGATGTCTACTGTTATTATCTAGCTTAGATGTAGGCTTTAGCTAGTGGAGCATGTTCCACTAGTGTTTCTTTCTACTTTCATTTCAGACTTTGTATTGGTGTCGTTTTGGGAAGAATACGTTTAATGCAATTATGAACTGTTTCTTTCATTTGATTAACTCTATATTAGATGGTTGATTTGTGAACGCATATGATGTTAAGTTTAAAATGTTTAGAATGAAATAAGAAAACAAAAAGTTTAAATTTTTCGCTAAAATTAACCTAGATGAAGTAAGAATGAAGTATGTAGGCTTGTCTGTGACCTCTGAGAGGTCAACGACGCCGGTCTTGTCTGGGGTCTAGATTGTGGTCGTGGCAGATTTCAAACATAAAAATCCTAGAGGAATAAAAGGACAAAATTATCAAAATGATTATGATAATGAGGTAAGTGTTTTGACACAACACTATGACATAACACTTCATAAAACCTGGCTAAGGTTCACGTACTTGAAAATGATGTAAAATGAAGAGATCTTAATAAGTTATGTTGTATTGGAATCAACATGAAAATGACCGTTGATGTATCTTTGATATGAAGTAGCACTTAATGATATAAATGGATACAAATATCTTAAATTCAAATATGTCATATAGTTTGACAAATAAATTATTGGCACTATTGAACGATATTTTGTTTCACATAAAAAAGTGATGTTTTTGATCTTATAGTTCATGGATCAAAATATAATGTCATTGTGGTACAAGTGAGTCATTGTGCAAAAGTATAACCATAAAATATAAAGTGCGATTTCTGCCACGGGGCATAAATGGTTTCCACAAAAATTCTAAAATCATTAAATGGAGATAAATGCAATGAGACTTGTTTCAATCTGGCAATTGATGAAATACTTGAATATCCATAATGAGTGATCATCATTTCTAACTAGATGGTGGATGTAATATGAAAATCCTTGAAGTATTTAAAAGGTATTAAAACAATTCCATTGAGTACCCAATGATTTTAAGATTGTTTAACAGAGAGAAAATATCTTTTTAATCTAATGAATATGATTTTAAAATGTCATGTATTACTGAAATTTGTGCACTTATAGATTGATGGTTATGAAAATGCAATTATTTAATATACATAATGAAAGTTATGTGAAAATATTGTCATATTCCATTCAGGTTATGACAAGAAACTAACAAAGCAAATGACTCAACACATAGAAGATGTGTGGTTTTCTTTCAAAAGAAAAGACAAGCTTCAATAAAATTGAAATGAACAATCCTATAGTCAGAAATAATTCGATTATGTAGATGCAATTTATTTATTTGATCTGCAAAAAGCTTGATCCCAAATGGACCATTGTTTACATATGGAGGCATATCAATATCTTGGAAATTTGAAGTATGATATTAATAACAACTTCTTCAAATCATACAGAATAATATTGATCTATAAATTAAGTCGGGAGTATGTTTGGTTGGAATCATGATCTATCATATTTAGAAAATATGTGATTTTCTTTTGAAAAGGATATTTTAGCCACAATATACGAAAATGGTATATAGCTCAATTGAAGGGAGGATATAATCAAAGGAGTTTGAACAAAGTATATTTCACCAAATGTCTTTTCACACATGATCTTCAAAAAAATGGTGAAATAGACATTAAAAGATACATTCAAGTGATAATCTTATAAACTTATTCACTAAAAATTACCAATATCAATATTTGAGAAGTTGTGACACAAGATTGGAATGCACTGTTTCCGAGATAATAAGTAAAGTTTTTATTGGGAGAGAAATATATGTGTCGTACTATTTTTATTTACCATGGTTTTATCCTAATTATTTTATCCTAATAAGATTTTTAACGAGGTAACATTCAAAGCATATTAAAAGATAAGTGTACTCTGTTTCCTTCACTAGGATTTTTTTCCACAGGGTTTTTTCCTAGTATGATTTTAACGAGGCATATTATCAATGAAAATTCAAGGGGGAGTATTATAAAATAATACATAGTGAATCTCCACTACATCAAGAAGTTACTTAATTACATCTCTCAATTATAAAGATAACCATCACCTACATAACCTCCACAGTTATAATCATTGTTCTTGTAACCTTTCACTTCCATAACCTCCCTCATTATATTTATGTTAATGTCATATTTATGAATAACCATTATATTCATGTTAATGTCATGTTTATTACTAATCTTTTGTATGTGTAACATCTCACAATTGAAATGGCTAAGAATAATCTAAGAAACTAAAAATATTCATCTTTGGAAAGAAAAGGAAAAATCTAAAAAATTGCCTAAGTTAAGAAAGCGAGTTTTGGTCATTTTCAAACGGCCATAACTTCTAGATCACGATGAGTTAGAGGTATTTCTTGAAATGGTTAAAAATTCCTTGGATATCTTTTTGATGCCGCCAAGTTTGCACATTATTTTGATATCGTATGATTGAGATATGCATATATAAGTTGGGTTGTTGAAGTGAAGAATGTCCAAATCCGGATTGAAGGAAGGGCAAGATAGTCTTTTCATCAACTAATTTCCTATTTCGTTTTTAGGGGTTTATTGGGGTAAACAAATACTTAATTATGTTTTGGAAAATCAAAACTACGCTTAGGCTTAGAGAAGAGAGAAAAGAAGAACAAAAAGAACAAAAGTCAAGAATTCATCAAGAACGTCAAGATTTGCAAGTAAATTTCGTAGGGGGTGATCCCTATCAAGGTGTGTAAGATCTTTTAGGGTTGGGTCAGTTCACCCACACAACAAACTTGTTTCAATTTAGTGATTTTTGAATTGGTTGAATGAGAATAGTGAAGCTCTTGAAGAACATTGTTGAATTCCTGTTGATTAAGTTGTTGAATGCCTAATGTTGAATTAATTCATAATTCTGGGTTATTTTTTGAGTTTGATTTATTATGTATTGAAGGTACTAATGATACTAAGGGTTTGGAAAAAGAACTATAGAGGTTTAGGGGGTTTAGCATTGAAAACGAGTTGAGAAATTCGTCAGGCGTCACCTAGACAAACAAAAGCGTGGCGCGCCCGATCTATGCCAAAGGGCCTGGGGCGACATGCCTGCAGTGTACCATTTTTGTGCCTTAGTCAGCAAGGACTAGAGGCGCGTGCCTCGAATGCGCCCAAATGAATGTTTTTCGTCCATTCTTTGTAATTCAGTCCTACAAAACCTTTCTAAAGTGTTTTAAAACTTCCTATTGATTATAGCTACACTAAATGACTTCTAATCATATAGAAATCATTCAGAAAGCCGAACTTACAAACTTGAGTCCATAACTTCGAATTCAAGAAAAGTTAGAGTCAAGTCTAGAGAGTTGCTAGAGTCCTTTCAAGAAGTCTTTTACAAATACTTAAACTTGTTTTAAGACTGAAAGATTAGGTTGAGTAAAGAGTGAAAATAATAATAAGAAGAAGTTCATTTAAAGTTTTTTAAGTCTTTCAAAAATGGTTTCAGTGTCGTTTTAAGATTAAGCTCGAGTTCATTTCGTAGTAAAGTTAAGTATCCCTTCAAAGCAGTGTATGGGAACTAAGTATCCCCAAAGGAGCTTAAAATGTTTTCACATTTAAAAAGAAGGAAACTGATATTTCCAAAGAGGCTGTGGGCTAGTTTTCAGTTAAAGAGAAATAGCTTTCTCAATGAAGTAAGGAAGGAAATCACATTTCCATGATAGCGTTTGAGATAAAGTTTGAGAACTAATATCAAAGCACATAATCAGTATGTTTTAAAAACATAAGAGTGAGTATATTATGGGAGTAGTATTGAGCAACGATATGGGGGAGAGTTCAGACAACTCACAGTCCCCATAAAACATGTAGACATCATGGATAGAAAAAGGTCATACTTTTTTATGAACTCTTATGAAAGTAGTCTAGTGGATCCATGAACCCTTTTCACAATAGACTAGTGGATCCATTAGGCAGTTCAAGTTTTATACCTTTGGCCAGGTATAGGATGCGCTGGCAGCGTGAGGTAGAAAACATTGTATCATTACTATGACTCTTAAGTGATTGTTGTCGGTTAGAGAAATTCCACAGAAGTAAATGTATTTATATATATACATCAATTTATTTGTATTTTTACACATATCTCAGAGTTATTTATATCCATGTATACATTCAGAATTTACAACATGTTTTCAAACAACTTTTCTTTATATTGAACTTGCTTTTAAATTTTTTTATTGTGAAATGAGTCACTGTGAGTTATGTTATTCATAAGTTGAGCAGAGCCAAGGTAAGTGTTCCTTCTTACTCTTTTCAAGCTTAAGTTTTTTTGGCTTACCAACTCGCATACTCGCACATTCAATGTACAAATGTTAGTTGGACTGCATCATATCATGATGCAGACGCAGATAACGAGGATGAGCATCCGGCGCACCATTCATCAAGTTGGCTACTCTAGAGTCAGTTAATGAGTCTCCTTTCATTCCAAAGGACTCTTTTTATTTTATTTTTTTACAGTATTTTCTTTATTAAGATTTCATGGGGTCTGTCACAACATCCACCTCAATTTTAGAAGGCTTAATAGATAGACAGTCAGATGTTAGTCCTTTTGTCTTTCCATTTCTATCTATTTTTTAAGACTTGGGTTGCCACTTTTGGCCATATGGATATTTAAAGCTTTACAACATTCTCAGTAAGTATACTTTATCAGTTCAATAAGCTTGGTCTTTAGAGTTATTTATTGTTGTCTTCTACTAAATAATCCGTTCCAAGGGTCCATTTGATGCCAACAATGGTCTTCGAGTGCCGGCCACGCCCAGGGTATAGGCTTAGGGCGTGACAAACTTGGTATCAGAGAACAAAGTTCAACAGTCCTAGGGATTCTATGAAGTCGTATATTTAGAGTCCTAGTTATTAGTGTGAAGTGCACCACATCTATAATTAGGAGGTCACAAAATTTAGGAAATACTTTACTTCTTTCATATTTCTTTCGTGAGTTAGAGTTTAGCTCTGAAAGTTTCTCTCTAATTCATGATTGCACGTGTTTTTAGAAAAACATGCCTCCACGAAGAGCAGCAAGAGGTCGTCTAACAAGAAGGAATGTAGAGAAACCAGGGTTGCCCAATGCACCTGAAGTGCAACCTCAAGAGGGAGTTACCAATGTTGAGTTCTATGAAGCTATCCGGATATTAAGCCAAGTGGTAACTAATCAATTTGGAAAACAAAGGGGATCTTGAAAATAAGAGGCCGACACTTCAAGGATTTGTGAATTCTTGAGAATGAATCCTACAAGTTTTACGGGTTCGATCACTACTCAGGATCCGGAGAATTTTATTGAAGAACTGAAAAAAAAATTGACGTGATGCATGTAATTGATGCTGAAAGAGTTGAGCTAGATACATATCAATTGAAAAATGTGGATACAACTTGGTTTGATTAGTGGAAGGAGGGAAGAGATAATGATGCACCACATCCAAGTTGGGCCTGTTTTGAAGAGGTTTTCTTGGGGCATTTCTTTCTCCGGGAATTGAAAAAGGCTAAGGTACGAGAGTTTCTTATGCTAAAACAGGACTCTTTGAGTATGCATAAGTATGGGTTGAAGTTCACTCGGTTATTCCGTTATGGTCCTGAAATTATTAAGGACATGAAGAGTAGAATAAATTTGTTTGTCGCTGGCTTGGATCGTTCATCAATCAAGGAGGGCACTGATACGATGTTGATACATGATATGGACGTATCCAGGTTGATGGTCTATGTGTAATAAGTTGAAGAAGAGAAGTTGAGGAACAAAGAAGAGTTGGAAGAAAGAGAGATAAGATAGGAAATGAGTGCGTGCAACAAAAGAGTAATGTCATACGGTCATCCTTCCAATTGAAATAAAAGGGTCCTTCCCCATCATATGCTAGTGCACCTGCACTTAAGAATAAGGGTGAGTAATATAGTCAGAATTCCAGAGCTAAACCCGCATATTCACAGGGTAGTGTGGCGCAAGGGGTAGTAAGCCTCCTGCCTACGCCAAGTGTGGTAGAAACCACTCTGGTGTTGGTCGTGAGGGATCCACTGGTTGTTTCAAGTGCATTTATACCTTGAATTTCTAAGAGAGCGTCCAAAGAATAAGCAAGGAAGTGGTATTGGGTGCAATGGACCCAATCTTCATCAGTTGCTCCACTAGATAGGGCTAAACTTAGTGGTGCTACTTCTCATACTGGCAGGGGAACAAATTGTGTGTATGCTCTCAACAATAACCAAGAAAATGAAAATTCTCCAGATGTTGTCACTGGTATGATTCAAGTTTTTGACTTTACTATTTTTCCATTGCTAGACCGCGGAGTGGATTATCTTTTGTAACTCCACATATTGCCATGAACTTTGATATTATTGTTGAGCAACTTAGTGAACCATTGATTATTTTGACACCTCTTGGTGAATCCATTCTAGTAGAAAGAGTCTATTGTTATTGTATGCTTTCTGTCAATCACAGGAGTACCATGGCTGATTTAGTTGAGTTAAACATGGTATACTTTGATGTCATTCTTGGTATGGACTGACTTCATGCCTGTTATGTATCAAGTTCCAATTTCCAAATGAGCTAATGTTAGAGTGGAAAAGCAGTTCAGCAGTGCCTAAGGATCATTTTGTTTCATACCTTATGGAGAGAAAGTTAATTTCTAAGGGAAGTGTCTATCACTTAGTCCGAGTTATTGACTCTAGTGTTGAGATACCTCATATTTAGTCAGGTCCAGTAGTAAAAGAGTTCCCATAAGTCTTTCTAGATTATTTTCCTTGGGTCCCTCTTGAGAGAAAGATAGACTTCAGTATAAATGTACTTTTATATACTCATCCTATCTCTATTCTTCTATATAGGATGGCTCCAGCAGAGTTGAAAGATCTAAAAGATATGTTAGATAAGGGTTTCATTCGACCAAGTGTCTCACATTGGGGCACTCTAGTCATTTTTGAAAGAAATAAGGATGGTTCCTTTAGGATGTGTATAGATTACCGTTAATTAAACAAGGTTAACGTGAAAAATAAGTATCCTCTCCCAAGGATAGATGATATTTTCCCTCAGCTTTAGGGTGCTTCTTGTTTTCCTAAGATTGACGTCAAATCAGGCTACCACCAGTTGAAAGTTAGGGAATGTGATATTCCAAAGACAACTTTTTAGAACCAGATATTGACATTATGAGTTTTTGGTAATGTTGTTTAGGTTGACCAATGTGCCTACAACATTTATGGATCTTATGAATAATCTTGAAACTTTATTTAGATCGTTTTTATCGTCTTCATTGATGACATAGTAATCTGTTCAAGGAATGAAGAGGATCATGCTAGTCAACTAAGAATAGCCTAAACTTTGAAATATAAGGATTTATATCCAAGTTCTTAAAATGTGAGTTTCAACTTAAGTCTATGACATTCTTGGGCCACATAGTTTTCGTTGATGAGATTAGAGTTGATACACAAAAGATAAAAGTAGTTCTGAGTTAGGCTAGACCCACGTCTCCAACTAATATAAGGATCTTCTTGGGTTTGACTGACTACTACAGAAAGTTTGTTAAGGGTTTTCATCTATTTTGTCTCCTTTGAAAAATTTGACTCAGAAAACAGTTATGTTTTAATGGTCTTAAGCTTGTGAGAAAAGCTTCCAGGAGTTGAAGAAGAATTTGACTACTACCCCAGTTTTGACCTTACCAAAAGGTACTCAAGGTTTTATGGTGTATTATGATGCATCTAGAGTTTATTTCGGCCATGTGTTAATGCAAAATGACAAGATTAAAGGTTATGCCTCTAGATAGTTGAAGGTTTATGAGAAGAATTATCTAACGCATGACTTATAGTTGGTTGTTATAGTATTCGCCTTGAACATATGGAATCACTATTTGTATGGTGTTCATGTGGATGTCTTCACTGATCACAAGAACCTACAATATGTGTTCACCTGGAGAGATCTTAATAACAGACAAAGGAGGTAGTTAGAATTCCTCAAAGATTATAAAAAAAGAGCATTCTTTAACATCCAGGTAATAATAATGTTGTTGATGATGTCTTAAGTAGGTTTTCTATGGGTAGTACCGCCCATCTTGAGGAAAAGAAGAAGGAACTAGCAAAAGAAGTGCATAGACTTGCACGCATAGGAGTCCGACTCATGGATTCCTCAAAAGGAGGAATAATGGTGACAAATGGGCTTGAGCATCATTAGTGTTAGAAGTGAAAGAAAAGAAACACCCAGATTCCATTTTGCATGAATTGAAGGCAAATGTTCATAAGCAAAGAGTATTAGCTTTTGAAAGGGGGGGATGGTGTGTTAAGATATCAAGGTAGATTATGTGTACCTATGGTGGATGGACTTCAAGAGAATATCATGGAGGAAGATCATAATTCTAGATATTCCATTCATCCGGGTTCAACAAATATGTACCGCGAATTGACAAAAATATATTGGGGGAATGGTATGAAGAAAGGTATTGCCGGATTTGTTTCCAAGTGCCCAAATTGCCAAAAAGTTATAGTAGAGCACCAAAGGCCTAGGGTTTGACTCATAATATAGATATTCCATAATAGAAGTGCGAGATTATGAATATGGACTTCATCACAGGATTTCCAATGTCACGCAGGCAGTATGTGTCACACCAGGAACCTACACCCTAGACGTGGTCGGCACCCAATGACCATTGCTGGCCTTGAGCGAACCCTTGACATGGCTTACTTTACTCAGCGGAAGACTTACAATAATGAAACAAGAACCTTCTCATAAATAACTTAAATTATTGTCTTAGCCAAAATAACACTTCAGTCTCAAAATAAAATATCCGAAATAAAAGAGGCTCAATTGAATTAACTGAAAATTTGTCTATGAAGAGTCTATAAATACTAAGATGAATGTTATGACATACCCCACAACATTCTAATAAAGAAACAAGACTGAAAAGCATAAAAAGGAACCTCCAGAATTCAAGGAGGCTCACTAATGACTCTAAGCGCTCAATCTGGATCAACGCGCTGGATGCTGATCCTTGTTACCTACGTCTGCATCATAAGACGATGCAGTCCAAATGGCATTAGTGTATTGAATGTACAAGTATGCGAATGGAATGCTAAACAATAACTTAAAGCTTCAAAGGATCAAGAAAAACTTACCTTGACTCTGCTCAACTAATGAAATCCTAGATCAATATAAAGAAGTAAGGACACATGCAATATATGTAATAAACTTGAAAAAAAACAGAGTAAACATCTTAGTTCATTTAATATAATGCAATAACAAACTCAACTTTACTTATAATGAAAGTAATATAGCTTCTGTGGGAGATTTTCTAACCGACAATCATTATCATGAACCTAAGAGATGGTACAACGTCTTACCTCACGTTGCAATAGGACCTCTCCACACCTTGTCTTCGGTATAGAACCTGAACTACTAAGTGGATCCACTAGTCTATACTAAAAAGCACTAAGGAATCATCTAAAAAGTATGATCCTTTCTCTGTCCATGTTGGCTACATGGTTTATGGAGACTTAAGTTGTTATGAACTTTTGTATCCATATCGGTGCACAATACTACTCCTAAAAATACTTATGTCATGTGCTTTTAAATCAACTTCTTCTCTGGTTTGAGGTAATTTCTCAAACTTAGCTTTAATAGCTCTCTTGGAAATCTTATTTCTCTTTTTCTAAAACTAGTCAAAAGCTATGTGGTAGTGCTTCCTTTCTTTTCTAAGTATGTGAAAACATCATTAACTTTAAGGGATTACTTTGTTCTATTATAACTCTTTGAGAAATGCAATCACTCTTTTCTCTTTGCTTTAATTAAAACTTAACTCTTGGGGAGTACTTTGTTCCCTTATAACTCTTGAGATTTAACTCGACTGATTACTCTTTTCTCAACTTGTAGGCCTTAAAACAAAGTTAAAATGTTTGTTTAAGACTATTGATAACTTTAAGAACTTACTTTAACTTGCTCCTTAACTTTTAGACTTGACTCTTTAACTTCTTTGACTTTAATATTAACTTCCTTTGAATAGGATTATAATTCAAGGATCATGTATCTCATGTTTATGGATAATTTCATGATGTTTAGATGAACATTAGAGTGTTGGAATCAACCAAGAAACATAGGTACATCACTTAAGAACTAGTACAAAAAGATGGGGGGAAATTGGGGTATCCAAGTGGCCTTGGCGCTCTGCGCGGAGAACCAAAGCCTGATGGACAAAGTCTGTCTAAAGGGGCTCTGCTTGGCATGGTGCCCAAGGACCTGTCAAACGGGATTGTTGATTTTTCTTCTCCGATTTTCTTCTCTAAACCTTCTAAACTCCCATGTATCTTTCAAAATACTTAGTATCACTAATATTCTCAATACCCAATCGATGACTCGTAAAATAGCCCGAAAACACTAATAGAAAAAACTAAAGGCATACTACAACTCAACCAATAAGAATTCAATGATTGTTCATCAATAACTTTTATGTTCATCTTTTAATATACTATAATTGTAATAAATTAAACATGCTGGTGTGTGGATGGAATAACCCAACACAAAAACATCTCATATACCTCGATACGGATCACCCCCGACAAATTCCATTTTGCGAAACCTTGGCATTCTTGAAGGATTCTTGATCTTCCTCTTCTTTTCTGTTTTCTCCCAAACACTAAGCTTATTCAAATTTTCTAAAACTAAATTAAGGCTTAGTTTTACCCTTAATTAACCTTTAAAACGAATAGTAGGGTAAAAATACTACTTTACCCTTACTAAAATCCAGATTGGACCTTCCATAGTCCCACAACCCAACTTTTGATAGGCATAACTCCCTCATTCAGTATCAAAAATGTGAAAACTTAGCAGTGTTAGAAATATATATCCAAGGTCTTTCCAACCATATAAAGAACTGACTATAACTCATCCTGAGCCAAAAGTTATGGCCGTTTGAAAATGGCCAAAAACTCACTTTGTACACTTAGGAGCTTTTCTAGATTTTTCCTTTTCTTTCCAAAAGTGATTATTTTTTGTTTCTTATACCATTCCTAGATATTTTGTGTTATGAGATGTTAAAATATCTCCCCTTTGGGAATATTTGTTCTCGAATGAGAACTCTTCTACTAGGCTAAGGATAGTAACATCATTTCGGCACTCAACAAACAAGAGCAAGTAATGATATGCTTACACATAGACTTATAAAGTGTTAAGAAGAGAATTTAGTACCTTGATCCGTATTCTCTCCGGATTCAAAAAGATGTTGGATATATCTACTTCATATCCTCCTCGGCTTACCAAATCGCTTCTTCAGTGAATTGGTTCCTCGAAAGGACCTTGACTGATGCAACTTACTTAGTTCTCAACTTGTGAACTTGACGATATAGAATCCAGACCGGAATCTCTTCATAGTATAAGCGATCCTTCATTGATTGTACCAACTGAAAATGTGGGGATTAAGGATAGCTTATCCTATGAGATGTTACACCCTCAAAATGAACTAAGGTAGCTAGAACCTCACATGTGCCTAAAAAGGTTAATAACATATTAATAAAATGTTTTACAACTTTTATAATTATTTAGGTGGTTTGGAGGTCATACATCCAAGAACGTCCAAGACATTCGCAAGTTAGTTTTTAGACGTGCTGGTGTGTCCTTGTATGTTTCCCTTGTTTTTATGTGTTGTTTGAAGTCCCAAAACAGTAGAGGTGACCCTAGAATCTTAATATACATGTTAAGGTCAAAACGTCAGGGTACAACTCCTCGGGGACCACCCTAAGGTCCCCCAAAGAAGACCCAAACGTTGGACAAGGAGGTTGCCCAAGGCAGCGAGCAGAACACATTTCGACTTGCCTGTGTGAGGCACGCCCAAAACGGAGATCACTGCCTCAAAATTATTTGGGGAAACATTCAGAGGCTGTTCCACGCCGTGCAGCCACTTCCCAGATCCAGTTGCGTCGTTTTTAAGTCAATTTTGACATGTCTAAAAGCCCCAATGAGTATAGGGTGTTTTGGTAACTTAGGGGGGCATTTATTAACTGTTTTTAGGACCTTTTTAAACCTTTTCCTAAGACAAAACCCCAAAAACAATTAAAAAATCAAAACCTCCAAAACCCTCTCTTCTTCCAACCCCCCCCCCCCCAAAAAAAAAACCTCCATTGAAGACCAAGCTCACAAACAAGCTTTGGAGGTGGATTTTGGAGCTTACTTCTCAGATTTTTGTGGGCTTTCTAATTTAGATGGCATTGTGATCCTTCAACCCTAGATAACCATCATCTATGGAGTCCTTTCAATGTTTTTTCCAAACATGATTCGAAGTCAAAAATCCTATCTTTCAATTTAGCCATGGGTTCAGTCTAAAAGTGATTTAAAAAGCATTATAATAATGAATATATGTTTAGATACTGATTTTATGATGAATTTCTATCCAATGTTATGAACAACCCGTGATCCTCCTAATTTCTCAAATTGTCCTATAATGTGAGTCTTGTAATCTTGATATCATGTTTATAGAATTGTGATTAGATTGTATTGAATTGCTTATGGCTATTAATATCGGTGTCAATTGAATATGAATTGTGGAGGAATGATCAAAAATGATCAGTAGCTTGGAGATTTAGGAAGTTGACTTATTTCCTCTAATTAGCTTAGAATGTACATTGAATTGTCTTGATTGGTATGGTCCACTTATGGTGGCGTGTTTACATTCTTGTACATGTTTATGTATTATGATCATGGCCTTTTAATCATTAGATGCAAAATGAATTTATATGATAATTTCCATGTTTAGGAAGTTGAAGGATTTAGCCTTGATTCTAATTATCATGTTCTAAGTGAATTGATGTTATGTGAAGTATATAAATAGCCTTCCAAATGAGTTGCATGACCTAGGTGTGGGGATGATGTTATATGTATATGCGTGATTATCATTTTAGGGTTAGGTGGTCTATATGTCTAGTGATGAAGAATATCCTTGTAGAATGACCCCTACCTATATGAACCCTATATGAATGTGTGATCGAAGTATGCTAGTCTTCTATTCTATTGTTGAATATGTAATTGCCTCCTATGATGTAATGTGAGTGTATGTAGTCTATAGTCTTAAATACTCTAGATGTGTTGGACTCAAGAACTGAAGAATGTTGTACATGTGTTGTGATCTTTAGAGGGTGGCTTCCTCAATGTTAGGTGATAAGCCATTATGTGATGATGTTGACCAATATACACACACACACTTCATGCATATCTATCAATAGGGTAGATTCATGATGATTAAGGAAAGGATAATTCTCCTATGCATCATTACCTATTTCTATCCATGTAAGTAAATGATTAATTATGTTATGAACATGTGTGATTAGAGGTGTTATGTGAAGGTAGATCTCACATTATATGCACACACATGATGTATGATTGTATGATTATGTGAAAGGATATTCTCACATGATGTAGATTCTATGATGAAAGGACATTCTCATCATAGATAACTTTGAGCTATATGATGTATGAGGGAGCAAGAACCTACAACCTAATCTTTATTAACTAAAGTTATCTAAAGTCTTGATCGTGTTTAAAAATGGAGTTTGATCTTAGCACCGAGTGAACATGAAAAATGAGAGTGGGAGTTTCACGTTAGTAAGTCCGACTTCCCACAAAGAGAACCTTCACATTTAGCAAGTTTGGGTTCCCAACATAGACGTTGTCTCATGCGATGGAAACCTCCACGCTAGTAAGTCAAAGTTTCGAGAAAAATTTCCATGTTTCATAACTACGTGCCCCCATAGGTAATCTCTTGTGGATACCACTTATAAAGCTAGGTACGATTGGTTACGCCTTAGGCAAATTTTAACTCTCTCTTTTCAGTGTAAGAGAGTAGAGCACCGGATATCATGTAGCTCACATGGTCTATGTCAGTTATGGATAAATCTCTCAAAGTAAGAAATGAACTAATATAAGATTATGGACTCTAATCACAACTCCTTGAGAGGATTACATAGTATAGGTAGGATTATGACACCTACCCATGCATTGCACAAGTGCACTTAAAGAAAGGATAAAATTAGTACATGTATACAAGTAAGACTTATGTGATATTATACATGAATTGTACAAATGCATTGTTAAGTGACTTTGCTATGATTATGACATGAATTATGTGTATGTGTGTGAAATACACTTATGGCTTCTACATGGATATACTTAGTATATGTGGGGGTATGAGACTCAATGTGTACATTGCACAAGTAAGCTCGTGAAGGGGTTATGAGGGATGTTTACTTATGGTATGAACTAAGTGAGTTTATGACTAAAGTGTATGAAGCATGATGAGTATTCCTATAATGTTATGTAGTATGATGGATTATTATATGATGATATAAGGTATGTGGACATATGTATAGTTATAAATGAATGTGTTATGACTTGTTAAATATGCTATGCCTAGTCTAGGTGACTTCTTAGGTACACTTGGTGGAAGTAGTATTATGGGATGCTACCTACGCATTGCACTAGTGTGATTTAGAAGTTGTCTTAGGTGATGGTCCTTATGTGAAATTGATTTCTATGAAGTGTTTAAGTCTTATGAGTATATGTGGTTATGTTATTAATCATATTATGAAAGGCTACTGTAAGGTGACCTCAAGGTGATACATTGTACAAGGTACATTTGATGGTTACATAAGTAAAGGAGTAGGATAAAAGAGAGGTAATATATGGTATGCATTGAATATGCTTCAAAGAATGATAAATGGTTTATGTCCTATTATGAGTAGTATCCAAGTGTATATGACGTATGTCAACTATATTGAGCTTATATGTTTCTATATTCATGAAGCTTACTAAAAAGACATGTTGCATGATTTCAAATGAAATGTCCTCTTTTAATGCATGGTTGTCATACTTAGTGCATTCTTTTACTAATATCATTCTTCTTCATATTTTTACAAAAAGTGTGGGTGGTGATGTCTAGAGGATGTCTCTTAAGTGAATAGTTTATATAGATCTCCCAAGTTCAAGTAAAGGGACCCTTATGATTCAACGGTTTCCTATGCGAAGATGTTTCATTAAGTTGATGTAATAGCTTAGACTTATATTTTATGTTGTTAAGGGTCGTGTCCCTATTCTACTCTATTGAGTTGTATCTTAAGAGGGCAAAGAGACTTAGAGTTATACATACATATATATATATATATATATATATATATATATATATATATATATATATATATATATATATATATAAAATATCATCATACAAAGTTAAAGACTCTAGTGTATTTTTGAATCCTAGACCCAATCATCATAAGATTACATTAGGGACACGGCCCTTACAACAATAAAACATAAGTACTATATTATACACTTTACAATAAAGACATGACTTGGGACTCCTTGGACTTAAGGATTCATTTCCTTGAGCTTGGAGATCATTTATCAAGATCTTAACAATTTAACACTTCCTTTAAGCATCCATAATCTACACTTTGTGTAAAAAGTAGAAAAGAATGGAGTTCGTACAAGAATGGATTGAGTATGGCAACCATGCAAAAACATGCATTTAAAAGGGACAATTTTCTTGAAATCATACTTCATACTTTTTTAAGTAAATCTCCATAAAACACTTATACAATAGCATTTATAGCATTCACATACTTCATATAGACATATTCAAAAGCTAAAGATCATATAAAATCACATATATAACATAAGACACTTTTAGGGTCACTTTAAGTGAGTTATTGCCTTAAATATAAGCATATTATTCTTTATAGTGAACCTCTCATTTTATTTCATTAGCCTCCCAACTAACCATTTAGTAATACTTAGTGCAATACATCACCTTAAGGCCACAAGGAACTCATATATACATTCTAAACAAATCATCACATATCATCAATAGAAGTACAGCACATAATTGACACATTTAAGCCAAGACCTCAGGAGTCTTACAGTAAACTCTTAGTCATTATGCACATATACATATTTTACCTCACATAGAAGCTTATGAGATTTTACTCATAATCCAAATCTAAATCTACTAGTGCAATGTACATGTGAAGCCCCATAACCTCCCACATACTTAGTAGACCAATCATGAGATCACAAGCCTTACCATCCATTTCATACACCAACAAATAAGTGAAGACAACTTCATTCATGTAAACAGCCTTCATCATATAGTCATTAAGACACACACAGTGCATATAAGAACAAGATACATCATTTAGACTCATACCATGCACATCTTCATGACAAGTAGACAAATACTACCATGCCATGCATAAAGACATAACCATAATCATACACCTTATATCACTTTTCTAGAACTCCCTAAGAAGCCACTTGTGCAATGTCTAGGTGGGTTCATTACTTCCACCTATCCTAAGTAACCTCCCTTAGTTCATCCTAGTAAGGATCTTAGTCATTTACTTCCATTGTCAATTTTACTTTAGGTAAACTGTAGCCTTAACAGACAATAAGACCATGTGAGCCAAACATGGAATTTGGTGTCATCCTCTTACACCAAATGAGGGTATCTTACTTGCCAAGGTAAGACATGAGTATCATGCTATAATATTAGGTGATATCACTTGCTAGATCCTCTGAGCCAGCATAGTTATGGAACTTGGAGGCATATATGTGAAAGCCCTCTTTATGCCAAATGGGGCATTATGATTATTCACTTCTGGAAACCATCTTTATTCCTATTGAGGCATTGTATTTATCAACCTCATGAGGATTACGGTGACCTACCTTCCTACAAAGGGAAGGGACACCCCTCACTTCAAGTTCACTTGGTGCTAAGCTAAGTTTTTTTTATTTAAAATCCTTTATTTACTTTTACTTATAAAATTTGGCTTAGAAGAGTCATCCCCTCATATGCTTAGCTCATAGGTCATAGACGAGAAGTCCTTTCATCAATATATATCATGTGAGAAAATCTTTCACATGGACATAGCATATGTAAGTACCTATCTAGTTTAGGATACACTTGAGCACACCTTTTAAGGCTCCTATATTGACTAGATCTTCATACATGTGTGTGTATATACATATATGTGAGCAATCTTTTCACATAACACTTAAAAGCCACACAAGTTCATACTTTATTTCATTCATGCATACGTGTACAAGTGTAACTATATGAGCCATATCAACACATTTAGACACTAGGTATAATCATACTTCATCATACCACATACTTCACATTATAGCATATAAGACATGTTCAAAACATATTCATGCATTCATATCCATGTACATACGAGACCAAACCTAGGAATTATCCTATCAAGGTACACATGTGCAATGCATAGACAAGGTGCCCATACTAGTACAGTTATTAAGTCATCCTAGTTAAGGGATACCTAACATACTTTTTATGGACTTAAGCTTAGCATGCATAAGAGTAAACATTAGTGAATATGAGAACTACCTTTCATTTAGACACCATGACCTATACTACTTGTAAGCATGAATATAGAGTGAAGGTATGTGTACATTGTTCAATATGATCACATAATGGCTATCAACAACACATTGAGGCAGCTACCCTCTTAGGACCACAATACACAACAAAGCATAGGCCACACAACACACAATAGCATAGTAGACTAGCGAACTTCATATTACACTTAAGACTCCTAACTTTTGCTATTCATGAATTCACATAGGGTTATATAGTTAAGGGTCATCATTCCTTAATATTTCATTAAAGTCATCATCTACACATAACCCTAACATAATCATTCTCATGCTCATAATAATAGTAACATAACCTAGATTCACAACTAGAGTAGAAGACTAGGCACAAGTTACACATAAGGTGATCATCCACTAACACACAATCCTAATATAATTTTCCTTCAAGTCCATGATCACATCACATATATATTGACCATACCACATAATGTCATACAAGGTTTCATCAACTATATAATATAGAAAAGTAGAGAGGAAGAGTCAATTTTACCAATTCATCAATCCTTTGATCATCATTGATCAATACAACTTTTTCATCATTAATACATTATAGGGAAGTATCTAAATATACATTTAATCATTAAATAAACCATGTAAAAGTCGCAACAAGATCATACTACAATCTAATACAATACATCACATATATACTTGAAAGTAGAGATTATAGATCATCAACCAATTTCCCTAGTCATTTTCATTAATCATATTTTATCAATAATAAACATGTTAGGCAGTAGCTAAAGAGATAGAACATCATAGCTAAATCATGCTTCCACCCTAGAACATAGATCACAACATATACATTACTCTATCAATCAATAGACTAGAAGAACCTACATCAATTCTACAAGCCTTATTTAGTTTGATCATCAAGGATTTATACCCACAATACATACATAATATTAACTTAATGAATTAGGTACAATGATCTTTGCATAATCGAAATTCTACACAATTGTTCTATAATCGAAATCACTGTGAATACATACAGATATAGGCTAGTCATGTTCAAATCTTCATACATTGATCCAATTGGATCATTCATCAACAAATAACCATCAATATACATAATAAAAATTTCACATAAGTAATTCAACGTAATAGAATCACAAATCCACCAATAACAAGCCATGATCATAATGCCCACTCAAAGGCTAAATCATGTTTGTGAAGGGACATGGGTTCACAATGCAATTTGATTGAAATTCAAGTTCAAACCAATACATTATCATCAATTAATCATGATTAAGACTATGAAAATTTTTTGAGAAAGAAACCATGGCTAGATTGAAGAAGAAGATATTTGATCATGAATCTTATTTCAAAACTTTGAAGAGGACTCTCTAGATGAAAGATTAGCTAGAGATGAAGGATCACCATACCATTATCTATAATAAAACCTCTAAAACTTGTGAATAATCCAGGGAAACCAAAGATTCAAGTTTTTCTTGAGCGTCACCTTCAATGGAGGTTTCTAGAGAGAATTGGTTTTGGAGGGAAAGTCTAATTTTGTGTAGAAGGAATTGGGAATGGGTTGATCAGGTTTTTTATCGCTTAAATACACCCAAAAATAACCAAATAAACCTACTAGGGTCAGTTTAGGACGTGGGGTGAATTTACCATTCACCCCTTTAATGAAATAGTCCCTAGTCAGCAGTTGCAGGCCACCCTCGACGGGCACCAACGACGCCTAGTAGGTCCATCGACGGACCCTAGTGTAGGCCTTCGTTTGGGCCTGAGGCTTGAAAAAATCCTTAATCCTTCACCATGATAAGTGACCATTGACTAATTCACCACCAACGGGCCATTTTTCAACAAACAGGGCGTCGTTTGGTTCAGTTGATTGACACTGTTAAGGCAGTGTCTCGACAGCCTTTAGGTCCTTCTTTGAGGCCTCGAAAAGTCATACTCGGACTTTTACAACATGGAAATGCACATTAAAATGTTCAATACCTTCCATGCAATTTTCACCAAAAATGAACACGTAAAACACATCAAAACATGCAAGGCACGCTCAAGACACACATGAACGTCTCAAGGGCTAACTTTCGAACGTTTTGGACGTTTGACCTCTAAACTTCATGAAACTCCATAAATTGATAATAAAAATATTTATAACTCATATAAGGACCTCATAAGATCATGGCACACACATAAGCACATAAAAACACACAAGTCCCTTTAGGTGACTAGTCGTCCAACGTCTTCATCGCCGCTTGACGTTTGCCTTTCAAATGACTTCAAATTATCCAAGCATACTTTAAGACGCTTAATTAACATGTTAAAAATCTTATAGGAACAAGTGAGGCTCTAGACACCCTAACTCATTTTGGGGGTCTTACAAGATTTTAGATCGCCAAGTTTGCAAGTTGAGAACAAATGAGGTTGCATCAGTCAAGGTCATTTGGAGGAACCAATTTGTAAAAGAAGCGACTTCAAAATCTGAAGAGGATATGAATAAGAGATATTGACATGTCTTTGAATCCGGAGAGAATGCAGATCAAGGTACTAATTCTCTTCTTAGTACTTTATAAACTTTGAGTAAGCATGTGGTTACTTACTTTTGTTTGTTGAGTGTTTGACTTGATGTTAGTGTCCTTAGCTTAGCGAAAGAAATCTCATTTGAGGAAAAATATTCCCAAGGGGAAGATATTGTAACATCTCACAATTTGAAATGGCTAAGAATAATCTAAAAAACTAAGAATGAAAAGAAAAAGCTGGAAAATTGCGTAAGTCAAGAAAATGAGTTTTTGTCATTTTCAAATGGTCATAACTTCTAGCTCATAATGAGTTAGAGGTAGTTCTTTATATGTTTGGAAAGTCCTTGGATATATCTTTCCATATCCACCAAGTTTGCACACTTTTGATATCTTATGAGTGAGAAATGCCTATCAGAAGTTGGGCAATTGAAGTGACAAAAGTCCAATTCGGAATTTAAGGAAGGGCAAACTAGTCTTTTGACCAAATGATTTCCTATTTCGTTTTTAGGGGTTTATTTGTGTACAAAAAGTCTTAATTCAGTTTTGGAAAATCAAAACTACTCTTAGGGCTTTAAGAAGAGAGAAAAGAAGAAAGAACAGGACAGAACTCAAGAATTCGTCACGAATGTCAAGATTTGAAGTTACTAATGATACTAAGGGTTTAGGAAAACAACAATGGAGGTTTAGGGGGTTTAGAGTTGAGAAATTCGTTAGGCGTCACTTGACAAAGCCTGGGGCGGCGCACCCAGAACGTGCCCAAATGGGCCTTTTTGCCTAATATTCATAATTTAGTCCAACTAAGCATTTATAAAGTATTTTAATACTTCCTAATGATTCTAACTACCCTAAATGACTTTTAATCATATAGAAATCATTCAGAAACACGAATTTACAAACTTGAATCCATAACTTCAAATTCAAGGAAAGTTAAAGCCAAGTCTAGAGAGTTGCTAGAGTCCTTTCAAAAGGTATTTTACAAATACTCTAAACTTGTTTTAAGACTTAAAGATCAGGTTGAGTAATGAGTAAAGATAAGAAGAAGAAGTTCATTTCAAGTTTCATAAGTCTTTCAAAAACGTTTTAAGTGTCGTATTAAGAGTTAAGCTCGAGTTCAGTTCATAGTAAAGTAAGTATTCCTTCAAAGCACTATATGGGAAATAAGTATTCCCAAAGGAGCTTAAAATGTTTTCACATTTAAAAAGAAAGGAAACTGATATTTTCAATGAGCCTTCAGCCTAGTTTTTAGTTAAAGTGAAATAACTTTCTAAATGAAGCAAGCAAGAAACTGAGATTTCCATGATAGTCTTTGAGCTAAATTTTCTATCACTAATCTCAAATCACATAATCAGTATGTTTTAAAACATAAGAGCCAGTATAGTATGGGAGTAGTATTGAGCATTGATATGGGGAGAGTTCATGCAACTCACAAACCCCATAAACCATGTAACCACCATGGGTAGAAAAGAGTCATATTTTTAGATGAACCCTTTTCATAGTAGACTAGTGGATCAATTAGGCAGCTCAGGTCTTATACCTTTGGCCGGGTATAGGATGTGCTGGCAGCATGAGATAGATAGATGTATCATCACTATAGATCTTAAGTGATGTTTGTCGGTTAGAGAAACTCCACGAAAGTTAAATGTATTTATATATGTGAATTACTTTATTAGTATATTTACATCATCTCAGAGTTATTTGTATCCTTGTATACATTCAGAATTTATGAAATTTTTCAAACAACTTTTTACACTGCACTTGCTTTTAAATTGCATTATATTGAAATGACTCGGTATTATTGAGTTATGTTATTCATAAGTTGAGCAGAGACAAGGTAAGTGTTTCTTCTTAATATTTTCAAGCTTAATTTGTTTTAGGCTTCAAAATCGCATACTCGTACATTCAATATATTGATGTCTGTTGGCATGCATCGTATTATGATGCAGACACAGGTAGCGAGGATCGGCATCTGATGCACTGTTGATCCAATTAAGTACTCTAGAGTCAGTTTGTGAGTCTCCTTACATTCCAGAGGACTACTTTTATTGTTTTTACAATATTTTCTTTATTAGGATGTTGTGGGGTCTGTCTCAACATCCATCTCAGTTTTAGAAGACTTTATAGATTAATAGTCAGATGTTAGTCCTTTCGTTTTTACATTGTTGTCTATGTGTTAAGGCTTGGGTTGCCACTTTTGGCCAGATGAATGTTTTAAACCTGTATAACATTCTCAGTTAGTATGCTTTATCACTTCAGTTAAGCTTGATCATTAAAGTTATTAATTGTTGTCTTCTTCTAAGTTAAGTAAGCCAAGTTAAGAATCCGTTCGGGGTCAACAATGGTGTTCGAGTGTCGGTCTCACCCAGGATGTAGGCTCGAGTCGTGACAGTATGCCTATATGTTACTGGATAAATTGAGACATAATAGTTCATATTATATACACTTGAAGATTTCGTGAACACTTGAAAGAAACAAAGTTATCTCGTATTGTTTCTGTTGTATTATATTCTTCTTGTATTTATCTTAATATTATTGTTTTGTTCTTAAGTTTTATGACAAATTTAACTTTTTTTCTTTTTTTACTTCTAAGTGTTTTTGTGTGCAACACCTAATTTCAAAGTGGATGGGTGTATAATGAATATATATTTTTTTTTATTAATAGAAAATCCAGTTCATAATATTTATGTCCGATTCATAATATTTATGTCTCTATTATCTTTGTCTAATTAAGTTTTTATTATATATAAGATGGTGAAGATCGAGCTTACTTTACATTGAAAGAAAAATTTCAAATTATAAATTATAGTCGTCTTTAATAAATAAGTTTTATTTATACAACTCTTACCAATAAGATTTTTGAAGAATGCATGACATTAAGAGAGAACATTTGGAAGCTCAAATATTCCAATTTGAGGCATTAGCATAGAGTAAAAATTACTGTAGACTTCGTATTTTGTAATATTAATAATAACAATTATGTTAAAAAAAAATAATCATTAATAAAATCAATTTGAGCGACTTCCTAAAAAATATTCACATATTTGACTGAGCTTTTGAGATATTTACTCTTTAAAATAAAACCAAGATGCATTAACAAAGACATAACCATTGAGACTCTTCTCATAGGTAGTATAATAACAATAACACTCTTTATGGTATAGTTTGTACATGTATCCATAGGAGAGTTATCTATAAAAATACTAACTAGCCTAAGTTATGTTAGCCACCAAAAAAAAAAAAGATATTGTCGTCACAAAAAAATAGAGCATATAATCAGATCTTTAGTCTTGTAAATGCATCCAACAACAAATTTTCAAAGAAGAAATTTAGGATCAACTTATTTTCCTATACTGCCAGTTTAACAACGAAAGAAGGGAAGTAAGTACTATAAATTAAGATTAAAATAAGGGGCAAGTGGAAGCTTACCTACTTCCTCAGTGCATGAATACAAGACTCAAGCTCACAAGTAAACGAAACTTTATTGCAAACATCTTGGATGGATGAGTGAAGAATATTGATCACCCACATGAGGAGCAGGGCAAAACTAGAGTTTGGGGTGACAAAACAAATCATACTCGGCCATATAAAGAAGAACAGAAGTAGGAAGAGCTTGCTAAAAAATAATTTAGGAAGAAGACTCTATTTTTTAATATTAAGTTTGAAATTTTAAGATTTTATAATCATACTCACCATCACAATAACACGCGTATGTGAAATCACTAACCACAATGGCAAGTGTACATAAAATAATAACATATATATATATATATATATATATATATATATATATATATATATTTTAAAATTATCTTTTTAAAATATTCATTCATATATTATCTTTTTAAAATATTCATTCATATATTATTAGTGTTTTAAAAGAAAACAAAATAGTAGTAATAATACAATAATCCAGTCTCTAAATTAATTATATGAAATTTCTTCATATTTCTTGATTTAAATACAAGAATAAACTCTTTTAAGAGAATAAGGCTGATCATAATCCAATTTGTTTTATTTCTTCACACATTCAAAGATAATTAGTCGGATTGATTTAGTGAAGTAAATAATATGTTTTGGACTATCTCGACAAAAAAATTTATGACCTTTGACATTTAACTCAATGACATAGTTAATTAATTATTTAGCACATGACAAACTAATGTTTTATTGCACTTCAGGATAGGTATATTTTATAGCGGTATGTAATTTGTTCATATTTGTATAAATTCTTTCTAGGAGGCTATCCAACAATGGCAGGCGAGTGCAACAAGTACAATTCTATGAAGAAATGATTATATAGAAATTGTGATGTTGTGTTGGACAACAACACTAAATATGTGGACTTCAAAAATGTTTTCAAAGGTCATTCCAATGCATTTTAGACTGAAATGACGATATTACAATCCCTAGTGTTGGTGGTCAAGGTTGAACGACGATACAACATTCATTAGATCAAATAATCAATTATTTATTTTTGAAGTCCACATATTTAGTGTTGTTGTCCAACACAACATCATAATTTCTATCTAATCATTTCTTCATAGAATTGTACTTCTTGTACTCGCCTGCCATTGTTGGATAGCCTCCTAGAAAGAATTTATACAAATATGAACAAATTACATACCGCTATAAAATATACCTATCCTGAAGAATTTTAATCCTTTGTCGATTCATACTCTTCAAAATGTGGCAGCAAACAATACCTTCATTTTGAAAGTTCGTGCATTTGCACTCCAGATATTGGTTGTCTAATCGAAAAATCATAGTTTAACTCCATTTTGAAAATCTATTACATTGTACTTCTGAACTCCATCCACTCTATCAAAATCAACATATTTTTCAATTTCGCAGTGGTACAACTTTTTTAAATGCTCCGCTATGAAGGTATCATAAATAGTTCGAGTAAAGTGAGTTTGAATCTACATATCCCAATCAAACCCGCTATTAGGTGTTGAATATGTCTTCCATGAGTAAGCTTCTGCATGAAGTTTTCTCTTATATTTGTTGCAGGGCCATCTAATATTGCTCAACAAACTACTTTAGAGAGCCTCTCATTTATGTAGCTATAAAAATGCATGCATTGACTCACATCTTTAGGTAGACATCATTCCAACCCAAAAGTAGTGCTTCTAAAAAATGAGGACCCGTTTTTCTTATCGAAATATAGATTATGGAACAATAATATTTCTTCAAGCTAATTTTTTAATGGAAACGGGCCTTTTTATTTGAATTTGTCTATAATGATAATGTTATAGATTATTGATTTGAATTTAACCTTGACAACTTTAATATCCAACACACCCTTTAGCCTTGCAGACAACTTTGTCATAATGTGCTAAATGCAATATCTATGGATTGTGTCTGGCAGCACCGAGCTAGTTGCAGCCTTGACATATACACATTGGTAATGATGATAACCATTAGAGGTGCATTGCTAATTGTCACTAGCCAAGTAAAGAACAAATATTATGTCTTTAGATCATCACTTGTGACCAAAATGCAGTCCAAAAGAATGGATTGTTTGTACAGATTAACACCAATGAATAAAACAAATTGTATGCGCTTTAATTGTCGAAACGAACAACATCACTACTCCTGACACACATACCAGCAATGTATGTGAAACCACACTGCATTGCGAAGTCTTGAACTTTTAGTCGTGGTACATAAAACATCATCTTTCTTCATCTGCATGAAAGCAAATAACTTTTGTATCACTACAACATCGTTGAATAATGTTCTCATCCTCTGTGTTGAAGAATTTAATTTCGACAATTTGTGGGAGTGCATCCTATTCTATTAGGACCACCTACTTCAACTTCCAAAATGTTTAAATGTACGCGTCCACTATAGTCAATGGACCAGGTCCCTTGACACAACAAGAATAGTGCAGAAGATTAAATAATATGAAGAACACAACACAGGCAGTTTACGTAGAAACCTCCTTGCTCAAGAGAGTAAAACCATGACTTGTCACACAAGATTTTCAAACGTTTTCACTAATCTTCACAAGCAAAAGTGAAACCCCATAACAACAACGTGAGAAAAATCTATTAATCTCACAACCAAGCAATAACTCTACTGTTTGAAGAGCCTAAGCAGATGTCACTCTGCCCACTAAGCTATCACCACTAGACAACTTAGGACTCAACTAAGCAAGCAACACACAGGTTGCCCACTAAATCACCACACTTCGGATGACTTAGGATTTTACTAAGCAACACACAAGGTTGCCCTCTAAATTAGTTTGACTCAACTAACTTGACTTTTCAACAAACCAAGGTATCTGAATTCTTTATAGATTAGGAACAGATTTACAATGTAAGCATGGAAGAAATAATCCTAAGAGAACTAGGTAGCTTGCATCTCAATCATGTCTCTGTTTCTCTTAGGATGATCCTTCTTGAAGATGGCCTTTGCTTTTTTGAGTAGTTTGGATTTTCTGAAATCCAAAACTTTGTTTGCCAAAACTTGAATTTGTGTTTGTTGGAAAGAGATAATATAATTTCCCACAAATTCGTTGAAGTCATTCCATTGGTTGAAGACCTGCTGTTGTAAAAGTTGTGCACCTACCACATCAGAGGTGGCAGCTTTTTTGATAGCTTTCTTTTTACCTTTTCACGTTACAGTCTTGCGGGGACCAGGTCCTATGCAAACTTCTTCGTGAGATCTTGAATAGGCTTGTTGGCTGACTTCCTTTTTTGGATGAATGAATATAATATGGTGTTTGTCATGCTAATTATATCAAACATAAAGAGTTATTATCCATTGGACAAAAAGCCTCCTCCATTCTAATTGGTTTAGTACTCTGACGCCTCACCAACCTCTGACGTGAAAGTTTTAGAATTGTAACCAATTATGTATTTGATGGAGGAAACTCTGCTTGGGACCAGGTCCCATCATTTGTGAGATAATGAAACATACAATCTCATCTGCTCTTCGTATTGGTGTAGGACACTGCACTTTTCACCTACCACGTCACAAGACAACTTTTACAGTTGTACCTCATTTGTATATGGACGAGAGCACTTTACCAGGGACCAGGGACCCGCATTTGTGAAGATCATCGAAACACCTAGAATATAACATTTTTCCCCTTTTTGATGATAGCCCACAAATATACCTCACACTGAGTTTATCATTCATATCACTGTCAGCAGTTCCAATAAAAAGGATATGGTTCGTTGTTAGATCAATAAGTTTGTTAAATCATCAAAACTTCATATCAAGTTCGATCTATCATCTCACTCAGCTTCGAACTAAAATTTCCCCCCTTTTTGATGATAACATACTTATTCACTAGTTACTCCTATCAAAAAGAACTTTTGGGGTAACTGGAGTTGAATCATCCCCAAAGTTTGTCAAATCATCAAAACATCATTATTGCTTTTTCCCTCTTTTTGATGTTGACAAACATATTCATTAGTTCCCCCTATCAACAAGAATTCTTAGGGTAACTAGATTTTAATCATCCCCGAAGTTTGTCAAATCATCAAAATATCAACATATCATTTTCCAACTTTTTGATGATGACAAACATCTTCCCCCTATCGACAAGACCACGTCCTCGTCAGGTAGCAAGCAGAAAGCATTTATTCCCCCTATCAGTATGACCTATCTGTTCAAGTAGCTACCATTGATTCCCCTTATCGATGTGACCATGTCTTCTTCAAGCAGTTATAAATTATTGATCTCATACCCTACCTTAACAACTTTCCCCCATTTGACATAATAAAAAAGGGTTAAAGCAGTAAACTAAGTTGACAGAAATATAGTTCTTGCAAATTCATGGACACTTGGTCAACACTGAGCGTGAGTAAAAAGGCATAAAGCAATAAGACAAGTCAATAGAAATAAAACATTTAACATTCATAAACAAAAGATCAACTATCAAAGCATTGCAAGTATGATTACAAATGAAAACTAGAACAATGACCAAAAAGAGAAATGAGGACTGACATAGAGAGGTATGAAGATTAGGGATGATTTAGAGGCAAAGGATTGAAAGAATAGAATTAATAGAGAATATCCCCTAGCATAAGATTTTCATAATCTTCTCTTAACGTTCAGCATGTTGTGCAACCGAACCTGTATGTTGAACCTTCAGGGCCAACTTTTTTTTTTTTTTACAATCAGACACCTTCCTATACAGAATACTTTTAGTTCTAAGAGTATCAACTTCTTCCTTTTCAAACATCTTCTTTTCCACTTCTTCATATTTCATGGGGTACTGGTCCTCTTCACACTTAAAACATCTTTATAAGAGAAATCTCCAGTAAGAGCAAAGAGTTTAACAACTTGAAGTGTGTTTGGAGAGAGGAAAAAAGATTATTTAAAAATGAACTCTGATATTTGAAGGTAAACTGATTTTTTTAGAAAATAGAAAGAAATATGGAATATAAAGAAAGAGAGAGGAAGTATCATTTTGGTATTCAAAAGATGATCCAGATTCCAGAATGAAAGACATGTGGCAATTGAAATAGTTCTCATGCATAATTCAAATTGCAATGATAAGAGTGCTAACATTCGAGAAAGGAACAGGTCCCTCTCTGTAGTTTGAATGTCATTGCCTAGATCTGTCCTGACCTCCTTTTTCCTTCATCCCCTTTTTCATGTATATATACCTACAAAAGGTATGAAACTGATCTTGCTAAAACAAACATAACTGAAAATCAAGGATGCCTGCTCCATTTTCATAATCATGAAAGATTTGATTGCTTCAGACAGGATCCATTCAAGAATGTTTCAGCATTCCCAACATCAGATTGATTATCTTAGTCAGGTCTTTTTAACAACTTTAAGATTTGCTTGATCCACAAGAGTTAAACCCATCAAGTTGCACTTGCTAAATTCTCTGCCTCAATTGATAAAAGAGCAAATGAATATTGCATTTTAATTCCCCATGAGTAAAACATCAGCCTATAACAGAAGTCATTTCTTAGGTACTCTTTCAATCAACTAGATACCCAGCACAGCATCACCATGTACGCAAACTCAAACTGTCTCCTGCTGGATAGAATATGACCAGGTCCCCTGTCTTCTTCAAAATTCTTTGAATTCTACTAGCAGCCTCCAAAGGTGATTTCTTTGTACATGAGTCGAGTCTTTGAACCCGATTCAGCAATACTTAGCTTCAAGTTAGTGCCCAAAAAGTATGAATTGTCCAGACACCCATAACATGAAACCTTTTCAGTAGCTTCTTTAAACTGGTACCAGGTCCCTTTCTTTGTTCAGACAACAGTTGCCCTGATCACGCTGTGCGATCTTATTCTCTTCAGCTAAGTTTTGAGTACACACTAGTCCTAGCTTAGGAATTTAGTAAAGATTGTCAAGACACTCAATCTTCCACTTTGCTTGCAAAACATCATGATGACATTGCGCCTCTGTAATATTGTATTGACTTGAAGTATGTTACGCCATTTAAGCAGCTCACAAATGTAGTTTTCTTGACGACCAATGGTACCTTTTTAGTTTTGCTTAATTTGTAGCTCTAAGAAGAATTCTCTCATCGTGCTCATTTAGAATCGACTACCCATTAATGCGACGAACTCTTCACACAATAATTCAAAAGATAGTTCCAGAAATGAATGCATCGATATACAATTGAATGATCAGCAACTCCTTTCCTAGTCTATTCAAAGAGAGGGTTTTTGACTTACCTCACTTGAAGCCATTGTTGAAGAGGAACTTGGACAACCTATCAGCTTGTTGGGAAATCCAGTTGTCATACATTTCTTTTTGCAAACTGAGCTTGATAAGCTTCTTCATTCTCACCTTCAGCACTCACATTATCAGTTTGAACTGCATCATCTTTGTACAACATTGTCTAGAGGATCGGGTCCCTCATCAGGTTTTTCATCTGCATCAGCTTCCTTGAGGTTACTTGATTCATGAAGAGAATGTTTTTCAGCAAGCTCACAATTCATACTGTCTCTCTGATCTAAAGCAACTCTGCCGTCTAAAAATTATCTTTCTTTTGCAACTTCTCGATTCTTCCAGGCTTATCAAGAATTTCATGAACATCTTTGTCAATGCATACATTTTTATATACCGGATAAGCTTTGCTAGAGGAAGAATATCTTACAAACTTCATTGAGATTAAGCTTCTCAATATCATCATTTTGATCACAGAACATGTAACATTCATCACTTCAGTCAAAAAATCCTTGAGAATGATGGTCTGAGCTGCTTCTTTTTAACATTAACACCACAACCTTTGTCATCTACAAATTTCATTTTCTGCAGACTGGGTACCAAGTCCTTTGACACAAGTTTGTGCAGTAAAGAAATGTTCACCAGAACATGTCTCTCTTGTCATACCTCAACTGCACCAAGGCAAGTGAGAGTGTCACAATGAATAGTAATCAGATCATCAATACACATGTTCTTGTATCTCTTTTCTATCAAGATCATCCGAGAGAGAAAGATTGTGACAACCCATTTTTCGACAAGCACTGAACTTTATTTCATTCATCACAAATCTATGAAACACTTAAAAATTCTACTTCTATCATTGACATGGTAAACATCCTCAATATTATGCTTCATAGATTTTCCAATCATGAATTCACAAAAAACATACCTTTTTCGCCATTGCAAAATAAGACACTTCCACCTTGAAGTGCCTCGAGAGAGAAGAAGTTTTCAGCTTCCCAGCTGCGTGCTTTGAGCATCCGCTATTCATGAACCAACACTGACTCCTACTACTTCTTCTCACATGAATACCATATCACTTGTTAGCTTTGGGAACCTATTTTAGTTGGATTTCCAAGTAAGCAGTTGAAGGAGTGATAAGATAATTATTTGTCCGGCGAGGCAGATTGATTTGTTTCAACTTAGGAACAAAAGCACGACCAGGTCCCTTCTTTTGAAAATTCTTCTATTGATTAGCATGACCAGGTCCCTTATACTCTAAGTTCTTCTGTTGACCAGGTCCCTTCTTCTGCTTGTTGCTCTGTTGATCAGGTCCCTTCCTTTTCTTGTTCCTCTGTTCAGAAGATTTTGCGAGGTTATCTTGAGTCTTTTTACAAGAAGGACAATCCTTATTCAAATGACCATCACGACCACAATGAAAGCACAACAATTTGTCAGACACAAACACATTTTTGAATGGGATGATTGGCAAACAATTTTGAAGATGTGGACCATTTAAGAGATTTTGTTCAGTTCTTCTTTGATGCGGATCAGGTTCGTCTCCAACTGATTATTTCCCTTCAAGGCCATAGCAAGTTTTGTTTCAGCGGTGTTCATACTAGTTTCTAGGTCCATTTGCATACTACTAGCCTCTTCTTTTCCTTTGCCAGATTTCTCACTCAACATCTTCAATCTCTTCTTGAGTTCTACATTTTCAACTTCTAGAACTATCACATTTTCTTACACAAAAGACATTTGGTCAACCAAAGCTACCTTTTCTTTATGAAGAATATCTAGGCTATTATTCATCAACTCTTTTTCAGTTGTGACTCAATGATAGAGTCAATCAAAACAGTAGCTAGAATTCTCAACTTCTTAACAAAGTAAACATGCAAGTTTTGTTTAAGATCGAAAATGATTACTTCTTCTTCATCTTCCTCATAATCAAATTTTTCCATCAAAGCAAATATGGCATCAAACACAAACATGACATCCTGATTCATCTGAGTCACTTGACGAGTTTCCCCATACATCAAAAGCTTTCTTCATGATGTAGCCAACTGCAACTTTTCTTGCTTTCTTATCAGGGACAAGGTCCCTATTTTTGTCTTTCTCTACTCCAGGTCTTTGATAGGTTTTTACTTCAAAATTATGCATGGGACAATCTCTGATGAAATGCCCTGGCTTTTCGCACTTGTGGCACAGGTGGTTTGCATTTATAGCTCTGTTTGAGTTTTCTGCCTTTTGTAAGCCTCTATGTTTCCTTTCCCATTTTTGATACCTTCTCGTGAGGCATGTCATGTCCTTATCATCATCAAAAGTTTCAACAGATATCATCTTGATAGATAGAGACTTCTCTTTCTTCAACTCCTTCTTTGATGCTTCTTAATTTCTATTGAGTGGAGCAACCATATTTTCACACGAATCTCTTTTGGTGTTAACCAGCAAGAGAGCACCTGCTTTGATACCACTTTTTGGAATGTAGGCGTCCACTATCAGTTAATGGACCAGGTTGACACAACAAGAACAGTGCAGAAGATTAAATAATATGAAGAACACAACACAGGCAGTTTACGTGGAAACCTCCTTGCTCAAGGGAGTAAAGTCACGACCTATCAAACATGATTTTCAATCGTCTTCACTAATCTTCACAAGCAAAAGTGAAATCCGATTACAATAACGTGAGATATTAATCTCACAACCAAGCAATAACTCTACTGCTTGAAGAACCTAAGCAAATTTTACTCTGCCACTAATTTATCACCACTAGACAACTTAGGATTCAACTAAGCAACACACAGGTTGCTCACTAAATCATCACACTCCGGATGACTTAGGATTTTTACTAAGCAACACACAAGGTTGCCCACTAAATTAGTTTGACTCAACTAACATAGACTTTTCAACAAACCAAGGAATCTGACTCCTTTATAGATTAGGAACAAATTTACAATGTAAGCATGGAAGAGATAATGCTAAGACAACTAGGTAACTTGCAGCTCTCTCTGTTGCTCTTAGGATGATCCTTCTTGAAGATGGCCTTTGCTTTTTGAGATTTTTGGATTTTCCGAAATCCAACACTTTGTTTGCCAAAACTTGAATTTGTGTTTGTTGAAAAGAGATAATATATTTTTCCACAAATTCGTTGAAGCCATCTTATTGGCTGAAGACCTGTTGTTGGAAAAGTTGTTCACCTACCCCATCAGAGGTGGTAGCTTTTCTGACAGTTGTCTTTTCATCTTTTCACGTCACAGTCTTGCGGGGACCAGGTACCATGCGAACTTCTTCGTGAGATCTTGAAAAGGCTTGTTAGCTTACTTCCTTCTTTGGATGAACGAATATAATATCGTGTTTGTCATGCTAAAAATATCAAACATAAAGATTTATTATCCGTTGGACAAACACCCTCCTCCATTCTGATTGGTGTAGTACGATGACGCTTCACCAACCTCTGACGTGACAGTTTTACAGTTGTAACCAATTATGTATTTGATGGAGGAAACTCTTCTTGGGACCAGGTCCCTGCATTTGTGAGATACTGAAACAGACAATCTCATCTCCTCTTCTTATTGGTCTAGGACACTGCACTTTTCACCTACCACCTAACATGACAGCTTTTACACCTGTACCTTATTTGTATCTGGACGACAGCACTCTACCAGGGACCAAGTCCCCGCATTTGTGAGGTCATCAAAACACCTAGAATATAACATTTTCCCCTTTTTGATGATAGCATACAAATATATCTCACACTGAGTTTATCATTTATCTCACTGTCAGCAGTTCCAATAACAAGGATATGGTTCCTTGTTAGATCGATAAATTTGTTAAATCATCAAAACTTCATATCAAGTTCAATCTATCATCTCAACTCATATTCGAACTAACACAAAAGTCTTGTGATTTTTATGGTCTTATTCATACGATGTCATGTGCTTCAAGAATTCTCTTCAATGTCCGACTTAGCTTTCTGTGGTAGCCACAACAAGTGACAAACAAGGTTCTAATCTATGAATGTGCTTAAACACAACTATTGTAACACGACATGAACTATTAGGTAACACTGTGCAATTAATTCTGATTTTGCAATCAGCCCTTTTACTTGAATTCCTATGAATTGATTTTCTAATGCTACCGCAAGCTAATGAATAATACCTAACATATCCACCACCTTTCTTTTTTTAACAACACCAAAACCACTTAGGCGACTATGTTCTTTATAAAATATGAAAAGAGATTTAGCATTGTCAACGACCATACCTACAACGGACCTTCAATTTATTGTAGTTCTGAAAAATTAACATTATTCATGAAATATTGATGTTCATCATATTCATCCTCAAAGTCATATTCCTCTCTGCCCGAAACATTAATTAATTGATTTGTCTTATTCTGAGATCTCTTGGTGAAGCAAGTTCAGAAGATCATCATCACTATTCAAATATACATCAGGGCCATCGCTCTATCCAACATCTCATGTTCTTCATTTTGGGACAACAAACTATCATCATCACTACTTAATTTCAAAAATTATTCCGTACTTGAGTTAATTGACTATTTTGATTATTGAGATCATTTGTTAATGTTACATAATTTCTATTTATAAATTGATCAATAAATGGATAAAAAATTTAGAATCAGAATGACAGATGAAATGGATAAACAAGGATAAATTGAGTGGAATAAAGACATTGAAAGAAAATAAAAAAAAGAGAAGTTAAAGATCATTTTGTTTCTTGAAGGAAAATTTAAATAGTTCTTGAAGCCAAAAGGTTTATGTTGTGTATTTACCCCTAATCATGACATCAGTTTCAAAAAAAATAAAATGCTAAATAGCAACACTATTATAAAAATGTAAAACTTGAGAGTGTATGACCATGCTTCCTAAACTTGTCCCAAAAATTGATTCAACTTTTCCAGACAAGTTTTTTGCATTACCTCTTATTCGATTATAAACCCTAAGGGCATCTCCAACCCTATTCTCTGTTTTACTCTCTAAATACAGAGCTCTCTATTTTTTTAGACAATCAACTCCAATTTGATTCTCTATTTTATTCTATAAAAAAGAATTATTTTTCTCTCTCCTCAATAGTATATTATTATTCATATTTCATTCTTATTTTCTTATTTCATAATATAAATCAATTCTCCTTTATGAATATAATAACTCTAAAATCTTTATGTAATACAAAATTTTATTTTTTTCAAATTCTTCATTATAAAATTATATTTTATTCTAAATAACATAAATTGCGTAAATATTATATATAATAGATATCAGTAAACATTCAAATAAAAGTGAAATCATTGATGAAACATAATTGCATCATAAATATTGTATTATCATAAAATTTATTTTAAATTTTACATGAATACTCAACTTTAAAGACTATTATGTTACTCTTATGAATGCTCTATTAATGTATTACAGAATTCAAAATGAGCATTTTTGTCCTTATTTTTTATGTGTAGCTAAAAATTGTATAAATTAACAATCTCATCTTGTATCTGATTATTCGTGTACTAATTTACTTCCCATATTCCATTTTGAACTATTGAATCAAATATTTTCATGCTATTTAAAAAGTATAGTTTAATAATTTATTACTTTAACATAAAAAGTAGATTGTTATATAGTGAAAAATAATTATAATCTAAATTATATATTTAAAATGACCAAAAAAAATTAAAAATCAATAATATGTTTAAGATATTATATTAGTTAGAAAATAATTACAAATATTCGAGACTTAATTAATAATTTATATAATATATAATATTAAAATAACTTTAAGGTACACATTTAAAGTGACAATTTCTTTTTTTTTTAAATGATTAATTTAGCGGAAGTAGTAACTTGTTAAATGTTACATTGCATTAGAAAATAATTACAAATGATAAAGATTAAATTAATAATAGAATAGAATAATATTATAATAATCTAAAAGTAAAATCTCTGTTTAACTCTCTATTCTTCAATTATAGAGAGATGAGAGCCGTTAATATGGGCTAGGCCCGTTAGACTGACTTGACGTAACTCGAAATTTAATAGAGTTAGGTTAAGACTTTTGGAATCCATTTAAGAAAAGAGTTTTTTAACTCGCCTGAATAAGTCTGCTGATTTGTGGGACTTGAGAAATATCGATAGGGTCGGCCTGTGGATCAATAAAAATTAATTAAAAAAATATAATATAATATTAAAATTTAAAATTAAAGAGTGTCCAAACTCAAGACAATTAGGGGTTGTTTGGTAGTGGTTAGAGTTATGCAGGTATTAGCTATGCAGGGTTTAGTTATACATATATTAGTTATACAGTATTTAGTTATGCATGTATTAGTTATGTAGGGTTCAGAGATTACAATACATGACTTATAAACTATTTAATATTAAACTTGTTGTAAATCATTAATATATATTATTTATAAAACAATAATAATGCTAATAAAATGTGAAATATATTGAATAATATATAATGCTAATATTTTATTAACATATGTACCATTAAAAAATATACAATCAATTTCTAATTTTAAAAAAATATTCATATTTGCATAAATTAATCAAAACGGTAAGTATATAAAAAGGAAGAAAATAATCTATACATAATAAGAAATAAAAACAACACATGTTGATAGGAAACAATTAAAAAAATTAAAAGAAATAAAATGGTCTAAATATAAAAAAGAAATAAATGTTGGGTTATGGGCCTCTTTCCCTTCCTATGTGGATAAATAAAAACTCAATTTGGACCAACCCATTTTTGCCCATAGGCCCATTCTTATGAGGCAAATATAAGCCTATTTAGTGCTTATTTTCATATATACAGAGAGTTTTTTCAGCAGCCAAAATGAGAGAAAGAGAGCAGTTTTCGCAGTCAAAATTCAGCCCTAACAGCCAACTTCAAATTGCGATTCCCGCTTCGTTTCTTGTCCGATTGAGCTGATTTTTAGACAGTATATTGTCTTCATCTTAATCTTTGATGAGGAACTAACAGAGTTGGATTTGGTGGCCTGCAGCTTCAGTTTTGCGGTCGTGAACAATAGTTGTGAAATTGGTGATTTTGCTCCTTTAATTCTCTAGATTTGGTGCAATCTTATTTTGTTGTTTCTCGTTGTTTGGCACTTGTTTTATGGACAATTTTGGAGAAAAATATTGTAACTCTTGGTGATTATAGTGGAGCTTTTGGTCCCGTGGTTTTTTACTCTTCACATCGAAGGGTTTTCCACGTAAATCTTGGTGTCTTGTGTGATTGGTTTATTATTGTCTTGTTATATTTGTTTGGTTGAATTACTTGCTGCCTTACTATCATATTGCTTGTGGTTGTTTGTCTTCTCTTGGTTCAAATCGAGAAGGGAAAGTATAGACTTGGGTATTCTTCCGTTGTTATCCTATCAGGCATTCTTTGTTAGTGCCTTGTCTTTCTCAACAAAGTGGTATCAGAGCATTGGTTATTGTTGATTGTCGTTTTGAATGATGGAGACAAACATGAGCAAAATGGTGTGTTTTAAATGGTAGTAACTATCATATTTGGAAAGGCAAGATGAAAGATCTTCTATTTGTCAAGAAGATGCATTTACCTGTGTTTGCTTCTAATAAGCCTCAGTCTTTGAATGATGAAGAATGGGAATTTGAGCATCTGCAGGTTTGTGGCTACATTAGACAATGGGTTGAAGATAATGTTAGAAATCATATTGTGAATGAGACACATGCCAAAAGTTTGTGGGACAAGCTCGAGACACTTTATGCTTCGAAGACTGGCAACAACAAGTTATTCCTATTGAAACAATTAATGAATATCAGGTATAAAGAGGACACTCCTATTTCTGATCATATTAATGATTTTCAGGGTGTTCTTGACCAGCTGTCCGGAATGGGTGTAAAGTTTGATGATGAGATACAGGGACTTTGGCTTCTTAATACTCTGACAGACTCTTGGGAAACTCTTCGAGTTTCTTTGACTAATTCTGCTCCCAGTGGTGTTGTAACCATGGAATATACTAAGAGTGGTGTCGTGAATGAAGAAATGAGAAGAAGATCTCAAGCCTCATCTTCTTCAGCTTCACACTCCGATGTTTTGGTTACTAAAGATAGGGGGAGAAACAAGTCCAGAGGTCAGAATGATAGAGGTAAAAGTAAAAGCAAGTCAAAGTCTAAATACAAGAATATTACATGTGACTATTGCCACAAGAATGGGCATATCATGAAATATTGTTACAAGCACAAGAGAGATATGAGACAACAAAAGAGAGAAGGCGATAATGAAAATCGTGTTGCTGTTGTTGCTAATGATGATCTTCTTGTTTCTTGTGATGCAAATGCCATTAATCTTGTTCGTGATGATTCTAGCTGGTTTGTGAATTCTGATGCTACTTCTCATGTCATGCCAAAGAAGGAATTATTTTCTTCTTATACTCCAGGTAATTTTGGAACGTTGAAAATGGAAAATAATCATGAAGTTGAAGTTATTGGCATTGGGACAGTTTGTTTGGAAAGAAATAATGGTTCCAAACTAGTTCTATATAATGTCAAGCATGCTCCAGATTTTCGCTTGAATTTGATTTCTATGGGATATCTTGATGATGAGGTTTATGTTAATACACTTGGTGTTGGCCAGTGGAAGCTTACTAGAGGTTTGATGGTTGTGGCCCGTGGTGACAAGTTGTCTAACTTGTATGTATTTCAGGGCTCCATGTCCAGAGACTCAGTAAATTTGGTGGAGAATGATACTTCATCAGAGTTATGGCATAGAAGGCTGAGTCATATGAGCGAGAAGGGGATTGATAGTTTGTCTAAGAAAAATTTGCTTTCTGGAGTGAAACAAGCAAAGTTGAAGAAATGTGTTCATTGCTTAGCCGGTAAACTGAAAAGAGTTTCTTTTCAGAGTCATCCGCCTTCAAGAAAGCTTGATTTGCTGGAGTTGGTACATTCTGATTTGTGTGGTCCTTTTAAGGTAAGTTCTCATGGTGGTGCACTTTACTTTGTGACTTTTATTGATGATCATTCTCGCAAACTCTGGGTATTTCCTTTGAAGTCCAAGGATCAAGTACTTGATGTGTTCAAGAGTTTTCAGGCCTTGGTTGAAAGACAAACAGGGAAGACATTGGAATACATCCGCTCAGATAATGGCGGTGAGTATATTGGTCCTTTTGATAGATATTACAGAGAGCAGGGTATTAGACATCAGAAAAATCCTCCAAAGACTCCTTAGTTAAATGGTTTAGCAGAGAGGATGAACAGAACTCTAGTTGAGAGGGTTAGATGTATGCTTTCAGATGCTAAGCTGTCAAATTCCTTTTCGGCAGAAGCACTTAATACTGCTGCTTATGTTATCAAAATTTATCTCCTGCTGTTGCTTTAGATGGTGATGTCCCTGACAGAGTTTGGACTGGTAAGAATGTTTCTTATGATCATCTTAGAGTCTTTGGGTGTAAAGCCTTTGTACATGTTCCTAAGGATGAAAGATCAAAGTTGGATGTTAAAACTAGGCAGTGTATCTTCATTGGTTATGGTCAAGATGAATTTGGTTATCGTTTCTATGATCCTGTTGAGAAGAAACTTGTTAAGATTTTGACAAAGCTGACAAGGCTGATTTTCAGAGTAGTGAGAGCTTAGTTGATGTTGATCCAGTTCCTTTGACTATTGCACCGGAAGAAAATCTTCATAATGATGAAAATCAAGTTGATAATGAAGATGGTGATCATGTTCAGAATGATCGGCATGATGTTGTTGATGCTCCAGTGCAAGATGATGTGGTTGTCCAACAACCAATTATAGATGCTCCAGAGAGTTCTCTCAGACGATCTAGTAGAGAGAGAATTCCCTCATCTCGTTATTCTCCCAATGAGTATGTACTCTTGACTGACGGGGGAGAACCTGAGAGTCTTGATGAGTCCATGGAAAGTGAAGAAAAAGAAAGGTGGTTTGATGCTATGGAAGATGATTAAATCCTTGCATGATAATCATACCTTTGATTTGGTTAAGTTACCTAAAGACAAAAGCTTTTAAAAACAGGTAGGTTTTTCGGTAGAAACATGAAGATGGTAATCCAGTTCCACGGTACAAAGCTAGATTAGTTGTCAAGGGATTTAATCAGAAAAGGGGAGTTGATTTTGATGATATTCTCTCCAGTTGTGAAGATGTCATCCATTCGTGTGGTTCTAGGCTTGGCTGCAAGTCTAGATTTAGAGGCTAAGAAAATGGATGTTAAAACTGCTTTCCTCCATGGTGACTTAGATGAAGAAATTTATATGGAGCAACCGGAAGGTTTTGAAGTCAAGGGTAAAGAGAATTATGTTTGCAAATTGAAGAAGAGCTTGTATGGTTTGAAACAAGCTCCCGGGCAGTGGTACAGGAAGTTTGGTTCTTTTATGAGTCAGCAGGGCTTCAAGAAGACTTCTTCAGACCATTGTGTTTTTGTGCAAAAGTTCTCTGATGGTGACTTTATTATTGTGTTGCTTTATGTTGATGACAATCTTGTTGTTGGTCATATACTCGCAGGATTCAGAAGTTGAAGCAAGAGTTGATTAAGTCTTTTGCTATGAAATACTTAGGACCAGCAAGGCAGATTCTTGGCATGCAGATTGTCCGTGATAGAAAGGCCAAGAAATTGGTATTATCACAAGAGAAGTACATTCAGAAAGTACTTCGCAGATTCAGCATGGACAAAGCTAAGGTTGTCAGTACACCTTTAGCTATGCACTTCAAATTGAGCACGAAACAGTGTCCTTCTAGTGATGATGAGAAGGAAGATATGAAGAAAGTTCCTTATGCTTCAGCTGTTGGTAGTTTGATGTATGTGATGGTTTGTACAAGACCGATATTGCTCACGCTGTTGGAGTTGTTAGCCGTTTTCTTTCTAATTCGAGAAGAGAACATTGGAATGTTGTGAAGTGGGTTATGAGATATCTCTGTGGCACTTCTAGTCTGAGTTTGTGTTTTGGTACAGGGAAGCCTATTCTTTGTTGTTATACTGATTCAGACATAGCTGGTGATGTTGATACTCGCAAGTCTACTTCAGGGTACTTGGTTACTTTTGCAGGGGGGCTGTGTCTTGGCAATCTAGGTTGCAAAAATGTGTTGCTCTATCTACTACAGAAGATGAGTTTATTGTTGTCGTTGAAGCTTGTAAAGAATTGCTTTGGAAGAAGAGATTCTTGGGGAAACTTGGTTATGCTCAAGATAGGTATGTGCTTTATTGTGACAGTCAAAGTGCTATACATCTTGGCAAGAATTCTACATTCCATGGTCGGTCTAAACACACTGATGTGAGATACCATTGGATTCGAGATGTGTTGGATTCTAAGTTGCTTGAGCTTGAAAATATTCATACAAATGACAATGGTTCAAATATGATGACTAAAGCTTTGCCAAGAGGGAAGTTTGAAGATTGTTGCATGGTCGCCAGGATGGCGGTCTCCTCCACATAGTCGTGAGGGGGAGAATTGTTGGGTTATGGGCCTTTTCCCCTTCCTATGTGGATAAATAAAAGCCCAATTTGGACCAACCCATTTATGCCCATAGGCCCATTCTTATGAGGCAAATATAAGCCTATTTATGTGTTATTTTTATATACACAAAGAGTTTTTTCAGCAGCCAAAAAAAGAGAAAGAAAGCAGTTTTTGCAGTCAAAATTCAGCCCTAACAGCCAACTTCAAATTGCGATTCCCGCTTCGTTTCTTGTCCGATTGAGCTGATTTTTAGACAGCATATTATCTTCATCTCAATCTTTGATTAGAAACTGACAGAGTTGGATTTGGTGGCCTGCAGCTTCAGTTTTGCTGTCATGAACAATAGTTGCGAAATTGGTGATTTTGCTCCTTTAATTCTCTAGATTTGGTGCAATCTTATTTTGTTGTTTCTCGTTGTTTGGCACTTGTTTTGTGGCCAATTTTGGAGAACAATATTGTAACTCTTGGTGATTATGGTGGAGCTTTTGGTCCCGTGGTTTTTTACTCTTCACATCGAAGGGTTTTCCACGTAAATCTTGTGTGATTGGTTTATTATTGCCTTGTTATATTTGTTTGGTTGAATTACTTGCTGCCTTACTATCATATTGCTTGTGGTTGTTTGTCTTTTCTTGGTTCAAATCGAGAAGAGAAAGTATAGGCTTGGGTATTCTTCCGTTGTTATCCTGTCAGACATTCTTTGTTAGTGTCTTGTCTTTCCCAACAATAAAAACAACAAACTTATATATATGAAAATAATAAAGTTTCTGATTAAAAATAATAAAACTAATTAATAGGATAAATAGGTAAGTTATCACTTTAATACATAGTATAACTAATATTCACATAACTTATTCGACCTTCTACTTTGCATAACTTTTATACATAGATATTCCCTCATAAGCTATGTTGGTATTAATTATATAGGACTACAAAAATGCAATCAAACATGGTATAAGTTATGTTGATTTTTCTACCTAAACAAAAATTTCTACCAAACATAGTATAACTTAGTACATTGTTTAATACATGAATAAAAAGTAAGTTATACTGTAACCAAACGGCCCCTTAGGTTAATATTTCTTTATAGATATTTATATTTTTATTTTTAAAAAAAACTTAATAAATATTATAAAAATAATTTTATTCGTGAATTTGATTAACAAATAATAATATTAATATAATATAATATTATTTGTCAATATTTATGATAATTTTTTAAATTTATATTTTATAATTTAATTTAATAATTAAAAATATATAAATTTTAAAATAAATTGATCCGGCAAGTCTCTATTCCACATATTTGTAAGTTGGTTCAATTACATTTTAGACCCACAATAAAAATTAATTAATTTGATCATGTAAGTGTCAAACCATATATGAGTTAGCTCGAATGAATGGGTAATCCATAATCCCTATTGACATGTTCAGTGAATTGGAGAACTAAACATAGAAATGGAGACTAAAATAGAGATAAATTGAAGATGTTTAACCTAAATCGAAATCATTTTTATTAGTTTCCCTTTTTTTCCCTTCATTTGACTTTTATTAGTGTAGTGTGGAACCACCGGAGATGGACGCCGGGAAAGGAGCGATGTGGCTGGATGGACCCAACGGGGAGAGACGCCGGAAAATTAGCGGTGATGGCGGATGTAACCACCGGGGAGAGAGATTGGACCAAGCTCACTCCAACTCAGTAGATAAACAAATAAAGGGTCAAAAATCAAAATATATAGGGAGCGGTTGAGAGTAAATTCAGAGAATTGAGGTGAACGGTATTGCTTAATTCTCATAATTGCAAAATTAGCTTCTAATGGATTTTGCTTTTCTTCCTTTCTCTCGCCTCTCTCTCCTTCAGCTTCACACTTTCAATTCTTACAAACATTAACATATCATACCAATATTTTCCAGTTATAGAAGGAGGAGAGAGCCCGAACCTATATTTTCATCCAACAAAAACCATACCTATTACTACTATTTTATTTCACATAAAAACAAATTTGTTGTTTGTTCATTGGAATATTGTTGGAATTGTGTTACATTTGGAAAATTCTCGATTTGGGTATTAGGTTTGTTGTATTAATAGCATTTTACACAAGTCCCTAAATTCCCAAATTGTTGGAAATTGTGTTTATTTCACAAAAGTATCCATTTAGGTGCAAAAGACAGAATTTTACGAGAAGAAAAAGGATTTGCTGTGTCTCTAAATTTCCAAATTGGGCATATTTGGGGTTTGTTTGCTTTTCTGTGCATTGTAAGATTGTTGGGGATTGTGTTTATTTCCCAAAATTCTCAATTGGGGTATTTATAAAGACTTGTTCTATCGATCACGAAAAGGCCTTTTGTCATTTTATTGATTTATGTGTTCCATGGCAAGATTGTTGATTGAGGTTCAAGCTTTCATCACTGTAGCTATAAAGATTGGATAAAGACACAGATGCTTGAATTTGTAATTGATTGGAGATCCGTGAGATCTCCGTCAGCTTGCCAAGGAAAATGTATTCACCTCCCCCGTCTTCTACTAGCACCCGATGTGATTCCAAAGAGAGAATTGACAACACTAATGGCTCACAATTGCGACTTTATCAAGTTTGGCAAGGAAGAAATGTACTGCTGATCTTTTTCTTTGTGTTTCTCCTGAATTTATATATATTTTGGTTTGCAAGAACCACGTTGTTCAATTATCATCCTTTTGCATTAAGTGTTTTCTCCAAACATTATAAATTTAACCGTGGCTTCTTCCCGTCTACCTAAGTCTTGGTGGGTAGAGTTACTCAATACTAATGCTTGGTGGGAGGTAGCAGCTACCCAATGTAATAGTAAAGGAATGCCACCGTCAGAAAAAGATAAATTGAACTCCAAGTATTCCACAAAAAAATATCAATGGGACTTGAGCTAGCTATTCATCACGGTTTGGCAATCTTTACATGGTTGTTAACCTATCGCAACCCTGCTCGTTTAGTGGGACTTGAGCTAGCTATTTTTAGGCAGCGAATTATGATGAAACTTTACTTTAGTGTAGAATAGGCAACAGAAGTGAAAAGTAAAGGCTGCGGAAATAGCCTGTCACTGTTTGAACTGTTTTTCCAATTTTACTATATTATTTGTAAACTGAAGCTGGTGAAAGAAATCATTATAGTCCCTACTATCTCATTATAGTCTTTTATATCTTTGCAGAGATTCTACCTTGGAGGCAGACTTGTTTTTGGTCCAGATATTAGAGCACTGTTTCTTACGTTGTTCTTGATCCTATTTCCAGTAGCATTGTTTTGTGCTTTTGTTTCGAGAGAACTCATCAATGCATTTCCCCACCGATTTGGCTATCTTATTATGGCCATATCTCTTCTCTTCTCAGTCTTTGTGAGTTTTCTTCTTCTTTTATTTGACTGTTACTGCTTTATCTGTTTCCAATCCATCTTTATCTGCTGTTACTTTTAGTCCATCAATGTTAGGATGCAAGATAATAAATGAATCAGGTGAAAAACGAATACATCCCGTTTGGTGACAATGCCATTCACTCGCAGACATAAATTGGATCAAACTAGGTTATTATAACTATGCCAAGTGTGGCAGCTACTTTATCACTGGCTCTATTATATAAAAAAGACAGTAAAATATCATATCCCCTTTCTGTCAAAAATTTAGTTATAATTCATGCAAGCCATCCGGTAATCAGCATTTTTAGTATGTGCCATGCTTTTCCCTTAGATGTAGGCATTTTCTTCTGCTCATGCAGTTTGTTTGCTCTAAGAATTACTACTTATCTTATTTAGCATACCATGTTCTTTATTTTATGAATATGTATAAACTATAAGTATGCAAAAATGACGCATGGTTTGATGCATGAGCATCCACCAAGAGGCGATCTTTGTATATTTTTCACTCTCTCTATTTGGATTGGTGTGTGCTTAAAGTTGCTTCATGGTCGATGGGGGATCTTAATAGGTAATGTCTAATGTATTGATTGAAACTCTTGCAGATTGTAGTTCTTCTCTTGCTAACATCTGGAACAAATCCTGGAATTGTTCCACGAAATGCCCATCCTCCAGACACTGACGATGAATGTGATACCTCTAGCATCTCGACAAGTTGTTTAGGAAGTCAGACTGGTCCTATCAGTTTACCGCCTATGAAAAATGTTACTGTCAATGGAATAGTTGTCAAAGTAAAATACTGCAAAACATGTATGCTATATCGGCCACCACGTTGCTCTCATTGCTCCATATGCGACAATTGCATTGAGCGCTTCGACCACCATTGCCCCTGGGTGGGACAGTGCATTGGGAAGGTAGGTGTGATCTATGCTTGCATCTCAAAAAGTTTTGTCATCTGGATATATTGTCCTTTAGCTTCTGGTTAATCTTGTCCTGTCCAGAAAACACTTTTTTTTACAAAAATTGGGGGCGGGGGTGGGGGAAGTGGAAATAGGGGAGGGGATTACAAGGTGGGGAATCGAACTCTCGAAAACAAGCAAAATTAAGGTAGCCAACGCCAACCTACTGAGCTACTAAGATTCCTCTCCTGTCTACAAAACATACTTACTCTTGCATGGTAAATTTATTGACATTATGGGAGCTCTTGTTCGCAGAGGTGGTTCCAGAATTTAAATTTAACGGGTTCAACTTTTAAGAAATTCAGTATTAAGCTCAATGTGCTATTAAAATTATGGGTTCAAATCTAATGTTTATTAAGATTTTAGTAAGTTTTACATAAATATCTATTAACCGTTTCTAAAGTTATAGGTTCAACTGAACCCGTAGCCAGAAGGCTGCATCTACCCCTGCTTATTGAAAGATCTTGTTTTCTGCTTCCGTGTATATCTCTCTGGGATAGATTTTATCTTTTCTCTGTTTGAATTAGCTACAGTTTAAGGTACTGCCTCTATTCTCTGCATACTTATCTGACCTACAAATAGTGAATGTTACCATAGTTTGGAATTTGCCTCTTCTAGACTTTGGTAAGATTCAAACAGATGATACTTCGCATACAGCTCGTGCTTATACATACCTGTCATGTTAAACTGAATGTGCTTCAGTGTTATCAATAAAGTTTTTGAACAATCAATGTATATATGCTTTCTTTATTGTCTCATCTGTGATATATTCACGTTATTTCTTGCAGAGGAACTATCGTTACTTTTTCATGTTTGTTTCATCTACAAACTTCCTGAGCCTCTATGTCTTTGCTTTCTGCTGGGTAAATATAAAGAAGATTATGGATGCACACAATTGTAACATTTGGATTGCATTTTTTAAGTCACCTGCTTCAGGCATCCTTATAATGTATACGTTTGTAGTTTCTTGGTTTCTTGGAGGTCTCACAGCATTTCATTTGTACTTGATAATCACAAACCAGGTCTATTTTGCCCCCCTTCTCTTCTATTTTAAATGATATTTTTCAGTTCTGCTTCTCACCCTTCAGAATGTTGTATTTCCTGCAGACCACATATGAAAATTACCGGTATCGTTATGAGAGGAAGATGAATCCTTTTAATCTTGGATGTGCTCGGAATTTTAATGAGATCTTTTGCACCGGTGTGCCAAGTTCCAGGATCGATTTCCGTGCACACGTGCAGCTTGATCGCTCTTTAAGCTTCAACACCCTATCTTACTTGGGTGGGGCTACTACAAATTCAGATATGCACAAAATGAAGAACTTTGACGAGGAAGTTGGCAGACGACAGGGTGTTGATGATTGTAAAGAAACAGACAGCCGGATAAAAACCATAGGTGGTGGGGTAGATCGATGTGAGAAATGAAAGCGGAGACCATAAAGGCCACTGGGAGATAACATAATCGGGTTGTACAGATTAGTACAGAACACTATATGAAAGACAGGGAGAAAGAAGTGGTCTAATTCGTTGAAGTTTTCGTTCTTCCTGCATTGATGACGTGGCTATTGCTGCAGCATTTGAAGTTGTAGGATCGTCGTGGCTGGAGGAGTGGGTTCTCAATACTCTCTTTTTCTTGTGAATGATTAGCAGCTCATAGAGATAGGAATTGCATTCTATTATTCTTTGATGACATTGCCATTCAATGAATGTTTTTCTGGAGAAGTTGTAAGATACTGCTGCAAGTTTATATTTCTAAAAATTGGAGTTTATGGCTATGAGATTGAAAATGGCATGCATAACTAGGACGTTATTAAGCTTCTTTTGAGTTTTAGGTTTTGGATTCTAGAAAAGACAGCTTATTAGGTTTCGAATAAATTATTTATAGATATTAAGTGGGGGTTTCTAACAGAAATTCAAGTCTGACACAATCTCTTTTTCTCCCTTCTCAACATCTGTTTCTTTTTGCCAAACAATTCAAATAATATGTACTAGTTCTACCGTTTCATTAGGTCCAAAGTGTATAACAGTAATCTTCATATTGATCTAATATGCGCTTTTGCATCTAGCGTTGAATAGACTTCAAACAATAATTGTACTAGTTCTATCGTTTTGTTAGGTCCAAAGTGTATAGCATTATTATGATATCGATAGATTCACTACTCTAGTGTCGTTACATTGCACACTGTCTATTTCTCATATATCATTCCACACCAAGAGAGATGTGTACCTCTGACTATATCAAGAATGGACCCATTTAACTTTTATGCTCAGAGCATTTTCGATTCTAGTATGCTATAGTTATTTAAGTTTCTTAACCGCAGAAATGAGAGATTATGAATAAGTTAGATGCTTTGTGAAGTATACTTAACTTTAAAACATTTGTTGAACTCGTAAGTAGAACTATAGCTCTCCCCAACACAATCAACAACCAGAATTATTAAGATAGGAGAGTGAGATTATAATAATAATTAAAAATAAATGATGAACTTGTTATATATTCATTCACTTCACTAAGGATGATGAAATTGCAGCTCTAATCATTAAGACCAAATATTTAAGAAAATAATTAAAAACACAAGGAGAAATCAACAAGAGTTTAGGTTCGACTAATCTGGATTCACGCTGCACGGTCGTGCTAAATTCCCAGAGATGGTTATGCCTTTTTTTAAAAATAAATCGGAGCGACGAAGAGCTGAATCTCTATGCCAACAAAGTCACTCTGCCACTTACGATATCTCTCACGTATTTAAGCTGTCTGAAAATTGTTTGATTTTATGAGAAGAAATAACCCAAACGATTATTGTTGGATTCATCTTGCAGTGGCTGTAAACAATCATCAAAACCAAAATAATTAAAACTCCCAGCTGTTGTTGTTGTACTACTTGTTGTAGTGATTGTACTTGCTCCATATTGATATTCATTATTTGTACCAATTATCATTTCATTCTTACTGTTATACCCCATTTCTGAATATGGAAATTCACTACTCAAGTTGTAGTAGTAACCACTGCTTGTTATATCCTCTGGCAATGGTGGCAATTCTGTTGATGTTGTATTACTATCATACCTGTCGTTAAAAGATGTCAGTTGAACACTCTTCGTTGGAAAATTATATTATGCATATGAATCGAAATTATATTTATCAAATTTGTGCGGATCAATACCTGAATTATCATGAGTTCACTCTTCCTATCTGAACTATCACTATTGCTCAGGTAGGAAAAGGGAACAATTGATAGTTCACGTATGTTTTGGTAAATAGTTGGTGAACATCTCATTGATGCAAGTGCTTTGATCAAGAAAGACTCGGATGGTGTTTTTAGATGGCATAATTATAATTAAACAATTTAAAGTATGTTCTCTATAACAGTTTAATCTTTTGAATTAGATTATGACACGATCTAATACCTGTAACCATCTTCCATATGCACGTCGTAGTTGGGGTTACAGTAATGTTGTAGCGCAAACTCTCCATCATCATAACTATCGCCACCAATATTATTCATGTTGCTGAGGGAAAAATGACTGAAGTGGGCCCCATAATCGACGTTAGGAGCAGGATTATTCTCGGTCTGACCAAAAATCAATAACTGTTGTTGTTGGTGGTGGTGATGGTGTTGATATTGATCGTCAGGGGAGACTATACAAGTAACCGAATAGCCATGTGGCATGTCAGAGTAGACAAAGTTAGTCCGAGTTGGTTTGTTAGATTTGTTGTTAACACGCATGGAACGTGCAGCTCTATCATAAGCCAACGCAGCTTCTTCAGCAGTGTCAAATGTTCCGAGCCAATGCCTTTCTTTCGTGTTTGGATCTCTTATCTCCGCAGCATATCGACCCCATGGCCTTCGCCTTACTCCCAGATATCGAAAATTGCTCTGTTGTTCCTCTGTTTTTTGCTTGACACTTTGATTACTAGTACCATTGTTCTTTCTTGGTTTCGTGCTCTTACTAGTTGATGATGAAGTCGATGATTTGATCAAATCCATTTTGAAAATTTTTCGTAGAACTTTGAATTCTGAATTTTCCTCTTTTAGTTTGTTGACTATTTGAGAATACAGAGATAGGGTAGAATGTGTGTTTTTTTCCTTTAATGAATAGTGGATGTTACATACTAATATATATAGAGAGAGTGAGTCTTCAAAAATAATAATGTTAGTAATTATTTTGAACTATCTAAGTTTAGTAGTAGAAATTTTGTCAATCATGAATCATGATTACTTCAAATGATGTTGCAAGTCTTAGGACTATCTGATGTTAATCATGTCGTGGGCTCAAATTTTGTTATTTTATGGTTTAATTTAAGTTTCAAGTTATATTCACTAAAAATAGAGGTAATAGTCGATAATGATGGACAATGACAGTAATAGAACGTGTAAAATTAATTGACTAACTAACTTTTTTGTCAATTAATTAGTTTAAAAATTTAAATCTTAATAATTAAAATTAAGATAATTAAGTACAGAAAATGAAATTGAATACTCTTTCATGAATTTTCGATGATACGCATCTAAATTGCTTAAATCAAATTTTAAAAAAATAAATACAACAAGAACAATTGCATTTCAGTCCAAAACAAGTTGAATTTTATGAATTCCTTACTTCTTTATTTAAACTTGCTTCACATGATGATCCTACCAAATAAATTAAAAATTCATCTACCCATAAATTTGGTTGGATCCTCCAAATATTTCATCGTAAATCCAAATGGGTTCCACAAACATTGCCTTAAGTACTCATTTGATCATTATGCTAATTATGATTATATATTACTTTCACATCATTAATATCATGTGCATTCTTGTGTCCTCAATCCATGCCAACAAATAATTGCCATTCACCTAGCACCGCATATCCCAAGAAAAAAAAAATTAGAAGAATAATTTGAAAAAAAAGCTAATATAAGCAACAAGAAATTTCTTTAAAATAAACCAAATTACTTTCTTCAATTCACTTAGATTGATTGGTTGCTAGTTAGAATTATGCATTTATATCATTAATTAGTGTATGAAGAAGTCAGGGTTGTCTTGTTGTTGATTAGAGTGTATATATATATATATATATAAAAGTAATGTAAAAATTAGTTATATGTGTATAATTAAATAGCATTAATTATATATATATTAATTATTTGGTCTTCTATTCTATATAAAGTAATACATAGATATCCTCTTAATTAACTTATACATATATCATACGATCGGGAGGAGCTAATTCAAACCCCTCCGGTAAAATAAGAACAGCGATATTCTAAATTACTCACCAAACATTGTATTTGGTGTATTGAATTTCAGACATAGCAAAAAAATACTACCAAATATAAATCAAGCTATACGAGATTTAATACATAAATAATTCACCTCTTAATCAGCCACCACACGACCCCTTAGCGGCACTAAAGTCAACAACTCAAACCTTCATATATAGTAGAAGATGCAAATATACATTAAGAGTTAATTGATCAACACATATTATCGAAGTTTCTTTTAATTATGTTTGCATGTTTTGACATCTATTTTGGTAGAAGATAATTAGTGATCATGATGAACCTATTCTCTTCAACTATAAGGTCACGTCAATTTTATCATGATACTCTTGGTCAAATTTCATATGAGAATATTAATTAGGAACTCAAGACTTAAAATGATTAGCACATTCAACTTAGCATTCAAACACATATGCTACTTGTATTTAAAAAATTAAAATTAATCATGCCCAATAATTTTCATCCAATCACAAAAAAATCACAACTCATTAAAGCTATTGTACAATATAGTTGCAAGTTTGGCAAAATAATAATAATTTGTAGTAATATCACTAGCCAATTAAGTAAATAAAAATAAGTTTGTCTGCATTCTTTAAGCATTTTCAGTATCCTGAGCAACGGCTAGCTTCCTCGAAATGAGTTTGGAACACAACATATTTCGCGTTAGCTAGGAAAAGGCTAACATATTAACGTAGATTAATTTTTTTTTTCAAAAAATAAATCTTATCATTTTATTCAAAGATAGGGTCAAATAACTTGGTACTAAGGATTGAGTCATGTTGGAATAACATGCACAAAAGATTAAAATATACTTTTGTCCACATGAAGCACAATCAAGAACATGATTATCATATAATATGGCCACATAAAATAATAAAGTTAACAACATAAATTTTCTATACGAATAATCAAGAATTTTGGGTCTAATCAACTTTGATTCTGATGTGATAGTTGAAATTCTTTCATCTTTAATTAAAAATTTTAAGTGTGAGTTTGAGAGAATAAAAAATCATGGTAAAAGTTAGTGTCACCTTTAGAAATATAGTCTATAATGCATGAAGTAAAATTTAATCGCGATTTAATACGGATCATAGACATCTAGTAGTGAAAAATAGAGAATTAAAAATTAAAAAGTATCTTGAGTCTACATTAAAAAAAAATATTGACTCCAGTGATCATTATTTACTTGTGATTTTGTGTGACATGTGAATGTGATATAGCTCTTATAATTAGTAAACTTGACCAGATACTATTAATCATACAAACATATTGAAAACCAAGGCCCACTATTTTCATATTATAACAAAGTCTCATTTAATTGTATATAAAACTAATAATCAATTAGAAACTTCTTTACAAAATCCAATTTGATATGAGAAATTCCAAGATAGCTAAATGCACCTAATGATTGCTAAATAAGAGTGCATATACTTGAGTCATCATTTGGAATATTGAAACCTGATGAGCATGCAATCATTTAGCTCATTGGCTTAAATACATCATACTTTTATGTCCAATAATTTTGACATGGTATATATATAGGTTGATTCATAATTTAATAGATTTCTGAAATGACTTTAAGTTAATAAATAATAATGATTGAATTGATGTTGGTAAAATATATAATTATTATTAATAAATAACACAAAAGCTATTAAATTCACATAAATTAACAATTAATACTCTAGGCCCGTCCTATGTATACATATAATTTTATAAAAAAGGAGATTCGAACGAACCTCTTTGCCTCCCTAACTCCACCCTTGGTCCCAAAATACAATTTAACTTCATTTACAATGAGACTTGATATGGATTATCTGCCCCTACAGGGATGGAGCGACAACCATTTACTACGATAGGTGTCGAGTGGAAGGATTGTGATGTATGAAGTTGAATCATCCTACCAAACTTGTACACTTGAATCATGTTCATGCTTATTAGAACTATCACTCAATAGAAAATACGAGTTTGGTTTCGGTTCATCATGATATGAATAGGAAAAAGAGAGATTTTCGACGTTTATAGGTCACTAGGATAAACACTTTAATTTGTGAAATGGGAGTATCTTATAGTTATAGTAGATTAATACACGATCTGTATAGGAGGTAATTACTTCTTAATGGCAAAAACACTTGCACAAGTAGCTATATCAAATAGGAATTGTCTTTGTATGATTTCGAATGAAATCATCTAAGGAATCACATCACTACAATCATAAAGTACCAAGGGTGGTCCTAGAGATTTCATGTTTGAGAACTGAGAACAAAGAACAGTAAGGACCATGTTCTTCTTTAATAAATGTTATGTGATTCGACTCAAGATTAATTGAGTAATGAATTTTGAATCTCGAATGAATAAAAAAAGAACTTTCACATATAGCCATTCAAAAATAGCTTAATTACTCTCCATAGCTATAGTTTGATAATTACAATTCGTAGCTACATGTTATAGAGAGGAGAGAGGCGAGCGAGATTGGAAGAGAGAGGAAAAAAGTGGGAGAAAGGTCAATTGTAAATGTACATCGGTTATATAATTGTATATTATACATATGTATTTGTATATATGACAAGTGACATTGGGGTAGGGAGGATAAGAAGAGCGAGATTGGGAGAGGAAGGAGAGAAGCGAGCGATAATGGGAGAGAGGCGAGAGGGGGGGGGGGGAAAGAGTGGGAGAGAGGTGATTGGTATATGTATATTGGTTAGATAATTGTATAATATACATATGCAATTGTATATAAGGAAGCAAGATTGGGAGATGGAGGAGAGAGGTGAGCGAGATTGGTAGAGGGAGGAGAAAGGCAAGCGAGAGAGGGCAAAGTGGGAGAGAAATGAATTGTATATGTATATTAGTTAGATAATCATATATTATACATATAGATATTTGTATATTTTGTCGAATTATACATATTCAAAGGTGTCTAATTGTACAAACTTGAAGTCAGCTCATATAATTAATGTATAATGTTAGTCGCGGATGAAAATTATAGCAAACTATAGCTATAATGAGTAACTAATTAGTATAAATTTGCTTAAACACATATTTTTTCAAAGAAAAAGTGGAGCAACACACAAGATTTAAGCCCATAACATGATTAACATCAAGAAGTCCTAATACTTGCATTATCACTTAAGGCAATCATTATTCATAATTAACAGAGATTTTAAAATAATGAACAAAATATGATTGTCACTCTATATATTTTTGTATGCAACAGACACTATTTCAGTCAAGAAAAATACTTCTCAACCATCATAACTTAGTATACTATTTTTCTCTATCGAACTAGCAGAGGCGAATTCATAACTTAAACTTCAAACAAAAAAATTTTCAAAATGGATTTGATCAAATCATCCACTTCTTCATCAACTAGTACGAGCAGGAAACCAAGAAAGAACAATGGTACTAGTAATCAAAGTGTCAAGCAAAAAACAGAGGAACAACAGAGCAATTTTCGATATTTGGGAGTAAGGCGAAGGCCATGGGGTCGATATGCTGCGGAGATAAGAGATCCAAACACGAAAGAAAGGCATTGGCTCGGAACATTTGACACTGCTGAAGAAGCTGCGTTGTCTTATGATAGAGCTGCACGTTCCATGCGTGTTAACAACAAATCTAACAAACCAAATCGGACTAACTTTGTCTACTCTGACATGCCACATGGCTATTCGGTTACTTGTATAATCTCCCCTGACGATCAATATCAACACCATCATCACCACCACCACCACCACCACCACCACCACCACCACCACCAACAACAACAACAACAACAACAACAACAACAACAACAACAACAACAACAACAACAACAACATTTATTGGTCTTTGATCAGACTGAGAATGCTCCAGCTCCTAATGCCGATTATGGGGCCCACTTCAGTCAGTTTTCCCTCAGCAACATGAATAATGTTGGTGGCGATAGTTGTGATGGTGTAGAGTTTGTGTCACAACAATACTATAACCCCAACTACGACATGCATATGGAAGATTGTTACAGGTATCAAATCATGTCATAATTTCATTCAAAAGATTAAACTATTATAACTTTTAATCGTTTAAATATATAATTATTTCCATCCAAAAACTGCATCTGACTATATCTTGATCCAAGCACGATGTTGACCAACTATTTATCAAAACATATGTGAACTATCAATTTTTCCCTTTTCCTATCTTAGCGATAGAGACAGTTCAGATAGTAAGAATGAACACATGATAATTCAAATAGGAAGAGTGAACACATAATAGTTCAGATAGAAAACTCACAAAAATGTGATAAATATAATTCTGATCCATATGCATAATATAATTTTGTAATGAAGGGTGTCCAACTGACCATACAGGTATAATAGTAAGAATAAAACAACAACAGAATTGCCACCATTGCCAGAGGATATAACAAGCAGTGGTAACTACTACAACTTGAATAGTGAATTTCCAAATTCGGAGATGGGATATGACAGTAAGAATGAAATGATAATTGGTACAAATAATGAATATGGAGCAAGCACAATGACTACAACAACAGCTGGGAATTTTAGCTATTTTGGTTTTGATGATTGTTTACAGCCATTGCAAGATGATCCATCCAACAATAACAGTTTGGGTTATTGGTTCTCATAATTATAAATATTCACGTCTAGTATACTTTGTAATTTTATTCAATTGTACTTGTACTTATACTTTCATGTTCCTTTTCTATCTTGAAGTGATATATGACAAGTAATTTGAAAGCGAAAAGGTATATTCATTGATTTTGTCTTACTATTTTTTTCGAAATTATAGATTTTCGGTAGTAATTGAGCTAGTAATATAATTTCTATGATGTCGTAGTATATATATACTATTCATGCGATGCCTAGATAATATTAATATATTAATTTAAAGTATTTTAGATTAAGATGCCTTGTACAAACATTTTTTTACGAATAAAAGGGTCCAAATTGGATTCAATAATTTATTAAAACAAATTAAAATGTCAATCAAACAAAAACTGATGAGTTTAGGCCCACAAGCCTTACCACTTCAGCAAAGGAAACAATCAACTAAAGAACCAAAAATAAACAAAATGAAAAAAACAGAAGCAAATGAAAGAGAAAGGAATGCTACTACAGACAGAGGTCCACAGTGTGGAAGACCAAAATGTTACGCCCTGAAGCCGCCAAAGCTCGCAGGAGTAAATCATCATCTGCATGTTGGGAAAACGCGGACAAGCACAAAAGTATATATGGTAAAAGTAATGGAAATAAAATGAGAAAATAACGACACCAAAAATTTTACGTGGAAACCCTTCTGAATAAGGAAAAAAACGGGCCAAGAGGAGCAACTGATATTACTATAGTAAAGAATTTTACACTGTGTAGTCACGAATACAACACTCAAAGTGACTACTACACACTCAAAAGGAACAACACTCTTTTGGTTTCCGTCTTACTAAAATATCGCTCACACTCTATTTTTCTTCACAGACTATTTTCTTATATAGTCTATGGAATACCTCACTTTGCTCTCAAAATGATTTTTCTCTCTAACTTGGTGTGTTCTACAAATGAGCAAGAATGCTCTATTTATAGGAGGATAAAACCATGCTTATGTCACTAATGACATAGATAATATAACAAAGTCAAAAATGGTTGCAAATCTTACCAATTGTCCAACTACCAAATCTTTTCTTTTCAACTCCAATTACTATTCTTTTTTAACAATTGCTTGTACCAATTGAATAGCTAGAGTTGACCAAAAAAGGGGATGGATTCAACAAATCTCCCCCTCCAGTCCCATTTACTGGAAAAATGTATCTTCAACTTCTTTAGAGAGAGCTCATACCCACAAGGTCTTTGCATAACTCGAACTTGTCTTTCGGTATCATCTTGGTCAGCATTTCTGCAGGATTTTCACTTGTGTGAATCTTTTTGACGTGAAATGATTCATTCTCCACTTTCTCACGAATCCAATGATATCTGACGTCAATGTGTTTTGTTCTTGCATGGTACATGGAGTTCTTGCTCAAGTCTATTGCACTCTGGCTGTCACAATAGACAATATACTCCATCTGATGCAAACCAAGCTCTTCAAGAAATCGCTTTAGCCATATCATCTCCTTGCCGGCTTCAGTAGCCGCAATATACTCAGCTTCAGTTGTAGATAGTGCAACACACTTCTGCAACTTTGACTGCCATGATATAGCCCCCCTGAAAAAGTAAACAAATATCCAGTAGTTGATTTTCTGTTATCAAGGTCACCTGCCATATCAGAATCTATATAGCCGTTCAAGATTGGATTTGATGCTCCAAAACACAAGCATTCATCTTAGCTTCCTCTAAGATACCTAAGTATCCACTTCACAGCTTCTCAATGCTCTTTTCTCGGATTTTGGAGAAATCTACTGACAACACCAACTGCATGAGCAATATCAGGTCTAGTGCACACCATTTCATACATTAGACTTCCGACGGCGGAGGAATATGGAACTTTGGCCATGTTCTGTTTTTTCTCCCTAGCTGTAGGACACATCTTCTTGCTCAACTTCATTTGACCAGCAAGAGGTATACTAACAGGCTTAGCATTCTTCATATTGAAGCGCTCCAGTACACGTTCAATGTACTTCTTCTGGGACAAATAAATCTTCCTTTTATCTCTAATACGAGTAATTTTCATGCCCAAAATTTGCTTGGCATGACCCAAGTCTTTCATAGAAAAAAATTTACACAACTCTTTCTTCAGCTCGTCAATCTTGGAAGTATTCTTGCCCACAATCAACATATCATCCACATACAATAAAAGGATGATAAAATCATTGTCAGAAAATTTTTGTACAAATAGGCAATGATATGAAGAAGTCTTCTTATAGCCTTGCTCCCCCATAAATGATTCAAATTTTTTGTACCAGTGTCTGGGAACTTATTTTAGGCCATAGAGACTCTTTTTGAGTTTGCATACAAAATTTTCTTTACCTTCTACTTTGAAGCCCTCAAGTTGTTCCATATAAATCTCTTCTTCTAGGTCACCGTGAAGGAAAGCCGTCTTTACATCCATCTGTTCAATCTCTAAATTAAGACTAGCAGCCAAACCTAGAATTGGGTGAATCGAGGACATTTTCACAACAGGAGAAAATATTTCATCAAAGTCAATACCTTTCCTTTGACTGAATCCCTTAACAACCAATCTAGCTTTGTACTTGGGCTTCAAGTTGTGTTCTTCAACTTTAACTTTGAACACCCACTTGTTCTTCAAAGCTCTCATGCCCTTGGGAAATTTTACCAACTCATAAGTGTGGTTCTCATGCAAAGACTTCATCTCGTCTTGCATGGCTTCAATCCATTGATTCTTGTGCTCATCTTCCATGGCCTCCTCATAACATTTAGGTTCTCCCCCGTCAGTGAGTAACACATACTCATTGGGTGAATAACGGGAGGAAGGAAACCGCTGTCTTGTGGACCTCCGAAGCGGAATATTTGATTCGTCCACAACTTCATGAGCAATAGGATCATCAATAACAATATCATTGTTATTATCAACATCAACATGTTGATTCAATACATGATTCTAGGCGTTACCATGATTATCAAACACAACAACATCATGCACACTTGTGTGAGGAATTTCATCATGTTGAACTATACCATCAAAACTTGAAGATTCTACCTTCTCCGCTTTATCAATATCTTCAATTGTTTGATTCTCCGTGAAAATAATATCACGGCTTCTCACAAGTTTATTTTCAATTGGATCATATAGCATGTAACCAAATTCATCTAGGACATATCCAATGAAGATGCATTGCCTTGTCTTTGCATCTAATTTTGACCTCTCATCTTTCGGCACATGTATAAAAGCTTTGCAACCAAATACTCTCAAATGGTCATAGGAAACATCCTTTCCATACCAAACACTATTTTGTACATCACTTTGCAAAGAAACAGCAGGAGATAGGTTAATAACATTTGCAGCGGTCAATAAAGCCTCAACCCAAAATGAGTTCGACAACTTTGCTTCAGAAAGCAAACATCTAACTCTTTCCATCAAGGTCATGTTCATCCTCTCAGCCAAACCATTAAGCTAAGGAGTCTTGGGAGGAGTCTTCTGGTGTCTAATACCTTTATGCTTGCACTATTCGTCAAACGGTCCACAATATTCACCACCATTATCAGTACGAATACATTTCAATTTCTTTTCAGTTTCTCTTTCAATTGAAGCCTGAAACTGTTTAAAGACACCTAACACTTGGTCTTTAGTCTTCAAGACATAGACCCAAAGTTTTCTCGAGCAATCATCAATGAAAGTGACAAAGTAAAGTGCACCACCCAATGTCTTTGTCTTCATTGGACCACATAAATCAGAGTGCACTAATTCAAGCAAATATGTCTTTCTCGAAGGAGGGTAGGACTTAAAGGAAACTCTATTTTGTTTACCAGCCAAGCAGTGCTCACATTTTTCTAATTTAGCACTTTGGAAATTTGACAATAATTTCTTCTTAGCTAGAACATTAAGTCCTTTCTCGTTACTGTGGCTAAGCCTCTTGTGCCATAATGTTGAAGAGCTATCGCTCTCAACCGCATTCACCATATCAAAACAAGCAGAGGCCGTAGTCCAGTATATACCACGACGCTTGTTACCATGAGCCACAACCAAGGAACCCTTAATGATCTTTCATTTTCCATCACCGTTGGTACTAACATATCCTTCATCATCTAAAACACCAACAGAAATTAGGTGCAGATGAACATCAAAAGCATGTTTCACATTGTTCAAAACTAGTTTAGATCCAACACTAGTTTTCAAACAAATTGTACCAATACCAACCACCCTAGAAACAGTCTCATTACCCATACTCAAGGTTCCAAAATCACCAGGAGTGTAGGAAGAGAAAAAATCCTTCCTTTATGTCACATGAGATACGGCACCAGTGTCCACAACCCAGCTTGACTCATCATGTTTTTGCATCAAGAACGGTAACAAGATCTTCGGTGGTGACGGTGGCTAGGCAATTTTCATTGCCATCTTCTTTAGTTTCCTCTTTGTTTTTGTTCTCCCTCTTCAACTTTCTACAGAACTTTTTTGTGTGCCCTTTCATGCCACAATGATAGCACTCAATATCCTTAAGTCTGCCTTTGGATTTTCTCCTATTTTGTTCTCTTTGTTGAGAACCATGAGTTTTATTTCTCCCTCTGGGGCCAGTTATCAGGACATCCGACGAAGAGGAACCTTGAGTTTTTCTTCTCATCTCTTCATTCAAGACACTACTCTTGCCAGAATCCATAGAGATCACACCATTCAGAGCAGAATTTGACAATGACGTTCTAAATGTTTCCCAAGAATCTGGTAGGGAACCAAGTAGAAGCAAGCCTTGAATTTCTTCATTAAATTTGATGCCCATAGCAGATAATTGGTTCATAATCTCCTGAAAATTATTCAGATGGACTGTCATCGGAGAACCATCATGATACTTCAAACTCAACATCTGCTTTATTAAGAACATTTTGTTGTTGTCAGTCTTTCGAGCATACAAACTTTCAAGATGCTCCCATAGGGTTCGAGCATGTGTTTTCTCAGAAATATGGTTCAACACATTATCGTCGACCCATTGCCTAATGAATCCACAAACCTGTCTATCCAACAGATTCCACTCTTCATCTGTTTTGTTATCAGGCTTTCAGTGGTAAATACTGGTTTGTAAGAATTCTTAACATAAAACAGATCTTTCATTTTTTCCAACCAAATGGTATAATTAACACCATTCAAAGTAACCATTCTACTTGTGTTGGCTTCCATTATTTTTCTCATAAAATATAGTTATCGCAAATCAAAGTAAATCTTTTGTGATGTGGAAGTTCAGACTGTGCTGCAACCACCGAGCATACTCAGATAAAACCTTGGCTCTGATACCAGTTTGTTCGGAAAAAGCGGACAAGCACAAAAATATATATGGTAAAAGTAATGGAAATAAAATGAGAAAATAACAACACCAAGAATTTTACGTGGAAACCCTTCTGAATAAGGGAGGCCAAGAGGAGCAACTGATATTACTATAGTAAGGAATTTTACACTGTGTAGTCACGAATACAACCCTCAAAGTGACTACTACACACTCAAAATGAACAACACTCTTTTTGTTTCTGTCTTACTAAAATATCGCTCACACTCTATTTTTCTTCATAGACTATTTTCTTATATAGTCTATGGAATACCTCACTTTGCTCTCAAAATGGTTTTTCCCTCTAACTTGGTGTGTTCTACAAATGAGCAAGAATGCTCTATTTATAGAAGAATAAAATCATGCTTATGTCACTAATGACATAGGTAAATATAGCAAAGTCAAAAATGGTTGCAAATCTTACCAATTTGCCAACTATCAAATCTTTTCTTTTCAACTCCAATTACTATTCCTTTTTAACAATTGCTTGTACCAATTAAATAGCTAGAGTTGACCAAAAATGGGATGGATTCAACACTGCAGTATTCTGGCAAGAAATGATTCAAAACATCGTAGCTTTCCGTCTCTATAGCTTTAATGTCACTTCCATTAAGTTTTTCAAATTCATTACAAAGATATGGAGAAATTTTATTAAATAACCAAGTGAATACATCTTCAAAGATCTAAATTCTCTTCGATCTTTCTCTCTTTTTCCTTCGGATGATCCTTTCACTCCTTAACATACTTTGTGTCGCTTTTAGTACAGTAATTCGAACAATTTCTCGCCCTCGAAAACATGTCTTATGGAGGATTGGTTTTCTGCCTCGTCCTTTTGCTCGACTTGGAGAACTCCCACTTGGAGTACTTTGTGAATGTTCTCGTTCTGCTATATCTAAAATGAGAACAAAACGAAATATGATTAATACCATTTAAGGTGAAAACATATGTCACAAATTTCTCATAGACAAACAATGATTTAAGGAACACAAGGACTAAACGAATACACAAGACCAATAGGATCCTAACGAGTACACATATAAAAATAATCCTAAATAGGACACTGATCTCAATCCAAAAAAAAAAATTCCTTCGAAAAATATTTTTTTCCAGCCCAACTTAGAAAGTTCATATCTTACTCATTTTAAGTCTGTTGGGATTTTTTTTAAAAAAAGGTGACATTAAAGTTTCAAAATAAATGGCCGGTGATATAAGTCTTAAGAATTGAGTGTAGATGACAATTATGTGATTAATGATTCAGGAGTGTGGAGTTGCCCTCAAATTTATAAGTGACATTTTGGTCCACTAAATAAAATGAGGGGTAAAAGAGTAAATTCACTGAAACCTAATTTAACCAATTTTTGTGGGAATTAAATAAAGATAAAAGGGTAAATTGACTAAACAAAACCTAATTTAACCATTTTTATGTTGGAAAGGAAAGCCAACATCGAGCCAAAAGAGAAAATAAAAGATTTTCCCCGCGCCTCTAGCCTTCGTATTCCTCCACCTCCTTATTCTTCTTCTTCTTCTTCTTCTGCTCTCATCTTTGCTTGCTAGCTTGCCTTTCTTCCGCCTCTATTTATGTTCTTCTTCTTCTTTTCGTACATTATGGGTCTTGACTGCTAGTGCTTCAACTTTTTTCTTCTTTGTTCTTCTTCTTGAATCAGATTTAGATAATTTCTAGTCAGTGGATCAAATCTCATTCTGTATCAATTGAAATTACTTCATAAGCGATTGGGTCACACATCATTGTTTAGATAAGTAAAATTAACAGTTATTTAAAATCATCCATCAACATTTGATCTGGGTGCCTGTAATTTTTTTAATAATTTGCATTCGCATTTTCAACATATTGCTATATATGTTGCAACATATTATAGCCATATGTAGCAACAAAAATAATTTTCAATCGCAAAAGAATAGTTATATGTTGCTACATATGACTGTTTAGTCGTGATAAAATAAATCACACGTGACAACATGTTTATGTTATATGTAGCAACAAAAAGGTTAACTCAATAGCAACTAAAAAGTTAAATGTAGCAACATATGACTTACATTTCGCAACAGAAAAGTCATATGTGACAACATATAACATAAACATGTTGCCATATGTGATTTATTTGTCACAATATAATAGTTATATGTAGCAACATATGACTTACATCTCGCAACAAAAAATTCATATGTGACAACATATAACATAAACATGTTACCACGTGTGATTTATTTGTCACAACAGAACAATCATATGTAGCAACATATGACTTACATCTCGCCATAGTTTAGTCACATGTTGCAACATATACTTATTCTTTATAATTACTAATTATTTTTTTATTAATTTCTTCAGGTACAATAATGGAGTTATTATTTGTAGGAATTGATTGTTGTGGTGAATGAGTCGAGAAGAAAAAATGATTCATTTGGCGTTGAAATAATAGTGATAAACAAGAAGCCCGTTCAGTAGGGATGTATGTCAAAAGAAATATTTTATGTGATGATTTATCAATTTAGTCGTGCAAAAATCTGGATTCAATTGTCAATTGGAAGATCTTGTCATGAGGTACATTCCCCTAATGAGAAGGTTTTACCTTTTAGAATAATTGATCAACTTAGTTTTTTTCTTATTTGTGAGGAGTATAGAAACCGCCCATATTAAGACTCTATGTGGAAGAATATTCTATCAAGGAGGATCGTAATGTAGACGAAGGCCAACAAGATATGTTGAATGATGAATTTGATCCAATGAACATAATAATCTCAATGATGAAATTGGAATACGTGAAGGTGAAGGGACGGACCTTGAGAGCAACATTACTTCAACACATATGGTTGGCAACAATAATTCATGTACTACTCAATCATCACACGTGAATAATGTTTGAGATGATGAAACATGTTTTTATAAGGGAATGACATTCAAGAACAAGCAAAAACTGAAAAATTCATTGAAAATTGCTTGCTTGAAAAAAATAATTAGACTGACAAAGGTGATCAATTTGCGTAATGTGTTTTCTTTTAAATGTTCATATCCGGATCACAATTGGTGGTTGAGGGCTGTAAAATTTACAAGTAGCGAAAGATTTTCCATCAGAATCTATGAAAAGTACCATACATGTAGTTCAGATCATCTTACAAGCCATAATCGCCACCAAAAAAAGTCATAAATAAGTACTTTGAAAATAGGTTTCCCAATGATAAAGATCCATCCACAAGAGACATGTCAAATCAACTTAGCACAGAATTGAGTTGTAAAGTAAGCTATTGGAAAATTTATAAGGGCATCGAGCATGCTAAGTCTAATGTCAGGGAAACACACGAGGACGGATATGCAGTGCTTAATGCGTACCGTTATATGCTTGAAGTTGCGAATCCAGGAAGCAAGATGACATTGTTGCTTGATGAAAATAAGGGGGGTTTCGGTATTTCTTTGTATCATATGTTGCTTGCATAATTGATTTTCAAGAAATGAGAAAAGTAATAGTTGTTGATGGCATATTCCTGAGGAGCAAGTATGAAGGAGTTTTGCTATCGGCGGTAACACAAGATGATGAAAGTCATATATTTCCAGTAGCTTTCTATATCGTGGACAAGGAATGCAATACCTCATATGAATATTATTTTTCAAAATATGAGAAGCTTTGTAGATGATACTGATGAGTAGTGCATTATTTTTTATAAGCATCCAACTATTCGAAAAATGGTTACGAGAATATACCTAGCATCTCATTATGTTTGTTGCATGACACACCTTGGAAAGATATTCGAAATAACTTTCACATTTTAAAAGTCATGTTCCATTTTTATTAAGAAGCAAAGTCGTACGATAGATGTGAGTTCAACGACCATTTTCATCAAATAAGAGACTTGGTACCAAAGGCGGCTGAAGCTGTTGAACGAATTAGATTTCATACACGGAGTATGGCGTTTTGCCCGAAAAATAGGTACCATCTCATTTGAGTTTATTTTTAATTTTTGTGTTTTGTTTAATTTTTATTTTTAATTGAATAGATATAACATTATGATGTCAAACATCACAGAGTCGGTGAATGCTATTTTGATGTTGAAAGTTCTATTAAATGAAATAAACATGAGATTGCACTGTTATTTCACCAGTGGTGTATGAAACTGGTGCACTCTGCAAATACATTTTGTCACGACCCAAACCGGGTTGCGACTGGCACCCACACTTACCCTCCTATGTGAGCGAACCAACCAATCTAAACCTTAACATTTCAATATAATATAAACAGAAAGTAATGCGGAAGACTTAAACTCATAAGTAAAATCAATAATCAACTTCTATAACTCAAAAACTTATCATTATCCCCAGAATCTGGAAGTCATCATCACAAGAACATCTACCTTTAAATTACTAAACTAAGAGTATCTAAAAAGCTAAAAATACATAAGAAGCTAGTCCATGCCGGAAGTTCAAGGCATCAAGACATGAAGGAGAAGATCCAGTCCAAGCTAGAAGCGTTAGCTCACCCTGAAGATCCGGTGTGGCGAAGACTGGCTTGAGTTACTGTTGAGTCGAAGATGACGGCACGTTTGCTGCACTCCACAAATAACAAGAAGAAAAACATAAAAGTAGGGGTCAGTACAAAACACGGGTACTGAGTAGATATCATCGGCCAACTCAAAATAGGGAACAGTATATATCAATATTATCGTAAATCAACTATAAAACTCAACATGAAGCAACAACAAGTATTATAATCATCAATAAGTACCATCAAGTTCATCCATGAGGGCTCAAGCCTCAACACCATACTCATTTGGGAATTAAGTATATTAAATTGAATATATTAACATCTTTCAAGAATCATTATCTTTATTCCCCTCGTGTCGGTACGTGACACTCCGCTCCTCAATATACTATCCTGGTGTCAGAACGTGACACTCCGATCCTCATTCTATCCTGGTACTGGAACGTGGCACCCGATCCATATTCTATCCTGGTGTCGGAACGTGACACTCCGATCCTCATATACTATCCTGGTACCGGAACGTGGCACCCGATCCATATTCTATCCTGGCGTCGGAACGTGACACCCGATCCATATTCTATCCTGGTGTCGGAACGTGACACCCGATCCATATTCTATCCTGGTGTCGGAACGTGACACTCCGATCCTCATATACTATCCTGGTACCGGAACGTGGCACCCGATCCCCTAATCTCACTACTTTCATTCATCAAGCCTTCTTTTATACCAAGGCATCATCATAAACAAAGTAGATTAGGGTTTCTTTTCAAGATTTGGGATTCAATAGCTTCATCATGCTTATTTATTCATAATTACATAATCACATCATTCATGCAAGCATACAATTAAGCATATAGAAGGTTCACAATACTACTAACACATATCATTCGCTATTAAGAGTTTACTACGAATAGCATGAAAACCATAACCTACCTCCACCGAAGAGTTGAATCAAGCAAGAATTTTCCCAAAGCTTTGTTTCTCCCTTCTCGTTCGATTCTCTCTCTTTCTCTTGTTCTTTCTATTTTCTTTATTCAAACCCTCTTTCTTTTACCCTAATTAGTATATAATTAAGAATAAAAGATGGCAATAATACCCCACTAATTAACTTAGGGTTACCTCTTTTAACCCCTTAAGAATTTTAGTTATTAATATAACCCCACGAAATCTATAATTAAGGAAAGAATAGTCCAAAAACGTCCCTTAAAACTTCACCAGAAATCCGACTCTGCCTGGGATTTGCGCAACCTGTGACGGGCCGTCGTGCCTGCGACGGTCCGTCCTGCAGGTCGTCGCAAGGGTCAGAGAGTCAACTTCCACTGAACAATCTGTGACGGTCCATCACGCCTGTGACGGTCCGTCCTGCCATTCCGTCACGAAGTTCAGAGAGTCGATTTTCAGTACCCAATTTCAGATTTTCTAAGTGTTTTGAAACGAGACCCTGCGACGGTCCGTCGTGCCCTTGACGGTCCGTCGTGGGGTCCGTCGCTTCTGTCAGTTTTTCCAGAATTGAAGTCTGTTGCTCAAAACGACTAAACAGGTCGTTACACATTTGTTCCCTCAATTTCAAAAGACATAGCAGAGTATGTCAATGCGAGCAACAAGTTGTTGACTCATCAAATCGCTAACTACAAGTTCAGTGTCACTGGTCATGCTAATGTTGCTTATGTGGATTTACAAAGAAGAACTTGTACTTGCAGAATTTTTGACTTGAATAAAATACCTTGTCCACATGTCATAACAACGCTTCGATCCCAACATGGTGCTTATTTTGGAAATCAGATTTATGATTACTCCTCTTCATATTATTAGGTGGAAAAATATACAATGAAAAATTGTCAGGAAACACACCTGGTGCCATATGAAGTTTCTTGGATTTTTCCTCTGGATATAATACAGAGAGAAGTACCTCCTCCATATGTTGATGCAAGAAAACTTGGAAGAAGGAGATATAAGAGACGGCGTGGAGTTGGTGAATCATTTCAAACAAGAAAAAATAAGTGTTCCATATGTAGGGACTTTGGCCATAAAAAAATATATGGCCAAATCGAAATGTCCCATAAGTAGTGTTCTTGAATTTTGATGAATGCTTAAGAATTCTTTCTTTCTTCTTATATTATTTAGAATCGACTTATGTGATGTTATTTATATTTAATATGTGATTTATTTAGTTATGTGTTGCTAGTTATAATAGAATATTTCATTTGTGGCAAGATATGTCAATTATGTGTTGCTACTAACAACAAAATATTTCATGTGTGGCAACATATGTCAATTATGTGTTGCCATTTACAACAGAATATTGCATCGATGGAAACATATGAAGTTATGTGTTGCCTCTTAGCACAAAATATTACTTCTGTGGCAACATATGTCAATTATGTGTTAGATCATATAACATAAAATTATATTTGTCCCAACATATGTAAATTATGTGTTACAAGCACAAAAAGATAAAATAAATCTATACCAACATATTTTTTTTTTTAAAAAATACTTACGTATAATGTGTATGAACATTCAATCAATCATATCATTGCTATCATTTAAACAACTTTAAAAAAAAACTTAATGACGCGATTCTTCATATTTTACCATTTTTTTAAAAAAAAAAGTACTTACATTTGAAAAGTCAAAAGTTTGTCTCTTCTCTTCTATTCTCTTCGTCCTCAAAGTTGCAACTTTTCAAATTTTACTGAATATCCAATATGAATAAGAAATCTTCAAAAATAACATCACAAAAGTCGAATAGATTCTTTTGAGGAAGATCTATTAATCCTGAATATACTTAAAGAGAAATAAAAAATCTTTCTCTTCTCCCTACTTTATTCGTCTTCTAATTTCATATAGTTTCATAACACGTTACCAGCACGAATCTCAAATTTTGTGATTAAGTTTAGATCATTCAGATTGAGCAGGCTTCTTCTCTCAAGAATCGTGTTAATATTGCAAGTGGGACACCAAACAAGTATGTGTAGTATTTTTCTTGATTAACATTTATTGTTAATTCTGATAATCTACAAATTAATTGACAAAATAAAAATGTGGGATAATCGCATATAAATTCAAAAAGAAAAAACAAACAAGACGGTGGCAGTGAACACATTTTTATGTGAACATATGTACATGTTCAATTTTAATTTGAAACTTATTATTATTATTATTATTATTATTATTATTATTATTATTATTATTATTATTATATGAGCAATTAATTCAAAAAGATTATTGGAGTTGATATATCATTAGAGACTCGGGTGAGTCTCAATTGAGAATAAGATGATGAATCAATTTTCATCGGATCAAAAGAATAAAACGATGGATTTATGTCCAATCGCACAAAGAGGATAAGACATTGGATCAAAGTCAAGATGCACCATGATGATAAGATATTGGGTTCAAGACCCATCGATTTATGACCTAAGACACTTTTATATGGATAAGACATTGAATTTGAGTTCTAATGCACCATATTGATGATATAATAATGACTAAAGAAAAACTAATGTGTATTTTATGAGAAGTCATGAGATTTACTGAATTTTCTTCATTACGTAAAGTGAACGTAATAGTAGTGCATAATATGTGTGAAAGAAGACAAGTGATTTAATAATGCACATAATATGGAATGAGGTACTACAACTATCATTTGATTTGATCACATGTTTGTGTTCCATTCATCAAGAATGAAAACTTTTGATAAATGGTAAAAATATAAATCCATTCTCTAAAGGGAATGAGGTGTAAGCCACCATGTCAGGCATGAGAAAGATTGCGATTTTTTTCCAATGATGTGGTATCACTAAGAATGTCTCTCAGAAGACATGTATTATAGAAAAGTTTCATGTTTTATATTCAGGCTTGTATTGGACAAAAATTAGTGCAATTGAGGCACATTCTATGGTAAATAAGAAGTTTGCTAATTCCAATACTTTCTTAGTTTGACACGATTGTCTGGGACATCGTTAGTCTATAATGTTTAGACGAATTATGGAAAGTTAAAATGGACATCCATGGAAGAACCTAAAAATTCTTTTAAACGGTGAATTTCTTGTACTACTTGTTAACAAGGCAAGTTAATTGTGAGGCCATCATAAACGGTTGAAATTGAATCTCCTGCGTTTTAGGAACGTATATAAATATTTGTGGACTTATTCATACACCTAGTGGAATGTTTAGATACTTAATGGTCCTAATAAATATTTCTTCTATATGGTCTCATGTGTGCCTATTATTATCTCGCAACTTGATGTTTGCAAAAATATTGGCACAAATAATATGTTTACATGCACAATGTTCTTCAGATTAGTTCATTCAATGATGGGATCACGACTCACTTAAAGGATAAAGAAATTGAGAAGAAATAAATCTGAAAATTACTCTTGGAGTAATAAAATTGATATTTACTCATGTAATAGTAAATCATAAATTTACTAAAGCAAAAGACACATGGCGTAGTAAACATGGAGTTTACGAGTACTAATAATTTTATTAGTTGGCATGAATAAATTGATTATCCCAAAGATGTGCATACTGAGTAATGGACATACTTTGAAAAACTAGAAGATTCTTCAAGAATTCTTTTCGTTGCTTGTTCTCGTGATAAAGTTGATTCGATCAACTAAAGTTGGGACTAAATCCTTAAATTCTGAAAAGTATAAAAGGTGAATATGGGCCCGTTCACCTATCATGTGATATGGTAAAGAGATGCATCTATAAGATAATCACATGTGCGTTTGTTGTCAACATGTAGTTTGTCATTCATAAAATTGTTTGTGCAAAAAAAAAATTGAGTTAAGAGCACAATTTAAAATATGTGATCAAGACAATTTATCTTGATAATATTGATAAATATTCAAGATGTAGTGACATTAAGTGTTTAAGATAGTGAAATCATTGCTTGTGAAAATAAAGCTCCATGTGTCGATCTGAAATATGATACCGCATACAAAAGTAATTGTATTCATTAAACCAATAAATTATGATCAAATTATCTTTCTATCGATTTATGGTCAATGATTAAATATCTTTCATCTGATTATTTTGGTATGTAATATATAATCAATGAATATACAATGATGCACAAAGATAGATTCTCCAAATGATTGAGATATATGTTAGTTTGTTTAACAAAAGGGGGAGACTAGAAGCAACAGAAGAATTGTAAATACTCCTATTGAATGTCCCTTAAGATAAAGTCTATGACATGCATGAAGCATGATAAACTAATCAATTTTAAATAAAATAATCCTTGAAAAAGAGGGAGGATCAAAGAATCAAAATAATTATAATAAGGATACAATGTGCTCTTGAAGATCTTACGACATAACACTTTATAAAACCTCATGAGAGAGGTAGTTGCCTAAAAATAATGAAGTAATGAGATCTCAATAAGTTTTGTCATATTGTGAATCGATACAAAATGGTATATAATTGACGATATCTTTGATACAATGACGCACAATATTGTAAAAGATTATGAGTATATGAATTCTACATCTATTAAAGCATGCTTGTGTAGAAATAATTACCAAGTGAAAAGTGGAATGATGCATCGTGGTAAGTGTAAAACTTATTTGACTTGCAATCTAGGCATTAAAGGATGTCATACATCTAATATTGAATGTGTTACTTGACAAAATTAATATGAAAATATGAAAATATTTAATGGGTTCAAAATCTAAAGCATATACAAGTTTTTGGAAAACTTGTTTATCATCCTCATAAGGATTAAATAGATTCAAAATGCATAGAGCATATACAAGTATTATTATGCAAGTTGATGACTAGAATTGAAATTTTTGACAATAGATTATTTGCTTAAAGAAGTTGAAGTAACGAACTTGCAGAAATTTTTGACCCTGAAGGAAAGATTCATAAAAGGAGATAGAAGAAAACATATGTCATCAAGATTTTTCTACACTCATAAGCTCCCAAGAATGGTGATATCAACATGCAAGATGTTTGTTCAAGTAATATTATTGTTGATTTATTCACCAAGTCTCTACCAACTACAACTTTCAAGTGCACAAGCTTGGAAAATGAAGATTCTAGTCTCTGAATTGATGATGTCATTTGGGGGAATTAATACGCGATGTACTCTTTTTCCCTCACAAGATTTTGTCCCACTGAGTTTTCCTTGAAAGGTTTTTAATGAGGCATCCATAATGCGTATTACTAGATATGTATACTCTTTTTCCTTCAATAGATTTTTTTTCTACTGCGTTTATCTTGTAAGGTTTTAATGAGGCACATAATCTACCGACATTCAAGGGAGAGTGTTATAAACATATTTGTATTATAGTGAATGTCCAATTATATGGAGTCCTTGTAGGATATAGTTAGGTATCCTACTTGGGAACGAAGTAAGGTCTTCCCAATAAAATAAAAGGTTTTCCTTCATTGTAAAGAAGATCTGAGGAAGATCAATGAATCCTGAATATACTTCAAGAGAAATAAGAAATTTTTCTCTTCACCCTACTTTATTCGTCTTCTAATTTCATATAGTTTCATAACAGTACATATATTAATCAATTTTTGATCTTTAATTTCATTTCCTAATCATTTTATTTCATTTCTCAGTTCCAGGTTCCTCAATGAAGTCGCTAATGAACCTTCTGTATATCGAAAGGTATCACTGATCAGGTTTGCATATAGTAGATGATCGATTGTTCAACAAACTATTTCTTTCTTGGTAATGTGGAGGGCATCAGGATATTTAGAAGCCTAATACAGAAAATGCGTGATAATTTTTAATATGTTTCGTCTTTATTCACTTTTTTCGATTTTGCATTTTAAAATTTCTTTTGTATTATAATTTTTCAACTATAGCGATCCAATCAGAGGTGAACTCAGGATTTGAAGACTTTTGGTGCATTAATATACGCATAACTCAAATATGATGTCTACGCTAAAATTAAAATAAAAATAATAAAAATAAGCTTAAGTGAAATTCAAACCCTGGTCTAGAGGGTAATATCTCTTGCTTCTACTTGTTCTTCTATGTTTTTTTTTATAGATGCATTATTAACTATATCTTAATTTCTACCAATTTTTTAAAATAAATATATATATATAAATATGAATTTTTTGAAATTACCAAATGCACGTGTGCCCCTCCAATGTAACGTGGATCCGCCCCTTGCCAGCTTCGACCCCAAATCATCACCAGAAATAGCCTCCAAATTCACCAGCAAAATAACCCTCCAAACCCACCAGACCCATTTGGAACAACCACCAAACGTACCAAAAAATCCATGCCATAATCCCCACCAGAAACGACCCCAAACAACAAAAAAGAATCAGGCGAAATCAAAACCGCATCACTCAACCCCTGTTTTCCTTCACCCAGACCCACCCTAAAAGATCAGCAACTCCATCAGATCTCACTCGAACCGGCAAGCTCCGAAACCCATGAGCTCCAAGCTTTGATGAGCAACTGAACCAGACTACTTCCCCTTTCCCCTTTCGATTTTTCATTCTTTTGCAGGTATTGAGCGTGGTTTCAAGCTCCAGAACATCACAAATAGAAACTCCACATCGGAGGATGATCGATGAAATAGCCGGACCCCTGCTGCCGCTCTGAGCTCCGACGAACAACAAAAACAATCAGAACTATTTCAAAAATGCTACATTAAAGTGACCTTTTTTCTCTTCCATTTTTTTTAAAAAAAAATATATATTTGTGTAGATTTTCAGTTGATTGATGTTATTATTACCACAATTTTGTTATTACTATTCGGACCGATTTGGATATTATTTCTCCAATGAGATTGTTCTAGTATTGTTCACTGTTTTGATTAACTTCTTTTGAATTGTTTTGGCTTTTATTTATTAGTATATTTATTTATTTTGGGCATTTTAATTATAAAATTAGGTTGTGTTTGTATTTTTATTTATCTATTACTTGGTCATTATTTGTTGTTTAGTTGTTCACAATTATGTTATTAGTAATTATTGTTTGATTAGTTTATTTTATTTTACCCTTCAATTTGTTTTGCTATTAGTTAAGTATCATTTTACACGTTTTATATTAGTTTCATATGATTGTTGTCGATGATTTAATGGTCTATTTTTATCTTAATTATTTTTCAATTCACTCAATAGTTAAAATGACCAACGAGAAAAATTTCTCCGTCGATTTTGGAGGTCTCACTAAAATTAAAGAGAGAAATTTAGTTTATGTTTATATATTTTGTATGTTAAAAATGGCCGATGAAGAAATTACCGTCGATTTTCAAGGCCTCCCATGTTAATAAGACATATTTTTATTTTGAAGTTATTATTTATTTTATTTATTTTTATTCGTATTTATTTAGTACTAACACTCTTACTAAGTGTCTTTATAGGTACACGGAGCTGCTTTCCAATAAAGTTATTCGAATTAAATTTGAAATATATTCATTATGCATTATTTTGTATATATTGACATTAGGCAAACCTTAATCCAATTCTTACATTATTAGTTTATTTTATCATTTGTGTATATGTATGTTGATTATACTTGTATTGTTTTATCTCCTTAATTTTAAAAAAATAAATTCAGATTAGGCTTTAGACTTTCAGAGAATTACATTATCCCCCCCCCCCCCCCCCCCCAGGAGCATTTTTTCCCGAATGACAGTAAAATTCTTTTAAAAGGAAGTAATAGACTCAAAACTAGCGGCCCAACCAACAACATCATATCAAAACTTGAGTCACAATCAAAATCCACATAACCTCATAACCTTTTTTTTCAAAATGCAACTCAAAAAATCATTTTCAACTCATAAGAGTTCAACATTCGTTTCATGCTTATTCATTATGCCAAGAATTTCTTCATCACATTCAACATGCTTAATACAATTCATGAAGGCGCAATATACCAAAATACACAACATAAGCTCAAAACAAGTGAAAAGCAAAATTATCATTTTTGGGCATAAAGTTCACTGTGATTCACTGTAACATGCACTTTATGCACAATTTCACCAAAAATCAAGGCAATTTCAAATAAACTCATTATTTTCACTATAATTAGGAATAACTAACCGTAGTTATCAAATAGATGAGGGTAACGGGACTTCATGTCGGCCGGCCTCCCATGTTGCACCCTCAACTAGGTGATTCTTCCATAACACCTTTATGGAAGCCACATCTTTGTTCCTGAACTTCTTTACTTGTTTATCAACGATTTGAACCGGAACCTCCTCATAGGAGCGGTACTCTTGAACACCTAGACCTTCAATAGGAAGAATGGAATCGGGATCACAGATTCATTTCTTAAGCATGGAAACATGGAACAACGGATGAACCGAAGCCAATTCACTAGGAAACCTCAACTCATATGCAACCTTACCGATATTTTGCAAGATTTCATAGGGACCAACATAACGAGGACTCAACTTTCGTTTCTTGCCAAATCTCACCACCCCTTTCATAGGCGAAATTTTTAAATACACTTTATCACCTTCAAACTCTAATTCTCTTATGCTATGGTCGGCATAAGACTATTGCCAGCTATAGGCTGTTTTCAAGCGATTTCAGATAATTTGAACCTTCTCCAAAGTCTTATAAATCAACTCGGGAACCAAAAGTGAAGACTCACCCACTTCAAACCATCCAATTGGAATCTACATATCCTACCATACAAGGCTTCATAAGGAGCCATGGATATAGATGAATGGTAACTATTGTTGTAAGAACTCAACAAAAGGCAAGTGTTTATACCAATATCCCTTGAAATCAATGATACAAACTCTAAGCATATCTTCAAGGGTTTGAATAGTATGCTCCGCTTGACTAGCAACCCAACCAACAACACCATATGAAATCATGAGTCACAACAAAAATCCACATAACCTCATAACCTTTTTTTCACAATGCAACTCAAAACATCATTGTCAACTTATAAGAGTTCAACATTCATTTCATGCTTATACATTATGCCAAGACTTTCTTCAACACATCTCAGCATGCTCAATACAATTCATGAAGTCACAATATACCAAAATACACAACATAAACTCAAAACAAGTTAAAAAATTCTTTTTTCTTTTTTAGGCATAAAGTTCAGTATGATTCATTGTAACATGCACTTTTTGCACATCACCAAAAATCAAGGCAATTTCAAATAAACTCATTATTTTCACTACAATTAGGAATAAATAACCTTAGTTATCAAATAGATGAGGGTAAGGGGACTTCATGTCGGCCTCGGCCTCCCATGTTGCACCCTCAACTAGGTGATTCTTCCATAGCACCTTTACGGAATCCACCTCTGTGTTCCTTAACTTCTTTACTTGTCTATTAAATATTTGAACCGGAACCTCCTCTGAGGATAGGTTATCTTGATAACCTAGACCTTCAATAGGAAGAATGGACTCGGGATCACCGATACACTTCTTAAGCATGGAAACATGGAACACTGGATGAACCAAAGCCATTTGGATGAGTTTGCCTGATACACTAGCCAGTTCACCACTTTTGCACTATGTGGATTTAGTTATCGGTTAAGATAAGGGATAGAATAACAAGAAAAATTAGCTAAATAAAGTATAAATGGGTTTCGACGGTGGTTGCGGTGGTTGTGAAGGAGATCTTGGATAGTGTGGTGGCTTTTATGGTTGTGGTGGTAGGGAAAAAAGTTGATTTGGGTAAAAGAAATAGGTTATTTTATTAAGTGGATCTAATTGGGTTAAAATTGGGTAATTTAAATGAAATTAGATAATTTTGATTGATTTGGGGCTTTCCCTCCAAGGAGGGGCATATTTGTTGAGTTTATTGACAATAGGGATAAAAATAACTTGCTTTTGACGACAGGGTTAAAATCAACCAATAAATCAAAGTTGAGGGTGTAATTTTGACCATTTTCCCTTACTTCAAACATCTCCGTGTCGTGGACCTATTCCATGACAGTGACTTTTCTCATATTTACTATCTAAAATCATTCCTAAACATCACGAGGCATTTCATGTCACAAATTATAATCCTTGATTTACATAATTCAATTCAATGAGAGTTAAGAGTGAATTCAAGTAAATTTAAGAGTTAAGTCAAAGAGAAGTTTATCCAAGTTTTCAAAGGTCTTTTACAAATGATTCAAACTTTTTTTCAAGACTTAAAGTTCAAAATGAGTTAAGCGAAGAGTTCAGATTTAAAGTTCTATTCTTCCAAAGTATATATGTGGACTAAGTATTCCTAAATAGAGTTAAAATATTTTCACATCTAAATAAGAATGAAAACTACGATTTTCAATGAGCATTCAGGCTAGTTTTTAGAAAAGAGTAATCGCTTTCTAAATGAAGCAAGAGAGGAAACTTTGATTTTCAAGGTAGCCTTTGAGCTATGTTTTACAACACTAATATCAAATCACAGAAGAAAGTATGTTTTTAAGTGTAAGAGTTAATATTATGTTATTTTTGGGAGTAGTATTGAGCACCGATATGGGGGAGAACTCATGCAACTCACAACCCCCATAAACTATATAGCCACCATTGGTAGAAAAGTGTCATACTTTTTAAATGATTCCTTTAGTGCTTTTTAGCATAAACTAGTGGATCCATTTAGTAGTTTAGGTTCTATAATAATGTCAAGATATAGGACGACCCTAGCAGTGTGAGGCAAAATGTTGCATCATCACAATAGCTCTTACATGGTGATTCTCGGTTAGAGAAACAACCACAAAAGTTAATTGTATTTTATATACACCGCTTGTTGGTATTTTACATACATCTAAGAGTTATATCGTATCTTTTCATACATATAGAGTTGATATCATGTTTTAAACATGTTTTCTTTAAATTCCACTTATTTTAAATTGCTTAATATTTAAATTAGTTCAGTCACGTAGAGTTGAGTTTAGCCAGGTAAGTTATTCGGATTTCCTTTCATGGCTATGTTTGTGTATTAACATTCCAACTCACATACTCGTAGATTCAATATACTGATGTCAGTTGGTCTCCATCGTATTGTTATATAGACGCTAGTAACTAGGATTGACATCCTACTGCATCGTTGATCCAGTGAGAATTTCAAAGTCAGTTGGTTAGCCTCCTTGCATTCTGGAGGATCCATTTTCATTGCTTTATAGTTTTAGTTCATTAGGATGTTGTGGCGTTCGTCCCAACTTCCATCTTAGTTGTTTTAGAGGCTTCATAAATAGTCAGACAGTTAGTTATGAGTCTTTCAGAATTTTTCTATGAGACTTGAGTAGCCATTTTAGCTAAGATATTATTTCTTTAGGTTATTACATGACCTTATCTTTGTTGAGTTCAAGTCTTCCGCTGAGTAAGTAAGTCAGACCAAGGGTTTTCTTGGAGTCAGTAATGGTTCTTCAGATATAGTCCTGCCCAAGATGTAGTCTCGAGGCGGAAAAGTTGAGCAACACATTTTTTTCAAAATAATTTCGTTGTTAATTTATTTTCTCTAGGATGTAGACAAATCCGAAACCTTTTGAATCAATGGTCTATAATCATCAATTTAATTGAGGGTCTATAATTATCGTTTTTTTTCAAAACCTAATGTGAGGGGGGCCATAAGTATGTCCATAATTGAAATATTTTTCTTTATTTATCATCAATTTCTTACTGAAAAGTAATTGAAAAATTTACATAAATAATAACATTCAAAAGTAATAAAGTTATAACTAAAGGATATGAATTAAACTAAGGTGTAGCTAAAGTGGATCCCACAAATTTGTAAAAGTTGTACAATAATTAAATTACAATAGAATAAAAATATTTTTTTATTGTATCATAAAATATCCTTGAATTTTTTTTACAATTCATGTGACACGGTTGAAAGAGTTAGTGTTCACACGATTCGTTGGAATATTCTAAAATCTATCACAAAATGCACGCACTTTACATAAATATTTCTCTCACACATAAGTGGCTAGTCTAAATCACTCTTTTGTTATGATGTTACTCTCTCTCTCTCTCTCTCTCTCTCTCTCTCTCTCTGTATATATATATATATATATATATATATATATATATATATATTTGTTTCTATGCACTTCATTTATTCAAACTCATCACTCTTGATTACTCAGTTTATACCATTTCGAGGATACAAAGCTATCCTTTCTTGATTTTCCAGCAGAAAAAGGGCTTTCACTATTACTCTATTTTTTTACCGTTTGAAGAATTCAAAGCTATCCATTCTTGATTTTTCGGCACAAAAAGGGATGTCTTTATTCATGTTAATATTTGTAAATGTTGTTTAATTTTGTTGTTATAGCGAAGAGTTTCTTATGATATATATATGGTTGTCAATTTTGATTGATAATAAAAGGTGTATTTTCACTCATGTGAGGAAGATGGATTCAGATGACGACTCTGTTTCAAAGAGGAGTACAAGACGAAAATCTTTAAAATATATGGTCGAGATAATTGAAAAGAGGGGAAAGTTGAGTCTAAGTGGAAAAGATAAAAGATAGAGACTTTTGGAGGTGATGAATGAAATGAAGAAAACAATGGGAGGTGGAAGTTCAGTCTAGGATATTCTGAGTCCACTATCATAATGAAGTCATTCCTCCAAAGAGATAAGAGAAGGAACATGTTTTTGTCAAAGAAACACTTCCTTTATATTTCAATTTGAAAACGAGGAACCTCTCCCCCAGAGAAAGAAAAATGTAAAAAGAAAATTGAAGATCTTTTTATAATGAACATGTGTATAGTTTGGAATGACATATTGAATTTATGATTTCATTAGTTTCGCCAATGTGGAATGGATATATGAGTGTCAAATGGTAAAACATCGTCTTGATGTATATGAACAAATTGGACTCATATGTTCAGTTTGTTCATAAGTGATGAGTCAAATTTGTTCATCTAGAACAGACGGTGGTTCTCATTTGACACTTACTTAGTTGTCCTTTTTGCATCGGTGAAACAGTTGAATTCGTAAATCCAATATGTGATTCCAAGATATAGATGTTCATTTCAGAAAAAAGATCTTCAATTTCCTTTTTCCATTCTTCTTTCTCTAGGAGAAGAGGTTCCTCGTCTTCAAACCTAAATATTAAAGGAAGTGTTTCTTTGAAAGAAACATGTTCCTTCTCTTCAGGAGGAGTGAGTTTATTATGATCATCGTAGTCCTTTTTATACGAGGATTTAAATGTATAAAAATTAAAATTGAGCACCTATGTATCAAATGACTTGGTTGGCGCAGTGGTTACAAACGGGGTGCCCAAGGTTGTTGGTTTTCTCATATTCTTGAGTTTGATTCCCTCTGTACTCATAAATTATAATTTCAAATCCAACTCACCTCTTTCTACTTATTTATTTCAATTTAATTGTTTATTCTATTTTATTTTTCTCTCCCTGTTGATTGTTCTTTTTCCCTTTATGCCCTTTTGCTAATTTTTCTAAACAAAACTTTATTAAGAAAGCTATTCCGTCTTCCTTTATTCTTTATTTGAAATAACTTCTATTGTGGTTTTTTTAATTTCTTTTTTGCTATCATATTTAAATATGATTGTTGTTTTTTAAGAAAAGTGTTAAATTTGTTCACTTATATTTTTTTAGTTGATAGCTCCAGTAGCACCTACAATATTAAAATCTCGGATCCACCTTTGGCTCCACGCTGCAGTAGTTTTAAAAAAACTCACTTTAACCTTTCTCGCATCCCTCCTGCCCCGCATGACTTTAAATTCATTTTACCCCGCCTAGCCTTAAACCCACCTCACCTCATCCGCCCCACCTAATTGTCATCCCTATATGGGACTATCTAACCTGTGCTTCTCCAAGGGAAATACTTAACATATAAACAAAAAAATGTTTGACAAGAATACAACAAATTATTGCATAACATAATTACACTTGACATTTCAAGCATATCACAATGTGAAAACCAATAAAATCTAGTCAAATTTAAGTCATCAACAATAATAATGATCTTGACCTTAAGTCGTACTGAGTAAGGATTCTTCTATTCATTATTGAAGATACAAAACAACTATATAAATGATTTAGTTTGGGAGCAACGAGATTGGAAATATAGTTTATCAATATTCGATCTAGATAAGCTTCATTTATATTTTGTTGGATGATTCATTACTTTCTTAAGTAGTCATTCAACCACGCACTTGATAATTCAATGTAGAGATAATACTTATTATTATAAGAGGCAAAAAATACGCACAAGACATTACTTAGGGTACGTTAGACTATAAGTATACTCATTCCCCTCGCTTGTAATTCATCTTATTCTCATCACAATAACTCTATTAATCCCTAACTAAATCTCGAAGGCTCTCAAATTATTATTTTCTAGTGATATTGTTAGACGATCACACCTCAAAAATTTTCAGTAAGAATAATTTCTTGTCTTATGTCATTACTTTACAATATATTATTTTTACGTATCACTTTGATGATTTACTTTTCCAAGTTATACAACATCAAGAATAATATAGCATTTGTTCATAATATAATTCACGTGCGATTCAATTCTTATTATAAATCACTGGTTCAGGGGTGTACAAACTAATGTGGCATACACCATGTGTTTGAATACTTATGTAAATTTAGGGTGTTTTTGGTACAACGGAAGATGTTTTCTTGGAACATTATTTGGATTCTTACTTATTTTCTCATGTTAGGCTGGAGAGTTGAAAATATTTTCTTGTGTAAGATTGGTAAATGATTTCGAATTGTTACTCGACCAAGACCAAGGATCCAACTTTTGGAAAGAGATTCAACTTTGACATCCCACCACAATGATCGATTCGGGACCTAACCCTAACACTTGACATGAGACTCGAACTTGACACTCAATATAAAACCCGACTCTAACACCCAACTTGAAACCTCATCCCAACATCTGAATCATGACTCGATTCAAAACTAAATTTTCAGTCCTTAGTGAGATCTGGCCCGACTCAATATGAAACACAAGAGTTGGGTCTCGAATCGAGCTTGAGAGTCATGTCTCAATTCAAGAATCAATAATCCCTTTGTTCATTTTTATTGGTCATGTTGCATTGTTTGAAAGTTAATTTGACTAATTTTTAAAGTTAAATAAGATAATGTTAATACTATAATTTTTTTAAAACAAAATTGGATATTAAAAAACGATACAAATAGTACTATAGATTGCAATTTTTTGCATATCAATATGATGAAAATATATATAAAAAAATTTTGGTCAAAATTCTTTAGTTTGATTCTAAAACCATGACAATTAACTGTAGACAGAGGGAGTAGTAAGATATTCTTAGATTAGTATTTGAAATCAATAACCCGTAACATAAGTTACAATGGAAAGTAGTTATGCTGTGAGGTTCAAAATGATTTTGGAAAGTGTTTCCTTTACTTCTCTAAGAGAAGTTATTTTTCTTAATATGGAAAATATTTCCTAAACATTTAAGTCAACCAAACATGATAAAATTAGAAAACATTTTCCTTCATACCAAACACACCCTTAGAAATGGACTATAAAAGTAGACTTTCATTGGTTGAAATTTCATGTGAAAAATACCAACTACAAACTACATAAATTAATAACTATTCAAAGGTGACCAAACTTTAAGATCATCTAGAAAAAAAACACCCTTGGAATAAATACATCCGTATTCTCATGAAGGAGAAATATAGTTGAATCAAAATGATTATTGTTCTAAGAGCTCATAGGTTTATCTAGATTATTTAGAGAAGCTATAGTACTTTGAATCCTTAACCTCAAAAGATTGCTCTCTTCCTCATCAGCCTGGAAAAAGATAAATTAAATTAAAGTGAGAGTAGATATTAGGTCTTATATTCAACTAATACCCCATTTGTCCCAATTTATATGAGTCGCTTTCCGTTTTAGTTTATCCATAGAAGAATAATATATTGTTATATTTAATTACACTTTAACTTTAAAATGTTCATTCTATTCTTAATGAGATAATTATAATCATATAAATATCTATAACTTATTTTAAACCACAAATTTTATAAAGAAAAAATATTTCTTTCTTAAGCTTCGTGTTAAGTTAAACTAACTTAGTAAAATAAAACAGAGGGAGTATAAATTATCGAAATTATCACATAGTAAGAAATTTATCATTTTACAAGTAACACTTCAGAACTTTAGAGATCCATCTAATTTATAATTAATAAAATGATGGGCAGTTTTATTGCCAAAGATCTTAATCTTTAGTGTTTCTTTCCTTTTATTTCATAACTCTCTGTTTCTAATTTTCCACATGATATATTTAATATTACAAGATTAAACGTTATTTGATAGATTTAATACAAAATTCAAAAGAAAACTTTAATTTTTTTTAAAAAATTATTTCAAGTTAAAACCAAACAATCAAATTTAAACTGAGGAAGTACATGATTAGACCTGAAATAGTTTTTAAGAAAATAAGTGAGTTTCTCATTTATTTTTGTTAGATATGTAAGATTTTTTTTATTTAAAAAATTTATTATTAAATTAGAAAATAAAATGTAATGGTGGAAAAAACAATAAAATTAAAATCAAACAAAAAAGAGGGCTAGAAAAAGATTGTGTTACCTCAATGAAAGTCGTGTTGAGAATTGTCTCGGAAAATGTAATGATATTTGCAGTAATTATTTTGATATTCAAAGATTCAAAAACATCAAAAAGTTTTACCAATGTGTCTTTTCTATTGATGCAAGTGAGGTTCACCACCACTATCTTATATCTAATTGAAGATACCCTCAACTACATTGCAAAAGTTGCTCCGCATCGCAGTTAGTTTGTGGATTCCTCTATCTCAAAATTGAATTTCGCCAGTAATTTAAGAGGGAAAAGGGTTAAAATTACCCCACAATATGCGCCTCCTTGGATGGAAAGCCCCAAATCAATTAAAAATATTCAATTTTATTTAAATTACCTAATTTTAACCCGACCCAACCCACTTAATTTATTAACCCATTTCTTTTATCCAAATCAACTGTCATGCCCCGAGCCTACACTGTGGACGAGATTGACACTCGAAGACCATTGCTGTCCCTCAAGCGTTCCCTTGGACTGGCTTACTTAACTCAGGGGGAGTCTAAACTCACTTTAATTAAGAATAAGACATGTTTAGAGGAAAGCACTTCATATAATAAATCTGGCCACAATGGCACTTAAGTCTCAATAAAGAAAATAACTCCAAACTGAAATACTATTGTCTATGAAGCCTCTAAATTGACTGAAGAGGGACGTTAGGACAGACCACACAACATCGTAATAGCTAAACTAATAAAGTAATGAAAAAGGATATCCTTCGGAATGCAAGAAGGCTCACCACTAACAGTGGAACTCGGTCTGAATCATCGAAGAGTTGTGTGCTGATCCTGGGTACCTGCGTCTACATCATAAGACGATGCAGACCAATTGACATCAGTACATTGAATGTACGAGTGTGCGAGTTGGAGAGCTAACTGACGACTTAAGCTTGATGGGATTAGATGAACTTACCTTGGCTCTGCTCAACTCAAGAATATACTTGAATCAATGATATACATATAAAGCAGTTTAAAATAAATGCAAGATATATGTAAATCTTATAAAACAGTAAATAAAATTGGTTCGTTAAAGAAATGCAATAACAACACAACTTTACTTGTATATGAAAGTAATATAACTCTTGTTGGATATTCTCTAACCGACAACCATCACTGTGAGCCTAAGTGATTGTACAACGTCTTACCTCATGTAGCATGAGAACCATCCTACACCTTGCCATCGGTATAGGACCTTACACAACTTAGTGGATCCATTATCTCTCCTTACGTGATTATCTACAAATTATGACCAATCAATTCCATGGTGGCTACATGGTTTACATGGGGACTTGAGTTAATATGAATTTCATCTCCACATCGGTGATCAATACTACTCCCAAAATATACTTTAGCTTATTTTTTAGGATAATGCACAAGTACCCCCTCAATCTATGCCCGAAATCCCAGAGACACACTTATACTATACTAAGGTCCTATTACCCCCCTGAACTTATTTTATAAGTAATTTTCTACCCCTTTTTAGCCTACGTGGCACTAGTTTGAAAAAAAAGTCAACCATCATTGGGCCCACAAGATAGTGCCACGTAGGCTAAAAAGGGGTAAAATATTATTAATAAAATAAGTTCAGGGGGGTAATAGGACCTTAGTATAGTATAAGTGTGTCTCTGAGACTTCGGGCATAGGTTGAGGGGGTACTTGGGCATTATCCCTATTTTTTAATTGAAACTTTCTTTTCTTTGGGTTGAGATAATTTGTTAAATTCTTTAGCTTGAAGAAGCTCCTCTTGGAATCAATGTTCCCTTTTTGTTCAAAACTATTTTGGAACTTCTAGTTCCATTTTTTTATTCAAATGCGAAACATTTGCAAACCTTTAGGGAATACTTAGTTCCCGTATAGCTTTTGATAAATGAACTCAACTCTTGCTTTTTTACTTAACTTGAAACTTGAATCTTAGGGTCCCTTATAGCTTTTTAGAATTTAACTTAACTCCTTACTCTTTTTTGACTTGAATTTTAAGTCTTTAAAACAAAGTGAAAACATTTGTGAAATACTTTAGAAACATTACTTTGACTTGCTCTTATCGTCTAGACTTGACTCTTAAACTTTATTGAATTGAAGTGTGGATTCAAGGTTCATAATCTCATGTTTATGAATGATTTCATGATGTTTAGTGTACTCTAGAGTGTTGTAATCAACTAGGAATTAAGGGTACACTACTTAGGAACTAGTACGGAAAGATAGGGAGAGAACAGGGTCTCCAGGAGGTAGTGGCGCTCTAAGAGGCGCGCAACGCCAGGGCCTGACGAACAGAGGCTGTCATCAGGCGCTCTAGAAGGCATAGTGCTCTAGATCCTAACGGACAGACGTGTCCTGATGCGCTTTGGAGGCGTGGCGCCCCAGTGCCTACTACACGGGTTTTCCGACTTTCTTCTTCGTTTTTCTTCTCTAAAACTTCCCAAACTTCGACGGATTCCACGTCAAACACTTAGTATCCCTAATTAACTCCCCGTCCAATAGTTTAGACCCGCAAGGAGTCCGAAAACAAGAACCCAAACTACTACAGACCAACTACAAATCAACCAACAAGAATTTCAAACTTTTCATCAAGAACTTCAAGATTTACTTTCAGTTAAATCTAATTGTTGTATTGAATCAATTTGGAGGGTGGGAGAAAGAACCCAACACAGAATGATCTCACATACCTTTTTAGGTATCACCCCCAATGAAATGCATGAACAAATTCTTGACTTTCTTGTTTCTTTTTCTCCCTTCACATTTTTCTCAAAGCCCTAGCTTATTTTCTAAATGTGAAAACTGATTGGGATCATCTTAGACCCCCAACTTATCACCGTAAAAACAAAAATAATCACCCTTAAAAATCCATATTTGGAACTTTCCCTGCTCAACAGTCCGATTTCCAAAAGTCAGATCTCCCTCATACGACCTCGGAAATTCAAAAAACTTGACGCCGTTGGAAAGATATTTAGACGAGATTTCCATCCATATTTAAGATCTCACCCAAACTCCTCCTAAGTTGGGAGTTGTGTCCGTTTGAAAATGACCAAAACTCACTTTTGAAATCTAGAAATTTTCTAGATTTCGTTACTTATTTCAAAATTTGGTTCTTCTTGTTTTTCTTAGCTTAACCTTAGTTAATTCTAGACACGATATGTTACAATATCTCCCGCTTGGGAACATTCGTGCTCGAATGAGAATTCTTTCACCAAGCTAACGATAGTAACATCATTTCAGCACTCAACAACAAAAGCAAGTAAAAACATGTTCATACATAGCCTTATAAAGTGCTAAGAAGAGAATTCAGTACCTTGTTCTGCATTCTCTTCGGATTCAAAGAGATGTTGATATCTCTTCTTCATATCCTCCTTCTCTTCCCAAGTCACTTCTTCAACAAGTTAGTTCCTCCAATGGACCTTGACTGAAGCAACTTATTTTGTTCTCAATTTGTGAACTTAACGATCCAAAATATGAACCAGAACTTCTTCGCAGGATAGGTTACCCTTAATCCCAACATTCTCTTTTTGTACTATCAATTAAGGATCACCCAAACACTTCTTCAACATAAAAATATGGAATACTGGATGAACCACTGTTAACTCTTGGGGTAGCTCCAACTCATCTGCCACATTTTCCACTCTCTTGGAAATCCTATAAGGTCCAATATACCGGGGATTAAGTTTCCCCTTATTACCAAATCTCATAACTCCTTTCATAAGTGAAACCTTAACATACACCCAATCATCTACCTCAAATTCTAATGTCCGTCTGCTAATGTCCGTGTAGGACTTTTGGCGACTTTGTGATGTTTTCAACTTTTCTTGAATCACTTTCACCTTCTCCATAGCTTGGTGAACTAAATCTGGTCCTATCAACCTTGCTTCGCCAACTTTTTTGAACCACCCAATAAGAGATTTGCTCCTCTTCCCATAAAGAGCTTCATACGAAGCCATTTGAATGCTCGAATAATAACTATTGTTCTACGCGAACTCAATGAGAGGTATATGATTATACCAATTTACCTTGAAGTCGATCACAAACACTCTCAACATATCTTCCAAGGTCTGGATGGTACGCTCTGCTTGTCCATTTGTCTGAGGATGAAAAGCAGTACTCAAGTTCACCTTTGAACCCAAACCTTTTTGTAAAGATTTCCAGAACTATGCAGTAAATTATGCACCTCATAGGAAATAATGGAGACTGGAACTCCATGAAGTCTTACCACTTCTTTAAGGTACAACTTAGCATAATATTTAGACTAATAGGTAGTCTTTACCGGCAATAAATGGGTTGACTTTGTCATTCTGTCGACATTACCCAAATATAATCATGCCTTAGCGATCTTGGAAAGCCTATGATGAAGTCCATATTAATCATCTCCACTTCCATTCTGGAAGTTCTATGTTCTGAGCTAAACCTCCAGGCCGTTGGTGTTCCACTTTCACTTGATGACAATTTGAACACTTGGGAATAGACTCTACAATATCTTTCTTCATGCCTTCCCACAAATATGCCTCTCTCAAATCACAGTACATTTTGGTAGAACCCGGATGAATGGAATATCTGGAGGTATGAGCCTCCTCCAAGATCATCTGTTGATGTCTATCCACAATAGGTACACATAATCTGCCTTTGTATATCAGCACACTATCTCCTCCTTGTTCGGAAACCAATACTCTTTGGATATGGACACTTGACTTCAAATCAAGCAAAACAGGATCTTGCCTTGCTTCTCTTTCACCTCTGACACCAAGGATGATTCGGACCCATTGGTCACCACTATGCCTTCTTCTGTGGAATCCATAAGTGTGGCTCCCAAACGTGCAAGTCTGTGCACATCTTTTGTTAACTCCCTCTTTTCTTCTTCAACATGGGAAGTACTCCCCATGGACAACCTTCTTAAGGCATCAACAACCACATTATCCTTAACTGGGTGTAAAGAATACTCATGTCATAATCCTTGAGTAATTCAAACCATCTTCTATTTTTGAGGTTGAGCTCTTTCTGAGTGAACACATATTGTAGTCTCTTGTGGTAAGTGAATATATCCACATGAACACCATATAAATAGTGACGTCATATCTTCAAAAAAAACACCACTGCAGCCAATTCTAAGTCATGAGTTGGATATTTCTTTTCATGAACTTTCAATTGTCTAGATGCATAATCTATGACCTGGCCATTCTACATTAACACACATCTCAAACCAACTCTTGATATCTTAATACATTACGAATCCTTAAGTACCCTCAGTTAAGGCCAAAATCAGAGCGGTAGTCAATCTCTTTTTCAACTCTTGAAAGATTTTTTGATAAGCTTCAGATCATTAAAACTTGATGGTCTTCTAAGTTTTCTTGGTCAAAGGAGAAGAGATAGATGAGTATCCTTCAACAAGTCTCCTATAATATCCAGCCAAGCCCAAGAAACTCCTTATATCAGTTGGAGATGTGGGTCTAGGCCAACTCTGAACTGCCTCAATATTTTGCTTATCAACTCTAATACCTTCACAAGAAATAATGTGGTCTAGGAATGCCACATACTTAAGCCAAAACTCACACTTGGAGAACTTGACATAAAACTTATATCTCAACGTCTGAAGAACAACCCTTAGGTGACTAGCATGATTTTCTTTATTCCTTGAATAAATCAGTATGTCATCAATGAAAACGATGACAAATAGATCTAAATAAGGTGTGAAGACTTTGCTTATAAGATCCATGGACGTTGTAGGTGCATTTGTCAAACCAAAAGGACATAACAAAAAATTTATAATGCCCATACATTGTTTTAAAAGTTGTCTTGGGAATATGACATTACCTTACTTTCAACTGATGATAGCTTGATCTGAGGTCAATCTTGGAAAAACAAAAACACCTTGAATTTGTTCAAAAAGATCATCTATCCTTGGAAGAGGATATTTTTTCGTGATGGTCACCTTATTTAATTTACGGTAATATATACACATCCTAGGGGACCTATCCTTCTTCCAAATAAACAACACTAGAGATCCCCAAGGTAAGACACTAGGTCGGATGAAACCTTTATCTTACATATCTTTCAACTGTTTCTTAGATCTTTTGACTTTGCTGGTGCCATTCTGTATGGTGTAATAGATATAGAAAGAGTATCTCAAATGATGTCTATGATGAAGTCTATCTCTCTTTCAGAGGGACTCCGCGTAGGTCATCAGGAAATACTTTCGAAAACTCACTGACTATAGGAGCTGACTGAAGGGAAGGTACCTCAACACTTGATTCATTAACTCTGACTAAGTGATAGATACATCCCTTAGAAACTAAATTTCTTGCGTCAAGTTACAAAATAAAATGACCCTTAGGCACTGCTGAACTACTAGGCCACTCTATGACTAGCTCATTTGGAATTCGAAACTTGACAACTCGAGTTCTGCAATTTATTGATGCATAACTGGTATGGAGCCAATCCATACCCAGAATGATATTAAAATCTACCATGTCCAATTCTACTAGATCAACCATAGTATTCTTGTGATTGAAGGAAACAATAAAATTACGATACTCTTTCAGCTAGAATAGACTTCCCAATAGGTGTAGAAACACAGAAAGGTTCACAAAGATTTTCAGGGAAGATGTTAAAATTATTTACAACCTAAGAAGTTACAAAGGATAAGCTCGATCATGGGTCTAATAAAGCATAAACATCAAAAGTAAAGACTTGGTCATACCCGTGAAAACATGTGGTGAGTTCTTGCTCTTAGCGGCTAGTGATTACATAGAAGTGATTTGCCCCTTCGTTGGTATCAGACGTGGCTCCCCTAGGTGCAGCCCTGTTTGGTGGAGAAAATGACGAAGATTGGGCTTTATTGCTCGAATTTTCACAACCTTTCTTATAATTAGGGCACTCTTTCATGAAGTGACCCTCTTGACCACACTTGAAACAACCTGTCTAGCCATCACGACATTTTCCCAAGTGGATTGCACCACATCTACCACACGGAGAACACTCATTACCTCTTTGTGCCATACTACCTTGACATTGAGACTTGAAGTGGTGCGAATTGTGACCGCTATACTCACTTCGGTTTCTGGGTACAGGTGCACTAAAGGATGATGGTGCATGTCCTTTTAATTTCTGGAATCGTGGTCGCCTTGAACCACCTTTCTGTTGGCCAGACTAATTCCCAGTCTTTGCCTGCTTGTTTCAGTATTCTTATCTATCCTTCACCTTCTCTTTTTCAAATTGTTGAACATATACCATCAGCCTGGATATGTCCATGTCACGTATCATCATGGCATCCCTACCTTCCTTACTTGAAGCGCGACCCGAACCTGCAACAAACAGACTTATTCTGCTCCTCATGTCTTTCACCATCTCCGGAGCATAGCGAGATAGCTGGGTGAACTTCATCCTTTACTCTTGTACACTCATGGAGTCCTGTTTCAGAGTAAGTAACTCCCTTACCTTGGCTTCCTTTAGTTTGCTAGGAAAGAACCTTCCCAAGAAGGCTTCTTCGAAGAAAGCCCAACTTGGATGTGGTGCATTCTCAGCTCTACCATCCTTCCATTGATCCAACCAGGTTCTAGACACACTCTTCACTTGATATGCATCCAATTCAACCCTTTCAGCATCCACCACATGCATTACCTCAAACACCTTCTTTAATTCTTCCACAATGTTCTCCACAACCTTAGTAGGGCTTGATCTGGTGAAACTAGGAGGGTTCGTTCTTAGAAACTCACAAACTCCGAGGTATCAACCCCTTATTTTTGGGCTGCTCTCTGTTGCCCAATCTGCTTGGCCACAACCTGACTTAATATCTGGATAGCTTACCGGAATTCAGCATTAGTAACCTCTCATTGGGTTGTACCTCTAGTGCATTTGGAACCTCTTATTCCTCAACATTTCTTCGTGGTCGATCTCTAGCTGCTCTTCTTGGAGGCATGATGATCTGAAAAAATACGTGTAAGCACAAATTAGAGAGAGACTTTAGAGATAGACTCTTCACACGAAAGGAACATGAAAGAAGGGAAGCATTCCTAAAAGTTGTAGCCTCATGATCATAGATGTGCCGCTTTTAACACTGATAACTAAGACTCTACAGACTCGGGTTCATAGAATCCCTGAGACTCTTGATTTTAGCTTTTGATTCCAAGTTTGTCACGCCTCGAGCCTACACCTTAGACGGGACCGGCACTCGAATACCATTGTTGTCCCTCAAGCATACCTTTTGCCTGGCTTACTTAACTCAGCCTAAGACTAAAGTCACTTTAAGCAAGAATAATACATATTTAGAGAAATCACTTCACATAATAAATTTAGCCACAATGGTACTTAAGTCTAAACAATTGAAAATAACTCCAAACTGAAATTATATTGTCTATAAAGCCTCTAAATTAACTGAAGAGGGATGCTGGTACATACCCCACAACATCCTAAAATATAAACTAATAAAGCAATGAAAAAGGATGTCCTCCGGAACGCAAAGAGGCTCACCACTAACTCTGTAACTCGATTTGGATGAACGAAGCACTACGTGCTTATCCTAGGTACCTGCATTTGCATCATAAGACGATGCACACCAACTGACATCAGTACATTGAATGTACGAGTATGCGAGTTGGAGAGATAAGCGACGACTTAAGCTTGAGGGGATTGGATGAGCTTACCTTGCTCTACTCAACTGAAGAATATACTTAATTCAAAACATATATATGTATGAAGCAGTTTAATAAACATGCGAGATATATGTAAAGCTTATAAAATCGTAAATCTGCTCTGTTTAATAAACAAATGCAATAACAACCAAACTTTACTTGTATATGAAAGTAATATAACTCTGGTGGGAGATTATCTAACCGACAACCATCACTATGAGCCTAAGTGATGGTACAATGTCTTACCTCACATTGCAAGAGGACCATCCTACACCTTGCCATCAGTATACAATCTTACTCAACATAGTGGATCCACTAGCTCTCCATACGTGATCATCTAAGAAGTATGACCCGTCAATTCCCATAGTGGCCACATGGTTTACATAGAGACTTGAGTTACTATGAACTCTCATCCTTACATCGGTGCTCAATACTACTCCCGAGATATACTTTAGCTCATTTTTTAAATTGAAACTTTGTTTTCTTTGGGTTGAGATAATTTGTTGAACCCTTTATATTTAAGAAGCTTCTCTTGGAATCAATGTTCCCTTTTTGTTCAAAACTCTTTTGGAACTTCTAGTTCCCTTTTTATTCAAATGTGAAACATTTGTAAACCTTTAGGAAATACTTAGTTTCCTTAAAACTTTTGAGAAATGAACTCAACTCTTCCTCTTCACTTAACTTGAAACTTGACTCTTAGGGATTACTTAGTTCCCATATATCTTTTGAGAATTTAACTCAACTCATTACTCTTTCTTGACTTGAACTTTAAGTCTTTAAAATAAAGTGAAAATGTTTGTGAAAGGCTTTAGAACTTTACTTTAACTTGCTCTTATATTCTAGATTTGAATCTTAAACTTCCTTGAATTGAAGTATGGATTCAAGATTCATGATATCATGATTTTGGATTATTTCCTGATGTTTGGATGTACTCTAGAGTGTTGGAATCAACTAGGAATTAAGGGTACATCACTTAGGAACTAGTACGGAAAGAAAGGGAAAGAGCAGGGTCTCCAGGGGGTTGTTGCTCTCTGAGAGGCATGGAGCGCCAGGTCCTGATGGACAGAGGCTGTCCTTAGGCGCTCTGACAGACTTTGTCCTGAGTCTCTATGGAGGCGCGATACCCCAGTGCCTACTAGACGGGCTATTTGACTTTCTTCTTCGTTTTTCATCTCTAAACCTTCCCAAACTCCCATGGATACCACCCCAAACACCAATGATCCCTATTAAATCCTCAACCAATAGTTTAGACCCGAAAACAACCTGGAACAAAACCAAACTACTAGAGATAAACTACAAATCAACCAACAAGAACTTCAAACTTTTCATCAAGAACTACAAGATTTATTTTTAATTAACTCTAATTTGTTGTTGAATCAAGTTGGAGGGTGGGTGAAAGAACCCAACACCGAATGATATCACTTACCTTGTTAGGGATCACCTTGACGAAATCCACGAACGAATTCTTGGTGTTCTTGCGTCTTTTTCGCCCTTCTTCTCTTTTCTCCTTTTCATCAAAGCCCTAGCTTATTTTCTAAATGTGAAAACTGATTGGAATCAGATTAGACCCTAACATATCACCCTTAAAACGAAAATAATGATTAATTTAAGAAAAGACCAAAACACCCTTACCAAAATCGTATTTGGAACTTTCCCTGCTCAACAGTCCAACTTCAAAAAGTCATATATCCCAATACGACCTAGAAAATTCACAAACATGACGTCATTAGAAAGATATTTCGACGGAATTTCCATCCATATGAAGAAATCACCCAAAATCTTCCTGAGCTGGAAGTGGTGGCCGTTTGAAAATGACAAAAACTCACTTTTGAAATCTGGAAATTTTTCAGATTTTCTTACTTATTTCCAAATTTCCTTCTTCTTGTTTTTCTTATCTTAACCTTAGCTAATTCTAGAAACAAGATGTTACATTAACTTTGTTATAAAGTCAACATGCAAAATTAAGAGAGACAAAACATGACCTTTACATCCCAAGGAAGTGGTATATATTTCTTGCTTCCTAGTAATACTTTGAATTAGAATTAGTTGACCATATTAATATGTTTCAATTGAAATGTATATTAGCTTGATATGGATAATATTAATCAACATACCATTTGGAATGCTGCGTTGCCACAAACAGGATGATCGCTTCAAAGGATCATGAATTTGTTCAGCTCAACATTGGCCATTTGGATGAGTCTGACCGATACACTAGCCAGTTCATCCCTTATGCACTATGTGGATTTAGTTATTGTTTAAGGTAAGGGATAAAATAACATGAAAAATTATCCAAAACAAGTATAAATGGGTTTCGGCGGTGGTGGTGGTGGCGGTGAAAGAGATCTCGGAGATGGTGGTGGCTTTGATAGTGGTGGTGGTGGGGGGGGGGGGGGGGGGAAACAAAGTTCATTTTGGTAAAAGAAATGGAATATTTTATTATGTGGGTCGGATCTGGTTAAAGTTGGGTAATTTAAATAAAATCGGATAATTTTAATTTAATTAAGGCTTTTCATCCAACGAGGGGTATATTTGTTATGTTTATTTACGGGAGGGGTAAAATAACTTGCTTTTAACGACAATGTTAAATTCAACTAGTAGATCAAAGTTGAGGGGGTAATTTTGACCCTTTTCCCTTACTTAAAACATCTCTGTGTCGCGTACTTGTTCCATGATGGTGACTATTCTCATGTTTAGCTATCTAAAATCATTCCTAAACATTACGAGGACTTTCATATCACAAATCATAATCCTTGATTCCATAATTCAAGTCAAGTAAAGTTAAGAGTCGAGTCAAGAGAAGCTTATCCAAATTTTCATAGGTCTTTTACAAATGTTTTAACTTTATTTTAAGACTTAAAGTTCAAGATGAGTTTAGCAAAGAGTTCATATATAAAGTTCATTTTTTAAAAATTATATATGGACTAAGTATTTTCAAATATATTTAATTTTTTTTCACATTTAAATAATAACGGAAACTACGATATCCAAAGAGCATTCAGGCTAGATTTCAGAAAAAGAGTAATTGCTTTTTAAATGAAGCAAGAGAGGAAACTTTGATTTTCAAGGTAGTCGTTGAGCTATGTTTATGAGCATTAATCTCAAATCACAGAAGGAAGTATGTTTTTTAAAATAAGAGTTAATATTATGTTATTTTTGGGAGTAGCATGGAGCACCGATATGGGGGAGAGTTCAGGCATCTCACAGCCCCCAAAAACTATGTACCCATCATGGGTAGAAAAGTGTTATACTTTTTAGAGGATTCATTAAGTGCTTTTTAGCATAGACTAGTGGATTAACTTATTAGTTTAGGTTTATATTAATGGAAAGGTATAGGACGACCCTGGCAGCGTGAGGCATAACGTTGTATCATCACAATAGCTCTTACTTGATGGTTGTCTACTACATAAACTCCCACAGAAGTTAATTGAATTTTATATACTCCGTTTATTTGTATTTTACATACATCTAAGAGTTATATTGTATTTTGTCATACATACAGAGTTGATATCATGTTTTAAACGGATTTTCCTTATATCACACTTGTTTTAAATTACTTTATATTTGAATGAGTTCAGCCATGTATAGTTGAGTTGAGTCAGGTAAGTTCTTTGGATTTCCTTTCAAGCCTATGTTTGTGTTTTAACATTCCAACTCGCATACTCGTACATCCAATGTATTGGTGTCAGTTGGTTTGTATCACATCATGATGTATACGCAAGTAACTAGAATTCGCATCCAACACATCGTTGATCGAGTGAGAAGTTCAGAGTCAGTTGTGAGCCTCCTTGCATTCCGGAGGATACAGTTTCATTGCTTTCTAGTTTTAGTTCATTAGGATGTTTTGGGGTTTGTCCCAACATCCATCTTAGTTGTTTTAAATGCTTCATAGATAGTCAGACAATCAGTTATGGGTCTTTCAGCTTCTTATTTCAGGTGTTTTGCTATGAGACTTGAGTATCCATTTTGGCTAAGATATTATTTATTTATCTTATTACATGAACTTATCTTTGTTGAGTTTAAGTATTCCAATGAGTATGTAATCAAGGACAAGGGTTCTCTTGGGACCAATAATGGTTCTTGAGTAATAGTCTCGCCCAGGGTGTAGGCTCCAGGTAGGACAGTTGAGCAACACATTTTTTTAATTTTTTTTTTGTTTATCCTAATGATTCTGCTATGAACGATCCCAATATTCTAAGAAATATGAATAATTATGATATTTTTTCTTCCGCATTGATTTTATAATAGAAAAAATATATGAATTACTATGCATAAAGCTAAAAACTAATTGAATAAACGATTCTAGATTTATATAAAACGCAAATCACATGATCAAAAGATTGTTTTTTGAAAAAAGTTATCTTTTCAAATGTTTCTATATTGGATAAAATTATAAAACAATAAACATATATTTAATCACATATTTCAAATAAATTAGTTGTTTATTTATATATAAAACTCTATATTGTCTAAATGGTAATATAAAGAATTAGGAGTATTGAGAAATATTTAAGAATTTCAGGTGAACTAAATTAATAATATAAAAATAAATGTATTTGTTTGATGCAAGAATAATGGTGAGCGCACAAGACCTGCTATCAAAAAAATAATATTGTTTTATGAAGGGGTTTGAAGGCACAACTACTTGATTCAAATGGACATCATTATCATTTAAAAAGGGTGTCCAACTTTAAATATATATCATTTAAAAATAAAATTAGATAGATATATGTACAACACAATTTTCCAACGAAGGGCGTGCTACTGTTATAACTAAGGTTCGTCTTAACCACTAGCTCACCAAAGCCATCAACTTTTTTTTTTCAAAAGCAGAGTAATTTCCATAAATGACTATAGTTTTAGGGTTATTAGTTGGAATTCATAAGTGTGATATTTATATAAAGTGAATATACTTTCTATATTAATCTAGGTGTATTCTATATCTGTCCATTTTTAAAAATACATAATTACATTTATAATTATAAATCACTAAGTAAGGTAAATTTATGTATAATTTTCTGACCTTTAATTAAGCCTGTTGAAATAGTTTTAATTTGTTTGTATCCAACTAAAAACTTGAGGACACTGAAAATGGCAGAATCCACTTTTATAAAATGAAATACCTTAAATCACGCCACTTTGATTTGAGGATTATTGTTTTCAAAATTTGTATAAAATTTTGTTAGAACTGATACATCAATATTATGGTGCCAAACAATTTCTTGATTGATATCTGTATTATACATTTCACATATGAAAAATACAAAAAAGATATCGTGAATAAAATTACAAAGAGTACAAGTTGTATTACTGTACGAATACATATATTTGTTAATTCATTAAACCTAATAATTCTTGAATATTGTCGTGCCCAGAGGCTACCTCCTTAATGTAACACAGGACCTAGTATCAAGAGTGACCCCAAGCTTACCCTATGTCTAGAATATATCAAGCATACTGAGAATAAATGAAGACATGTACTGTGCAGATGCTAAAATAGTTGATAACACAAAAGATGGAAAAATTGAACTGGTATGAATAATAATATATATGAAATGAATTTAGTGATAATTGAAACAACATTCAAGGGTCTATCAGACATAACCTTTTAAATTCAGTGTAATACTACTATGTAGTGTTTGGAGAGTATAAAATGTATGCATATTTTACTATTACGTTAGAGGTAAAATGTTATTTCTGATGGACCATTGGTTAAACATAAACCGTCAAAAGTAGAATAGGGAGAAATAATATAAATGAAGACATACAATTTACGATTAAAGATATAACATAAATGAATTTATATCATATCATATTGTAACAAACAATATACGTCAATTAGTAGGGTTTATTCTTCCCTTTTTGGTCCAATCTCCTCCAATGTTCAAAATCCTATGTGCTAACTCCAAATTATTCTTTCGTATGTATCTACAGATCTATATTATTATTAGTCAAAGAAACTTTATTATTCACTTTTGATCAATCCCTAATTATGGCCCGAATAGGTTGACCTTTTCGTAATGGTCTTCTCAGTTGAAGACCCATTAATCTCCCTAAGTGAGTTTTTTCATGATATATCATATAAAAAGGAGCATTTTGATTAATAAAAGATAAAATATGTCGAGTCATATACTACAAGTATCAAAATCAGAGTTTATTACTAACTCAAATACCAAACTTGGGATATTAGTCTTTGTAATTAATTTTGTATTATAACATCATGGTCATAAAAGAGTTTCACACTTGTAAGACCCCCTAAAATGAGTTAGGGTGTCTAGAGCCTCACATGTGTATATAATATTATTAACATGTTAATTAAGTGTTTTAAAGTATACATGATTGATTTGAAGTCATTTCGAAGTCAAACGTCCAAGACATTCGAAAGTTAGCCCTTGAGACATGCATGTGTGACTTGAGTGTGCCTAGCCTGTTTGGATGTGTTGAGAGTGTTTATTTTGGGTGAAACTGATGTGGAAGGTCCTTGAAATTTTAAGGTTTATATTTAAGTTGGAAATTTCTAGGTACGACTTCCTAAGGGCCCTGCAAAAGGCCCTTAAGGAGGACCCAAAAGCAGTGTCAATCGACAAGCCAGGTTTGACGCCCCATTCCTCAACCAATGCCCCGTAATGGGAGGCGTCACTCAATACTTAGAAGTGTGATATAAATCCTCCAGGAGGGAGTTGCGGTCGTAAATGATGGAGCGGCAGGACGGCTAGTCAACCAGACGACTCCCCCTTGACTGCTGACCGTCGATGCAGCCTGCAACTGCCTGCACACACTGTTTCATTAAAGGGCTGAGAAATTCACCCCACGTCCCTAAATTAATATAGAATGTTATTTTACCTATTTTTGGTTATTTTTAAGTTAGTTACAAAGATCACAACCCCATTTCCAATCCATGATTCAAAATTAGACTTCCTTCTCCCAATAAATTCTCTCTGGAAACCTCCATGGGAGTTGAAGCTCAAGGTTAGCTTGTAGATGGAATTTCCATGGGTTATTCACCAATATTTAGTGGTTCCTTCATCTAATATAGGTATGGTGATCATTCATCTCTATATAACCTTTCACCTAGAGAGTTCCTTTCGATGTTTTCAAAGAGAATTCATGATCAAACTTCTCCTTGTTCAATCTAGCCACGAGTTTTTTTCTCAAATTGACTTCAAAAGCATAATGTTAATGAATTGATAATTAGCTACTAATTTGAATGTAATTTTCAATCTAATTAAATGTTGAACCTATGATCTTTCTCAAATTCTTTTTAGCCTATGTATGGGCTTTGTGATCATGATCTTATGTAAATCGCATTGTGATTTAATTATGTTAAAATGCTTATATCTAAAGCCTAGTATGTGTATTGATGATGGATTTTTGATGAGTGATACATGTGGATCAAGGTTTCAAGGTTTGAATAAGATTAACCTATAATGTAGTATCTTCTGATCTTGATGCTAGAATGATTGTTATGAGATCCAATTATGATGACATTTTTTAGATACTGCCTACATAGTAATGTGATGATAAATTAGGTGTAATTGATCCAATGTGAATAGATACAATCGAATTTGTAAGGTTTATCTAGGTTCTTCTATCCTATAGATTGATAATGTAATGTACATGATGTGATCTCAATTCTAGGATAGAAGAAGCATGATTTAGTTTAGGATGCTATCTCTTTAGCTACTGCCGTACACGTGTATTGTTGATGAATTGTAATTGATGATCAAGGCAAGGGAAATTGGTGAGTGGTCTATGTCTCTCCCTTTCTAGCGAATCGGTGATGTAGAGTAATTGCTAGTACATGATCTTGTAGTGGCTTATGCATGATTTCATTTATGTTAAAGTACATTTAGCTACTTCCCTATACTTGAATTGTTGATGAAAAAGGTTTATTTATAAATAATTATCAAAGGTTGGTGAATTGGTAAGAATGTGTCTTCTCCTATACTTTTCTATAGAATTTCTAGTTGATGAAGCCTTGTATGGAATTGTGTCGTATGATCCACTTATGATGGCGGTGTTTACTTCTTGTATATATATATATATATATATATATATATATATTGTCACGACCCAAATTCGGGCCGCGACTGGCACCCACACTTACCCTCCTATGTGAGCGAACCAACCAATCTAAACCTTAACATTTCAATAACTATCAATATTCAACATCTATTATTCCCAAAACCTGGAAGTCATCATCAAAAGAACATCTACTTTAAACTACTAATTCTAAGAGTTTCTAAGAGCTAAAAATACATAAGAAGCTAGTCCATGCCGGAAGTTCAAGGAATCAAGACATGAAGGAGAAGACCCAGTCCAAGCTAGAAGCGTTAGCTCACCCTGAAGATCCGGTGTGACGAAGACTGGCTTGAGTTACTGTTGAGTCGAAGATGACGGCACGTTTGCTGCACTCCACAAATAACAAGAAGAAAACATAAAAGTAGGGGTCAGTACAAAACACGGGTACTGAGTAGATATCATCGGCCAACTCAAAATAGGGAACAATATATATCAAGTAATATCATAAATCAACTATAAAACTCAACATGTAGCAACAACAAGTATTATAATCATCAACAAGTACCATCAAGTTCATCCATGAGGGCTCAAGCCTCAACACCATACTCATTTGGGAATTAAGTATATTAAGTTGAGTATATTATCATCTTTCAAGATTCATTATCTTTCCTCCTCTTGTGTCGGTACGTGACACTCCGATCCCCTACTACTATGTGTCGGTACGTGACACTCCGATCCCCTAATTCTATGTGTCGGAACGTGACACTCCGATCCCCTAATTCTATGTGTCGGAACGTGACACTCCGATCCCCTACATGTGTCGGAACGTGACACTCCGATCCCCTACATGTGTCGGTACGTGACACTCTGATCCCCTACATGTGTCGGAACGTGACACTCCGATCCCCTACATGTGCCGGTACGTGACACTCCGATCCCCTAATTCTATGTGTCGGAACGTGACACTCCGATCCACTAATACTATGTGTCGGAACGTGACACTCCGATCCACTAATATCATTCTGTAAATCATCAAGCCTTCTCCATTCCAAGGCATCTCAATCCCATTACTTTAATTCACCAAGCCTTCTTCTATACCAAGGCATCATCATTAATAATATATATTAAAGTTTCTTTTCAAGATTTGGGATTCAATATTTTCATCATGCTTATCTTATCACAATCACATAATCATATTCATGCAAACATACCATTAAGCATATAGTAGGGTTTACAATACTACCAATACATATCATTCACTATTAAGAGTTTACTTATGAAGCATGAAAACCATAACCTACCTCCACCGAAGAATTGAATCAAGCAAGAATTTTCCCAAAGCTTTGTTTCTCCCTTCTCGTTCGATTCTCTCTCTCTCTTGTTCTTTCTATTTCTTATTCAAACCCTCTTTCTTTTACCCTAATTAGTATATAATTAAGAATAAAAGATGGCAATAATACCCCACTAATTAACTTAGGGTTACCTCTTTTAACCCCTCAAGAATTTTAGTTATTAATATAACCCCACGAAATCTATAATTAAGGAAAGAATAGTCCAAAAACGTCCCTTAAAACTTCACAAGAAATCCGACTCTGCCTGGGATTTGCGCAACCTGTGACGGGCCGTCGTGCCTGCGACGGTCCGTCCTGCAGGTCATCGCAAAGTTCAGAGAATTGATTTTCACTGAAGTCTCCGTGACGGTCCGTCACGCCTCTGACGGTCCGTCCTGCCATTTCATCACGAAGTTCAGAGAGTCGATTTTCAGTACCCAATTTCAGATTTTCTAAGTGTTTTGAAACGAGACCCTGCGACGGTCTGTCGTGCCCTTGACGGTCCGTCGTGGGGTCCGTCGCTTCTGCCAGTTTTTCCAGAATTGAAGTTTGTTGCTCAAAACGACTAAACAGGTCGTTATAATAGATACCAATTTACCCATCGTTCGTCAACGAACGATCAAAAGAAGGAAAACAAGGGCGAAAAGGAGTACCTGAATCTGTAAACAGATGTGGGTATTTTTCTCGCATATCCGCCTCCTTCTCCCAAGTGGCTTCTTCAACGGGTCGATTCTTCCATTGCACCTTGATGGATGCAATCTCTCTTGACCTCAACTTGCGAACTTCTCTATCTAAAATAGCAACAGGCTCCTCCTCATAAGACAAGTTCTCATCAAGCAAAACTGAATCCCAACGGATGATGTAGTTTCCATCCCCATGGTATCTTTTCAACATCGACACATGGAATACCGGATGTACTCCGGACAGCCCTGGAGGCAAGGCTAACTCATAAGCCACCTCTCCTACTCGCTTAAGTACTTCAAATGGTCCAATGTACCTTGGACTTAGTTTACCCCTTTTACCAAACCGCATCACCCCTTTCATTGGTGAAACTTTCAACAAGACTTGTTCACCCTCCATTAACTCTAAGTCTCTAACCTTTCGATCTGCATATTCTTTTTGTCTACTTTGCGCCGCTAGAAGCTTTTCTTGAATAGACTTCACTTTCTCTATCCAATCCCTCAAAAGGTCAGTACCCCAAGGCCTAACCTCAAATGCATCAAACCAACCAATGGGAGACCTACATCTCCTACCATACAATGCTTCAAATGGGGCCATATCAATGCTTGAGTGATAGCTATTATTGTATGAAAACTCCGCTAGGGGTAGGAAGCTATCCCAATGACCACCAAACTCTATCACACACGCACGAAGCATATCCTCCAACACTTGAATCGTTCGCTCAGACTGACCATCGGTCTGAGGATGGAACGCAGTACTAAGGTCCAACCTAGTACCCAATTCCGCATGCAATGTTTTCCAAAACTTAGAAGTAAACTGCGTACCTCTATCTGATATGATGGATAGTGGAACCCCATGCAATCGCACCACTTCCGAGATGTAAAGTTTGGCTAACTTTTCTGCATTGTAAGTCACCTTGACCGGAATGAAATGAGTAGATTTAGTTAACCTATCAACAATCACCCAAATGGAGTCATACTTACCCATTGTCTTCGGAAGACCAACCACAAAATCCATTGCAATTCTTTCCCACTTCCATTCCGGAATGGGCATTCTCTGAAGTGTTCCTCCGGGCCTTTGGTGTTCATACTTTACTTGTTGACAGGTTGGACATTTGGCAATAAAATCCAACATGTCACGCTTCATTCTACTCCACCAAAAGTGTTGTTTTAGGTCACGATACATCTTGGTTGTGCCCGGATGTATAGAATACCTTGAACTATGATCCTCTGTCAGAATAGTGTTGATCAAACCATCGACGCGGGGTACACATACCCTTCTCTTGATCCTCAAAACACCTTCCTCATCAATTTGTGCTTCCTTAGCCTCTCCTCGCAATACCTTATCTTGAATTCTGCGCAGTTTCTCATCATCAGACTGTCTTCCCTTAATCTTGTCAAGAACGGAAGATCTTGCTTCCACAGAAGCCAACAACCCTCCCTTCTCATTTACTTCTAATCTCATCAAGTCATTAGCTAGAGTCTGAACCTCTCTAGCCAATGGGCGTCTAGAAGCTTGCAAGTGAGCTAGACTTCCCATGCTTCCCGCCTTTCTACTTAAAGCATCCACTACAACATTCGCCTTTCCCGGATGATACAAGATAGTGATATCGTAGTCCTTTAGTAACTCCATCCATCTCCTCTGTCTTAAGTTCAAATCTTTCTGAGTAAAGACATACTGTAGGCTACGATGATCCATATAGATCTCACACTTAACCCCATATAAATAGTGTCTCCATTGCTTTAATGCAAACACCACCGCAGCCAATTCCAAATCGTGGGTCGGATAGTTACGTTCATGCACCTTTAGTTGCCTTGAAGCATAAGCAATCACACTCTTCTCTTGCATTAGTACTGCACCCAAACCAGAATAGGATGCATCACAATAAACAATGAAGTTCTTACCCTCTACTGGCAAGGTAAGGATAGGTGCGGTAGTCAACAAAGTCTTGAGCTTCTGAAAGCTTTCCTCACACTCATCCGACCATACAAATGGAACATTTTGCTTAGTAAAGTTCATCAGTTGGGAAGCAATAGAAGAGAATCCCTTGACGAATCGGCGGTAGTAGCTAGCTAACCCAACAAAGCTCCTTATTTCTGACACATTAGTAGGTCTTACCCAATTCTTCACTGTCTCAATCTTAGAAGGATCCACCATCACTCCATCCTTAGAAACCACGTGTCCCAAGAAGGACACTGCATCTAGCCAAAACTCACACTTAGAGAACTTGGCATAAAGCTTTTTCTCCCTTAACATTTCCAATACCATTCTCAAATGCTCTTCATGTTCCTTCTTGCTCTTTGAGTATACCAATATATCATCAATAAATACGATCACGAAGAGGTCCAAATATGGCTTAAAAATCCCGTTCATCAAGCTCATGAACGCAGCAGGGGCATTCGTAAGACCAAAAGACATCACTACAAATTCGTAATGCCCATACATCGTTCGAAAAGCAGTCTTTGGCACATCCGTTGCCCGTATTTTCAATTGATGATAACCGGATCTCAGGTCAATCTTAGAGAAGACACAAGCACCTTGTAAGTGATCGAACAAGTCATCAATGCGAGGAAGAGGGTACTTGTTCTTTATGGTTACCTTATTCAGTTGTCTGTAGTCTATGCACATTCGAAAACTGCCATCCTTTTTCTTTACAAACAAAACCGGAGCACCCCAAGGAGATGCACTTGGTCTAATGAAGCCTTTGTTCAATAACTCTTGAAGTTGTGCCTTTAACTCTCTTAACTCCGTGGGAGCCATTCTATAAGGGGGTATAGAAATGGGGCGAGTACCGGGTTCAAGATCAATACAGAAGTCAATATCCCTATCCGGTGGCATACCAGGAAGATCTGTAGGGAACACATCCAGAAACTCACGAACTACTGAAACCGACTCAATCGAAGGTACTTGGGTAGTGTCATCCTTGAGATGTGCCAAGAAAGCTAAACACCCTTTACTAACCATTTTCTTAGCACAAAGAAAGGAGATGATGCGCACCGGATTGGAAGTGTAGTCACCCTCCCAAACTAACGGATCTGTCCCAGGCTTGGCTAACGTCACCGTTTTAGCATTACAATCCAAGATCGCGAATTGCGGAGAAAGCCAAGTCATACCCAGAATTACATCAAAATCATCCATTTCTAAGATAACCAAATCTACATAAGTGTTGCTCCCCACAAAGTTCACCAAACAAGACCTATATACCTTTTCAACTACCACAGACTCACCCACCGGAGTAGAAACACGAATAGGCATATCAAGTAATTCACAATGTAAATTTAGACCATTAGCAAATGAGGAAGATACATAAGAAAACGTGGATCCAGGATCAAACAATACAGAAGCCATGCAATCACAAACCAGAAGATTACCTGTGATGACATCATCAGATGCCTCCGCTTCAAACCGCCCAGGGAAAGCGTAACAATGGGCCCTATCGTTCGTCTGTCCGTTGCCCCTACCATGTTGTGATGTAGTGGCCCCAGTTTTCCCATTACCTCTGCCGTTTTGGTGACCACCATTACCTCGACCACCACGTCCTCCAGAATAACGGCCTCTACCATGACCACCCCTACCTCTAGCTATTGGGGGTCTATAACTTTGTCTGGGACAATTTTTCCTTATATGTCCAATCTCCCCACATCCATAACATTCTCTGGAGTCAATCATAGGCCCCTCGGAGAAGTGTTGACCGGTCTGAGGTGGTCCCCCAACTACAGTCTGTAGTGAAGACTGAATTGGTCGGACTGAGTAACTTCTCGAACCCTGTCCTCTAGTGTAAGAACCATTAAACTCACCTCCCTTTCGAAACCTTTTTGATGTCGATGTTGTGGTGAAGTCGTCTGGCTTCACTCCTTCCACTTCTATCACAAAGTCTACCACTTCTTGGAAGGATTTTGCCGTTGCCGCTATCTGTAAGGCCGAAATCCGCAATTCTGACCTCAACCCCTTCACAAACCGGCGAATCCGCTCTTGAGGACTGAACCTGACCTTGATCAGATAACCCGCTAAGATAAGCCAGAACCTGATTGATCATCTCTGGGGTAGGTTGGGGTGGCATTTCCTCATTTTGCACTTGTTTAGTTTCCCCATCCTCCCCTTCTCTTATTACTTCCTTAGTCGGTGGAGGAGTCACTGCCCTAGTATCAGATGGGCTAGGTGCTCATCCTCTTCCCCTAGAGGACGTCCTCCCACGACCTCTACCACGGCCCCTTGCCGCTGTTCTTCCTCGAGCCACAGCCTCAGTGGCTGGCTCAGTTGTTTCTTGTCTGGCCGGTGTTGATGTTGACGTAGTCGTTGCTCTAGTTCTAACCATCTGCGAAAGAGAGTGAAGATGGTCAGATACCAATTCGTATCGCCTAGATACCAATTGGACTCAAGTAGTAGCACGAAAGAAAGAATGAAAGAGTGAAATTTTTCCTAAAGTCTTATAGCCTCTCAAGGAAAAGTAAAGGCGTCCCCCTACCGTTCCTTAAGACTCTACTAGACCTGTTCTTGTGTGATGAGACCAACGAACCTAATGCTCTGATACCAAGTTTGTCACGACCCAAATCCGGGCCGCGACTGGCACCCACACTTACCCTCCTATGTGAGCGAACCAACCAATCTAAACCTTAACATTTCAATAACTATCAATATTCAACATCTATTATTCCCAAAACCTGGAAGTCATCATCACAAGAACATCTACTTTAAACTACTAATTCTAAGAGTTTCTAAGAGCTAAAAATACATAAGAAGCTAGGCCATGCCGGAAGTTCAAGGCATCAAGACATGAAGGAGAAGACCCAGTCCAAGCTAGAAGCGTTAGCTCACCCTGAAGATCCGGTGTGACGAAGACTGGCTTGAGTTACTGTTGAGTCGAAGATGACGGCACGTTTGCTGCACTCCACAAATAACAAGAAGAAAACATAAAAGTAGGGGTCAGTACAAAACACGGGTACTGAGTAGATATCATCGGCCAACTCAAAATAGGGAACAATATATATCAAGTAATATCATAAATCAACTATAAAACTCAACATGTAGCAACAACAAGTATTATAATCATCAATAAGTACCATCAAGTTCATCCATGAGGGCTCAAGCCTCAACACCATACTCATTTGGGAATTAAGTATATTAAGTTGAGTATATTATCATCTTTCAAGATTCATTATCTTTCCTCCTCTTGTGTCGGTACGTGACACTCCGATCCCCTACTACTATGTGTCGGTACGTGACACTCCGATCCCCTACATGTGTCGGAACGTGACACTCTGATCCCCTACATGTGTTTGTACGTGACACTCCGATCCCCTACATGTGTCGGAACGTGACACTCCGATCCCCTACATGTGCCGGTACGTGACACTTCGATCCCCTAATTCTATGTGTCGGAACGTGACACTCCGATCCACTAATACTATGTGTCAGAACGTGACACTCCGATCCACTAATATCATTCTGTAAATCATCAAGCCTTCTCCATTCCAAGGCATCATCAATCCCATTACTTTAATTCACCAAGCCTTCTTCTATACCAAGGCATCATCATTAATAATGTATATTAAAGTTTCTTTTCAAGATTTGGGATTCAATATTTTCATCATGCTTATCTTATCACAATCACATAATCATATTCATGCAAACATACCATTAAGCATATAGTAGGGTTTATAATACTACCAATACATATCATTCACTATTAAGAGTTTACTTATGAAGCATGAAAACCATAACCTACCTCCACCGAAGAATTGAATCAAGCAAGAATTTTCCCAAAGCTTTGTTTCTCCCTTCTCGTTCGATTCTCTCTCTCTCTTGTTCTTTCTATTTCTTATTCAAACCCTCTTTCTTTTACCCTAATTAGTATATAATTAAGAATAAAAGATGGCAATAATACCCCACTAATTAACTTAGGGTTACCTCTTTTAACCCTTCAAGAATTTTAGTTATTAATATAACCCCACGAAATCTATAATTAAGGAAAGAATAGTCCAAAAACGTCCCTTAAAACTTCACCAGAAATCCGACTCTGCCTGGGATTTGTGCAACCTGTGACGGGCCGTCGTGCCTGCGACGGTCCGTCCTGCAGGTCGTCGCAAAGTTAAGAGAATGGATTTTCACTGAAGTCTCCGTGACGGTCCGTCACGCCTGTGACGGTCCGTCACGCCTGTGACGGTCCGTCCTGCCATTCCGTCACGAAGTTCAGAGAGTCGATTTTCAGTACCCAATTTCAGATTTTCTAAGTGTTTTGAAACGAGACCCTGCGACGGTCCGTCGTGGGGTCCGTCGCTTCTGCCAGTTTTTCCAGAATTGAAGTTTGTTGCTCAAAACGACTAAACAGGTCGTTACATATATATATATATATATATATATATATATATATATGTATTTGTTGATTATGTCCTTGAAGGAAAATTGATGTTATTGAGTGTGTGGTTATGATGATCGCACTATGTGAAGCCTATGCCTAGTTTTCTATTCTAGCTATGATCTAGGTTGTATTTCTAATGTTATGAGCATGTGAATGATTATGTTAGGTTTGATTTAGGTTCTGCCATTGATGATTTATAATGTTTAATGGTCCCTTACTTACGTACCCCCTATATGAATGTGTGAATAGCTAAGGTGAGGAGTCTTGAAAGTAATCTGATGTTGTCTTGTCTCCTATGCTATTATGTGTTGTGTAGTCTATGCATGCAGGTGCATTGTCGTCCTAAGAGGGTGGCTGCCTCAATATCTTGTTCATAGCCATTATGTGATCATGTTGAACAATGTACACACACTCACACTTCATGCATGCTTACAAGTAGTATAGGTTCATGGTAATAAATGAAAGGGTGTTCTCATATGCACTAATGTCTAATACTATGCATGTAAAGTATATGTATCTATGCAGTATATGACGTATCATGAACTAGGATGACTTTATAGGTGTACTAGTATGGTCAAGGGTATGAGACCTTGTGTATGCATTGCACATGTGTTCCTTGAGAGAATAGTTCCTATGTTTGGTTTTCTATGTACATGAATATGAATATATAGTTATGTAATAAATGTGCATAGTATCTTAGTGTGTTTGTATGAAAGGATTTCTCATAAATACACTTATGAGTTAACTATGAACATGTGTGGCCATAATGTGTTATGTGAAAGGATTACTCACATATATGTATAAACACACACACACAAGTATGATGATCTAGTCGATAGAGGGGCTTTGAAAGGTGTTCTCAAGCAGTTTTGAGAATTGTTCCCAAGTCCGACCGTTTTTAAAGAAAGCTTCCAAAAAAGATTTTACTCCTAAATATAAGAACAAACAAACTACTCCCTATATTTAAAAAAGAATGATCTCCTTTCCTTTTTAGTATGTTTCAAAAAGAATGAACTCTTTGTTTATTGGGTAACATTTAATTTCAGCTTTCCACGTAGTATGGTTAATGCCACAAGATCTAAGGGAAATTTTGTACATTTGACCTAACTTTAATTTAGGACCATAAGATTAAAAAGTCTTATTTATACTCTTAAACACTGTGCCAAGTCAAACCAGGTCATTCTTTGTGAAACGGAGTGAGTAGTTCAAAATAGTAATATTATTAAACCAAAACAACCTTGTCCCCTCTAGTTTTAAAGATAATCAGTCCAATTATAAACAAATTAAAAATAAGCTAAACCATTGTATTATAACCCAATAAATGAGGTGCTGCTAAGCATAAACAACATACCAATCATAAAACACGATATCATCTTAAAGTGGTACACTTAATGATTTCCAAATAAACAAGTATTTGAAGCTAAATCTCAACGTAACTCATTAATACTTCATGAGATGATCTGAAATCTGGGGTAGGATAAATGAACCGAATGAGATTACGTAATATTTGAAATCAAACACATTTTTATACAAATCTATTAATTAAACAAGAAAAGTATACATCCTAAATGCCTTCATATTAAAATATTAACAATCATATGTAAGAGACTTACTATTATTATTAACCTTTATATGAAATTTCCAGATTCTCATGTGTTAAGATACTCTAAGCATTGGAAAATATTACCGAGACAAATATGTAGTTCTATTGATTAACAAAGCAAAGAAAGAATCAACCAACGAAGCTATCCATTTGTATGATATTGTAAAATTATTCAAAGAGGTGACTGTCGATTTTTGAACAAAGGACGATGAAGATACAAGATTTGACACCTCACAATTCTCAAACGGCTCTTCGTACGGAAGGATAAGGAGAGAGGAGACATTGTCGGGTTTGCTTCGGGGTTGCAGGACTTGTTGGCGATTTTCTAGGTCGCTTGAATTTCTGGAGAAGAAGAAAACAAGTTGAAGGGTCGTTTTGGTAAATGGTATATGTATTTTATTGGAATGGGTGTGGGATGGGTATCATTGAGGTTGGCTGAATGTTATGAAGTTGGGTATTTTTAATGTATAAATTTAAGGAATCCCATAGTGTAATAAAATAATTACATTCTGTCCCGACAAATTTAGTATTTACTAATAATCCCTTAAAATTGCTGTGGCGTGATACATTAGTATGTTGTGATACATGGTAAATGATACACAGTAACTTAAAACTGTTAAGATTAAAAGGGGAAAAAATGGAACATTTAAATTTGTTATCTAAATCAGCTTAAATTATGGTAACAGTTAATTAATAAGCATTAATTCAGCACGTAATTGGATAACAATTTCAAATTTTGAAAATTCAAGATTATATCATCTAGTTTGAAGACATTTTTATGAACATCCAGTTATTAAACATATTGACTGATACATGATAACAATTTTTAAAAACTCGTGATACATAGAAAATCGTATGATACACATCAAATTCATGTATCAATGCATCGTCTAAACACTATAACACACTGAGTCGATATGTATCAGCAAGCACACTTGATGGCGCAGTTATTAAACTTATTGACTGATACATGATAACAATTTTCAAAAACTCTTGATAAATAGGATATCATATGATACACATCTAATTCATGTATCAATGCATCGACTAACACACTATAACATACTGAGTACTTATGTATTAAACTTATTGTCTGATACATGATAACAATTTTTAAAAATTCATGATACATATGGAATTTCTTTACTAAATTTTTTACTAATTTCAACAACAATGGTTGCTTCTTCTTTTTTTTTTGGGTGTATTTTGTCAACCTTTGATTTAAATGATTCGCCAAAATCTTTGTTTGAATCCTTCTGAACATTAATAGGATCATGCAAAGACTTTTTTCTATTTTCTTTCCAATTTTCATCGTTCGAATCATAAATCCTTCTATTAGTTAAAGTATCCATTAATAGGATGTAATAGAACAATAAACAAAAAAAAAAGAACGGATGATGGAGTAAGAAGAAAAAGAAGACCTAGAGACGGCTGATGTAATATAGCAATGAACAAGAAGAAAATAAGACCAGATGATGGATTAAGAAGAAGAAGAAGAACTATAGACGGATGATGGAGTAAGAAGAAGAAGAAGAAGAAGAACTAGAGAACAATGGTCCAATTTTCAGAAATTTCAAATTTTTTGGATTTTGAAATTCAAAATTTCATATTAAATGTTGTGAAACGTTTTAAATTAAAATTAATAATTCAAAATTCAAAAAGTGATTCAAAAGATTGAGTGTCTTAGTGGAGAAAAAATAGGCATGATATTGGGGAAGTGTGTGTTATAGTAGAGAGAAGGTTATGTATCTCTAAACTTCTACTAAAATTAAAAAAAAAGGAATTATGTAATATTTAAAATAAGAAGGGAAAATTAGAGAATACTAAACTTATAGTTGTGTATTTAAGTTATTTTTCCATTTTTAATTGAGGGAGAAGTGGGTTGCTGACTTAGAAAAATGTGGGCCTGGAATTGGATTTAAAATAGGCCCAATTTTGAATCTTAGATGGCTTTAAGATGAGGTAAGGAAAGCGTTTGGAGTTTAAGCAAAATGAGATAAGTTAACAAAATTGACTAAACTCTAAATAAGAAGAATTAATCAACAAGCTTCTCAATCTTAACGAAATGAAATAACCAACTCAATTATAAATTAATAATTCAAAATTATAACCATAACTTAAACTAAGTTAATTTAACAAATACTTTCTAAAATTAATTTTTTTTGAGATGATTTTCAAATATTATAAAATGTAGTTATTATATGCAATTATATAAAGCGTATATTTTTACTTAAAAATTATATAAATGATCAAATTAGTTAAGTAACTCGAAAAATATTTTGAACTTTATTAAAAACTAATTATTTCAAATCTTTTGGAATTTAGGAAGCTCAATGATTAATTTATATTGTGGAGGTCCAAAATTGGGTGTCAACACTAGTTACCTACATCTGCATCATGATAGGATGCAGGCCATCTAGAATCAGTACATTGAATATACGAGTATGCGAGTAGGAATGATAACAATACTTAATCTTGAAAAAGATTATGAAGGAACACTTACATTGTCCCTGATCAATTCATGAATAACTAACTCATTTCAATATAATACAATTTAAAAGCAAGTGTAATATAAAGAAAGATAACTGAAACATGATGTAAACTCTGAATGTATAGAAAGATACAATACGGTGGTATGTATTTAAAATACAAGTAAATTGATGTATATAAGAATACAATAACTTCTGAGGGGTTTTATATAACTGACAACCATCACTTCAGATCTACAATGATGATACATAGGTCTACCTCTCACTTCTAGTGCATCCTATACCCGTCTAAAGGTTTAAGACCTGAACTGCCTAAGTGATCTACTAGTCTACTGTGAAAAGGGTTCATCTAAAAAAGTATGACCCCTTTACTACCCTTGGTCGCTACATGGTTTATGGGGCTGTGAGTTGTCTGAACTCTCCCCCATATCGGTGCTCAATGCTAGTCCAAAAATATGTTGACTCTTATATTTTAAAAGAATACAAATTTTGTCATTTGAGATTAGTGCTCAAAAATACTTATCTCAAAGATTATCTTGGACATCTTAGTTCCCTATTTGTTTCTTTAAGAAAGCTATAGTTCTTTTCTGAAAACTCGCCCTAAGTGTGCTTGGAAATCAAAGTATCCATTTTTGTTTAAATGTGAAAAACATATAAAGTATCTTTGGAAATACTTAGTCCCCATATACCTTTGAAGATAAGAATTTCAAATTAACTCTTTACTTAGCTTGAAACTTGAGTCTTAAAACAAAGTTAAAATGTGTAGATAAGACTCTTTAAAACCATTAAGAACTTTACTTTAATTTACTTCTTAACTTTAGACTTGACTCTTAATTTCCTTCACTTTGATCTTAACTTTCCTTGAATTTAATTATGGATTCAAGGTTATGGTTTGAGTTCTTTAATGATTTTAGGTGTTTAGATATCATCTTAAGTAATTGGAATTATTGGAAGTTTTTAATGTACCTTGGAAGGACTTAAAAAGGCTAAACTACGAAAACTTGACGAAAAATGCCGGGTTGGGCGAGTTTGCGGCGCGCCTCGCTAGCCTCAGTTGATTGAGGCTTGGTTCTGGCATACTGGTGGCGCACCGCGCCAGGCAATATTTAACTGAAGTCAACTTTTGGCATACTGTAAGAGCAACACGTCGAGTCTAGACTTGCCTAGGTGTGTTTGACGAATTTTACAACTCGTCTTTCATATCCAAACCTCTCTATTTCTTTCATAAAACCTTTTGGGACTATTGGTAACCCTAATACCTACTAAATTCAACTAAAATACAAACCGGAGAAATAAGAATCAACCAACAATAGACATCCAATAATCCAATCAACGATAATTCAACACTTTTCTTTAAGAACTTTAACTTCTAACATGTAAACAACTCACAAATTGCCTAATTGAAACAAATTGGTGTACGGGTTAATTAACCAACCACAAAACATCCCACATACGTTAATAAGTATCACCACCAAAGAATTCCACTAGAATCCCTTGTCTTTCTAGGCGAAATCTTGATCTTTCTCCCTTTTTCTTCTTCTCTTCTCTTTTCTCGCAAGCCCTAAGCGTGAATTAATTTCTTAAAAACTGACATAAGGCCTATTTTCAACCCAATAAAACGCTTGAAACGAATTAGAAAATATTTGAGTAAAAAGACTAGTTTGCCCTTATTTAAATCCGTAATTGGACTTTCCCTACTTCAATAGCCCAACTTTGAAAAGGCGTATCTCCATCATATGACATCAAAATCGTGCAAACTTGACACCATTGGAAGGATATTTCCAAGGGCTTTCTCATCATGTAAATAACTGGCTCAAACTCATCCTAATCTAGGAGATATGGCCGTTTGAAAATGACCAAAACTTGCTTTTCATAACTTTAGGAAATTGATTATTTTATTAAGTGTGTCGGGTCAGGTTAAAATTGGGTAATTTAAATAAAAACAGATAATTTTAAGTAAAAATTTAAAGAATCCCATAGTGTAATTCAATAATATCATTTTGTCCCGACAAATTTAGTATTTACAAAAAATCCCTTAAATTTGTTGAGTCGTGATACTTTAGACTCTAGTGATACATGGTAAATGATACATGGTAATTTTAAACTGTTGAGAAAAAAAGGGGAAAAAACAGTACAGTTAATGTTGTTAATAAAACAGCTAAATTTACGGTAACATATCATTAATCAGCATAAAATCAACACTTAATTGGATATTAATTTCAAATTTTGAAAAACAAAGATTATGTCATCTATTTTAAAAACAATTTTTTTGAACAATCTGTTAAATTTCGAACTACAATAATTTTATTGTTGTTACAGTGGATTTTTCAAGATGAATACTTTGATTTTGATGAGACATTCCGGAATTTGGGTGAACGAATTGCAGTATGAAAGTTACAAAATCGACGAAATCGTTGTTGGAGATTTAATTTCATATCTAATACATGTATGAGAAACATCGACTAAACAATATACACACTGATTCAATATGTATCATCAAGTACAGTTAATGACGCATTTATTAAACTTAGTGAATGATACATTATAACAATTTTCAAACATGTATCAGTACATCAACTAAACAACTAATACCTTACTGATACATGATATCAGTTTTCAGAAATTCATACTATATGCAAAACATGTGATACATATCTACTACATGTATCAGTGAATTGACTAAACACTGTACACACTGATTCTATATGTATCATCAAGCACAGTTGATGACGCATTTACGAAACTTATTGAATGATACATTACAACAATTTTCAAAACTTCATGATACATATAAAATATTATGATACACAACAAATTCATGTATCAATTCACCTCTAAAACACTATATACACTTATTCAAATGTATCGGCAAGCACAATAGATTCCTTAAAATTATTACTAATTTCAACAACAGTTTTAAGTACCAAAATACTAACCCGAGACAATATAGGCCTAACAACAATGTTTGCTGCTTCTTTTTTCTTTTTTTTGTTGTATTTTGACAACCTTTGATTTTGATATTTCGCCAGAGTCTTTGTTTGAATCCTTCTGAAGATTCATAGGATCATGAAAAAACTTTTTCCTATTTTCTTTCCAATGTGGGAATTTACCATAATAGAGCTAAAGAATGAAAGTGAGGATTCGAGGCTTGCTTGCACTTATCAACGAGAGAGGTAGTAAATCCAATAATTAATTTATGAAAGAATCTTGCAAAGAAGAAAAGAAAAAAGTGTAATGGGTTAAGATGAATGAAGATGATTAAGGAAAAAAAAGAACTGAAATTTGATGGAGTAAGAAGAAGACGGTAGAAGTTAATGGAAGTTGTCCTGCTTCCTGATATTTTTACTTTTTTAAATTTCAAATTTTTTAAATTTTGAAATTCAAAATTTCAAAATTTGGTCTTTTAATTAAAATTAATTAAATTTAAAAATTCAAAATCATAAAGCTGATTAAAAGGTTGAGTGTTTAAATGGATAAAATTTAAAATTCAAAAACTGATTTAAGAGGTTGAGTGTTTTAATGGAGAAAAAATAGGCATTAAAATGGGTAAATGTGTATTATAAGAGAGAGAATGTAATGTATCTAAAAACTTACACTAAAATAAAAAAAAAGGGAATTATGTAATATTTAAAAAAAGTAGGGAAAATTGGAGAATATAAAAATTATAGTTGTGTATTTAAGTTATTTTTCCTAATTTTAATTGATTTGGGGCATTCCATCCAATGAGGGGTAATACTTTTTAAGTTTATTGATGGTAGGGGTAAAAATAATTTGCTTTTAACGACATGGGTAAAGTCAACCATTAAATCAAAGTTGCGAGGTAATTTTAACCCTTTTCCCTATTTTAAAACATATCCGCCGCACGGACATGTTCCAAGACGGTGACTTTTCTCATGTTTAGCTATCTAAAATCATTCTTAAACATCACGGGGCATTTTCTATCACAAATCATAATCCTTGAATCTATAATTCAATGTAAGGAGAGTTAATAGAAATATCAAGTAAGTTAAGAGTCAAGTCAAGAGAAGTTTATCCAAGTTTTCAAAGGTCTTTTACAAATGTTTTAACTTTGTTTTAAAACTTAACGTTCAAGACGAGTTATTAAAATAGTTCAAATTTGAAGTTCATTTACTCAAAAGTTTATAGGGATTAAGTATTCCCAAAGAGATATATAATATTTTAACAATTAAATAAGAGTGTATGCTAAGATTTCCAAAAAACCTTCAGGCTAATTTTCAGAAAAGAGTAATCGTTTTCTAAATAAATCAACAGAGGAACTTTGATTTCCAAGGTAGCCGTTGAGACAATTTATTGATAACTAATCTCAAATCATAGAAAGAAGTATGTTTTTAAACATAAGGGTTAATATTATGTTATTTTTAGGAGTAATATTGAGCACCGAAAAAGGGGAGAGTTAAAACAACTCACAACCCCCATAAATTATGTAACCACCATGGGTAGAAAAGGGTCATACTTTAGACTAGTGGATCCACTTAGTAGTTCAGGTTCTATAATAATGGCAAGGTATAGGACGAGCCTGGCAGCTGAGAAAAAACATTGTATCATCACAATAGCTTTTATGTGATGGTTGTCGGTTTGAGAAACTCCCATATAAGTTAATTGTATTATATATACACCATTTATTTGTATTTTACATACATCTAAGAGTTATATTGTATCTTTTCATACATACACACATACTAATGGCATATTATGGTGCAGACGCAAGTAACTAGGTTCGGCATCCCAACACACCGTTGATCCAGTTAGCAGTTCAGAGTCAGTAGGTGAGTCTCCTTGCATTCTAGAGGATCCATTTTCATTGTTTTCTAGTTATAGTTCATTAAGATATTGTGGGGTTTGTCCCAACATCCATCTTGTTGTCTTTTAGCTTTGTAATTCAAATGTTTTTGTATAAAACTTGAGTAGCCATTTTGGCTAAGATATTATTTCAAGTTATTACATAAACTTATCTTTGTTGAGTTTAAGTCTTCCGCTGAGTAAGTAAGTCAGACCAAGGGTTCTCTTGGGGCAAGTAATATTGGTCAGGACCTTAAGTCGTACCCTGTAAGGCTTGTTCTATCTATTATTGAAGATACAAAACAACTATACAAATAATCTACTTTGGGAGCAATGAGATTGGAAATAATGTTAATCAATAGTCTATCTAGATATGCTTTATCTATAAATTTTTTCAGATAATTCAAGATTTTCGTAAGTAGTCATTCAACAACACACTTGATGAATTCAACTTAGATATAATGCTTCTTATTATGAGAGGCGGAAAAATACACACAATACATTACTTAGGTACCTTAGCCTATAAGTACACTCATTCCCATCACTTGTAATTCATCTTATTCTCGTCACAATAACTCTATTAATCCCTAACTAAAGATCATAGGCACTCAATTATTGTTTTCTAGTTATATCATCAGACGGTCACACCCCTAAAATATACAATAAGAATAATTTCTTGACTTATATTATTACTTTACAATATATTGTTTTTACGTATCACTTTGATCATTTACTACAAGTTATATAACATCAAGAATAATATAGAATTTGTTCATAATATAATTCACTTCCGATTCAATTCTTATTATAAAGCACTTGAGGGGTGTACACCCTAATGTGGCATGCACCATATGTTTGAACACTGTGTAAATTTAGGGTGTCTTTGGTATGAAGAAAAATGTTTTCTTGGAAAATAAGTTTGATTCTTACTTATTTTCTCATTATGTTGGTGAGTAGAAAATATTTTTTGAATTTTTTTTGTTGTATATGATTAGTAAATGAATTTGAATCGGAACTTGACTCAGACACAGGATCCAACTTTTGAAACGAGATTCAACTTTAACATGCCACCACAACAATTTATTCGGAACCCAGCACTAACAACTAACACGAGACTAGAACTCGACACTCAATCTAATACCCGAATCTAACACCCAACTTGAAACCTCTTTCCAACATCTGATTCGTGACTTAACTCAAAATTTGTTTTTTAGTCCTCAATGGAGATCTAATGTGAAACACAGGAGTATAGTCTCGAATCAATCTTGAGAGTCAAGTATCAAATCAAGAATCAATACTCCCTTTGTAGATTTTTATTGATCATGTTGTGCTTTTTGAAATTCCGTTTGACTAATTTTTAAAGTTAAATTCGATTACGTTGATTCGATAATTTTTGTAAAAAATTATATATTCAAAAACTATAAAAAAAAAGTACTATAAATTGCATTTTTGCATATAAATATGATAAAAATATACATCATCAAATGTTGGTCAAAAATGTTATAGTTTGAGTCTAAAATTGTCACGCCCCGAGCCTACAACCTGGGTGGGACTGACACTCGATGACCATAGAGGGCCTCGAGCGAACTTTTGTCCTGGCTTACATAACTCAACCGAAGAAAACAATCACACTTATAATAATAAAAGAACTTATCTCAACTGCATAACAAAATAACTAGAACTGTCTTAAAGATTTAAACATTCAACTTGGACAAAATGGCAACCCAAGTCTTTAACATAAAAATGAAAATGTAAAGACTACTGAACTATTAATTGTCTATGAAGCCTCTAAACTGAGCGAGATGAATGTTGAGACAAACCCCACAACATCATATTGAACTAACTAGAAAGCAATAAAGGATGTCCTCCGGAGTGCAAGGAGGCTCACCAACTAACTTTGGAGTGCTAAACTGGATCAACGGTATGGTGGATATCGATCCTGGTTACCTACGTCTGCAACATAATACAGTACAGGACAACTGACATCAGTACATTGAATGTACAAGTATGCTAGTTAGAATTATAATACGACATACGCTAGAAAGAGATTCTGAAAGAAACACTTACCTTAGCTCTTCTAAACTCATGAATACTTACGAAACTCATTTCATTGTAAAGACAAATTGAAACAAGTGCATAATAATTAAAAGCTATATACAAACTTGCTAGGAACTCTGTGTGTATGCAAAGATACAAGAAACTATGAAATGAATATAAAAATACAATAAAATGATGTTTATGAAAATATAATAACTACTATGGGAATTTATTTAACCGACAAGTATCACATAAAAGCTATGTCATACCCTGAGCCTATACAATGGATGTCGCCGGCACCCAATGATCATTGTTGTCCTTGAGTGAACCCTTGACCTGACTTATTTACTCAGCAGAACACTTCAATTAGTTATATAACTGGAAAAGTTATAAAATAACTTTAAATATTGTCTTGGCCCAAATACCACTTAAGTATCAAATATAGAATTTGGAATAAAGAGACACACCTGAACTACTATATATCCATCTATAAAGCCTATAAAAAAACTTTGATGAATTTTGGGACAAACCCCACAACATTCTGAAATAGAAAGACTGAAAATCATAAAAAGGATCCTCCGGATTGAAAGGAGGCTCACCACTGACTCTAGTGATCAAACTAGATCAACGAAGCGCAGTGTAATGATACTGGTTACCTTCATCTGTATCATAAGACGATGTAGGCAAACTGGCATCAGTATATTGAGTGTACGAGTATGAGAGTTGGAATGCTAAACACAACTATAAAACTTAAAAGGAGTAAAAATGAACTTACTTTGGTTCTGCTCAACTTATGAAATAACAACTCAATACAAAGTAGTGAGGACACATATGATATAAAGAAATCTTGTAAAATAGTGTAAACACTTACTTCTTTAAAGATAAAACAATAATAAACTCAACCTTACATATATATGAAAGTAGTATAATTTCTGTGGGAGATTCTCTAACCGATAACTAACACTATGATCCTACGTGATGGTACAACGTATTACCTCACATTGCAAGAGGACTTCTATATACCTTACCGTCGGTATAGCACCTAAACTTTAAGTGGATTCACTAGTCTATGCTAAAATCACTAAGGAATCATCTAAAAAGTTTGATCCTTTATTTATCCATGTTGTCTATATGATTTATGGAGACTTGAGTTAATATGAACTCGCGTCACCATATCGGTGCTGAATACTACTCCCACAATACTTATCTAATATATTATTAAAACAACCTCTTATCTAGTTTGAGATAAGTGCTCAAACTTAGCTTCAAAAGCTTTCTTGGTAATCATAGTTTCCTTTTTCTTTTACTAAAACTAGTCATAGTCTCTGTGGAAGTCTAGCTTCCTTTCTTTCTCAAAAGTTTAAAAACATTCTTTTTAAACACTTAGGGACTAATTAGTTCCCTTATAACTCTTGAGCAGTAAACTCAAGTTGTTGTCTTTGCTTAACTTGAAACTTAACGCTTAGGGAATACTTAGTTCCCTTATAGATTTTGAGAATTTAACTCAACTTTTTATTCTTTGCTCAACTCATTGCTTGAACCTTAAAGCAAAGTTAAAAATGTTTATGTAAGATTGTTGAATGATTTAGGCACTTACTTTGACTTGCTTCTTAACTTTTAGACTTGACTCTTAACTTTTTTGACTTTGATCCTAACGTCCCTTGAATTGGATTATGTATTTAAGTCATGATATCATGTTTATGGATGATTTCATGATGTTTAGATTTACTTTAGAGTGTTGGAATCAACTAGAAATAATAGTTACATCACTTAGGAACTAGTACGGAAAAAAGAGGAAAAATGGGATCTCTAGGTGACCCTAGCGCTCTGAGAGGTGCGGGGAGCCATTGCCTGAAAGAAAGACACTATCCTCAGGCACTCTGGCTGGTACGGCGTGCCAGAGCCTGATAGACAGAGTCTGTTCTGAGGAGCTCTTGTAGACGCGACGCCCCATAACCTGTCAGATGGGTTTTCCGACTTCTCTTCTCTAATTTTCAACTATAAACCTGACAAACTTCCATAGATCTTCCCCCGAACACTTAGGATCACTAATATACTCATACCCAATAGTTTATACTTGTAAAACAACCAAGAAATAAGAATCAAAACCACTAAAAGTACCCTACAACTTTACCAGCAAGGATTCAATGATTTTTCATCAAGAACTTCAAGATTCATTATTCAATCAATACAAAACTTTATGAATTAAACATGATGGTGTGTGGCCGAACATAGAAAGATCTCATATACCTAAAAGGGATCACCCTTGACGAAATTTACGCAATGATTCTTGGCATTTTTGAAGGATTCTTAATTTTCCTCTTCTCTCCTCTTTTCTCCAAAGCCCCAAGCGTTCTCAACTTTGATAAAACTGAATTGGGACTTGGTTTTACTCATAATAAACCCTAAAAAACAAATTAGGCAATACTAGGGTGAAAAGACTACTTTACCCTTAATAAAAACCGGATTGGACTTTCCTCATTCCAACAATCCAACTTTTGAAAGGAATATCTATCTCATATGACATCAAAAATGCAAAAACTCGGCGTCGTTGGAAAGATCTTCCCAAGGGATTTCCAACCTTATAAAGAACTCACTCTAACTCCTCCTGCCGTTTGAAAATGAACAAAACCCACTCTTTAGAGTTTAAGAAATTTTCTAGATTTCCCTATTTATTTCTAAAAATTATTATTCTTTGTTTATTAGCTTATTCTTAGTTATTTTAAGTTACGATATGTTACAAGCTATATTTATGATACAGTGATCTACCTCACATTGTCAACGCATCCTATACCCGGCCAAAGGTATAAGACCTGAACTACCTAATGGATCCACTAGTCTACTGTGAAAAAGGTTTATCTAAAAATCATGAACCTTTTCTACCCATGGTGGCTACATGGTTTATGGAGGCTGTGAGTTGTATGAACCCTCCCCCATATCGGTGGTCAATACTATTCCAAAAAATATGTTTGCCTTATGTTTTAAGAACATACTGATTATGTGGTTTTGAGATTAGTGCTCAAAATACTTAGCTCAAATCTATCTTTAAAATCATAGTTTCCTTGATTTCTTCTTTTAGAAAGCTATAGTTCTTTTCTGAAAACTTGTCCTAAGGCTCCTTGCAAATCAAAGTTTCCTTACTAGTTAAATGTTAAAACATTTCAAGTCTCTTTGGGAATACTTAGTCCCCTTATACATTTGAAGAATTTCAACTTCACTCTTTACTGAACTCAAAAGTTAAATCTTAAAACAAAGTTAAAATGTTTGTAAAAGACTTACGAAGACTTAAATGACGCCTTCAATTTGACTCCTGATTTCTCTTAATGTTAATTACTAACTGATCTTGACTTGACTCTTAATTAATACTCGAATCTAATTATTAATTCAAGGAATTAGATTCATGTTTGGAAAGATCTCATGATGTTTAGGAATGATTCTAGATAGATAAACATGAGAAAAATCTGAATATCAGAATTTGACGGTGGGTCCGCGATGCAGAGCCATAATTTAATTTTGGTTCAGAAAACTTCTTTTTAGGAAGAACATGCTGTGTCGGAGAGCTGCAATCTCAAACCTCCATGTTGGACGCGCGACCCTTGTCCAAATTTTTCCCAACGAATTTTCTTCTTCGTTTTTCTTCCCCAATTCACCAAAACTCGGTTCTTTTTCTTAAATCTTATTAGGATAAAAATACCCAAAAAGTGTACCTAAGAACTTAACCCAAAACGACACAATAATGTGACGTAATGAATTCAAAAAACTTCACAACTTAGGCATTTCAAGAACAACACATGAATTCAAGAAAATGGTATCAAGATATCAATTTTCTTATGATTTTAGGACGAATCCAAACTGAAATAATATACTTGGCTCGTGAGGGAAAGATTCCAACGTTATGAGAGCCTCACATACCTATTTGAAGAAAGTTCGTTAGTGAAAACACCAATGTTCTATGTGGATCTTGATGGTTTTTCCCTTTTCCCTTCTTCTTCTCTCTTTTCCTTTCTCCTAAGACCTAGCATGAAAATTCTAATTTGTAAAACGAACCAAATTCAATCTTGACCAAAATTAAACTCCTAAAAATGGAATAAAATAATAGGATAGCTAAAAGACCAAAATACCCTTACGGATACAGAGTCAAAATCGCAAATTTGAAAATGACCAAAACTGATTTTTAACTTAGTTAAAATTTTCTAGAACTTTGCAAAATTAACTATTTCCAGATTTTACATTTCCTTTTCATTCTTTGTAGTTGCAAGATGTTATAATATCTCCTCCTTAGGAACATTCTTCCTCGAATGAGGTCACTCATACTATTCTAAGGGTGCTAACTTCTAGTTCAAACACCCAACAAACAAATGCAACAAACAACATGCTTACTCATGATTTAGATAGTACAAAGAAAAATATTAATACCTTGGTCTGCATTTTCTCTGGATTCAAAGAGGTGTGGATATATCCTTTTCATATCCTCCTCAGCTTCCCAAGTAGCTTCTTCAACAAATTGGTTCCTCCAAAGGACCTTGACTGACACAACCTCCTTTGTTTTCAACTTGCTAACTTGGCAATCTTAAATCTGAACCAGAATCTCTTCATAGGATAAGTTATCCTTAATTCCAACATTTTCAGTTAGTACAATCTAGGAAGGATTACCCATGAACTTTTTCAACATAGAAATGTGAAACACTAGATGAAATGTTTCTAACTCTTAGGGTAGCTCCAACTCATAAGCTACACTGCCAATTCTCTTTGAAATTCTATAAGGACCAATATATCAGGGACTAAGTTTCCCCTTTTTACAAAACCTCATAACACCCTTCACGGGTGAAACTTTAAGATATAGCCAATCATCCACCTCAAACTCCAATGTCCTTATCCTCACATATGTGTAGGATATCCGACGACTCTGCGCCATTTTGAATCTCTCTTGGATCACCTTCACCTTTTCCATGGCTTGATAAAATAGATATGGTCCTATCAACCTTTCTTCACTCACTTCAAACCACCCAGTATGATATCTACATCTTCTCGCATAAAGAGGTTCATATGGAGCCATTCAGATACTCGAATGATAATTGTTGTCATAAGCGAACTCGATGAGAGGTAGGTGATCATCCCGATTTCCCTTGAAATCAATCACAAAAGCTCTCAACATATCTTCTAAGGTCTGGACAGTACGCTCTGCTTCTCCATGCGTATGACGATGAAAAACAATGCTTAAGTTAACCTTTTAACCCAAACCCTTCTGGAAAGATTTCCAGAACTGTGCATTGAATTATGGACCTCTATCTTAAATGATTGAGACAGGGTCTCCATGAAGTCTCACCATCTCCTGAATGTATAACTTTGCATAATTCTCTACCAAATGAGTAGTCTTTACCGACAAGAACTGGGCAGATTTTGTCATTCTATTGTCAATCACCAAATCGAAACCATGCTGTCTACGAGACCTTGGCAACCATGTGATTATGTCCATATTAATCATCTCCCACTTTTATTCCCGGAGTTTCTATATTCTGAGCTAATCCTACAGGTCTTTGGTGTTCCATTTTCACTTGTTGGCAATATGGGCATTTGGCAACAAATGCAGCAATACCCTTCTTCATGACTTCCCACCAATATACCTCTCTCAAATTGCGGTACATCTTTGTAGAACCCAGATGGATGGAATATCTAGAGTTATGAGATTAATATATGATCCTCTCTTGGATTCCATCCATTCTAGGTAAACACAACCTACCTTGATACTTCAGCACACTATCTTTCCCTTGTTCAAAAGCCAAAAATCTTTGCTTATGAGCATTTGCCTTCAAGTCAAGAATAATAGGGTCTTGGTCTTGCTTTTTTTTCACTTCTGACACTAGTGATGGTTCATCCCCACTGGTCACCACTATCCATCCTTCTGTGGAATCCATAAGTCTTACTCCTAGGAGTGCAAGTCTGTGTACATCTTTTGCTAGTTCTTTCTTATCTTTTTCAAGGTGGGAAGTACTACTCATAGACAACTTGCTTAAGGCATCAACAACCACATTAGCCTTACCTGGGTGGTAAATTATACTTATGTCATAATTATTGAGTAATTTTAACCGCCTCCTCTGTCTGAGATTGAGTTAATTCTGGGTGAACACAGATTGTAAACTCTTGTGGTCAGTGGATATGTGAACATGAACATCATAAAAGTATCAATGCCATAATTTCAAGGTGAAAACTATAACATCCAACACTAAGTCATGGGTTGAATAAATCTTCTCGTAAACCTTCAATTGTCTTGAGGCATAAGCTATAACTTTGTCATCTGCATTAATGCACAACCCAAACAAACTCTAGATGCATCAAAATACACCATAAAACCTTGAGTACCCTTTGTAAAAGTCAAAACAGGGGAAGTAGTCAAACTCTTTTTAAATCCCTCGAAGCTTTTCTCACAAGCTTCAAACCATTGAAACTTTAATTCTGAGTCAACTACATCAAATGAGATGAAATGGATGAGAAACCTTTTACAAATATTTTATAGTAGCTAGTCAAACCCAAGAAACTCATAATATCAGTTGGAGATGTGGGTCTAGGCTAGTTTTGCACTGCCTCAATTTTATGATATCAATTCTAATACCATCACCAGAAATTATGTGACCCGAGAATGCCAAAGACTCAAACCAGAACTCACACTTAGAGAACTTGGCATATAACTGTCTATCTTCAAAGTCTAAGAACTATTCTGAGATGACTTGCATGATCTTATTCATTTTTTGAATAGATTAGTATGTTATCAATAAAGACGATAAATAACATATCTAAATAAGGTTTGAAGACTCTATTCATAAGATCCATTAATGTTGCTAGTGCATTTGTCAAACCAAAGGAAATGACAAGAAACTCATAATGCCCATATCTGGTTCTAAATGTTGTCTGGGTTCCCTTACTCTTAACTGATGGTAGCCTGATCTGAGGTCAATTTTGAGAAACATCAAGCACCATGAAGCTGATCGAAAAGATAATAAATCCTTGGAAGAGGATATTTATTCTTGATGGTGACCTTATTCAGTTGGTGGTAATCTATACACATTCTAAGAGAATCATATTTCTCTCTCACAAACAAGATCAGAGTGCCCGAAGGTGAGACACTTAGTCGAATAAAGCCTTTCTCTAAAAGGTCTTTCAACTTCTCTTTTAACTTTTTTAACTCTGCTGGTGCCATTCTATATGGTGGAATAGAGATGGGATGAGTATATGGAGGAAAATCTATGCTGAAATCTATCTCTCTCTGAGGAGTGAATCCGAGAAAATCATCTAGAAATACTTCTAAAAACTCTTTCACTATTGTAAGTGACTGAATATGAGGTATCGCAACACTAGATTCATTGACTTAGACTAAGTTATTGACACACCCCTTAGAAACTAACTTCCTCGCCTTAAGATATGAAATTAATTGACCCTTATGCAGTGGTGAACTACTTTTCTACTCTAAGGCTGACTCATTTAGAAACTGAAACTTGACTACTCGATTCCTACAATAAAGTGAGGCATAACATACATGAATCCAGTCCATACCAAGAATGAGATTGAACTCTACCATGCCTAACTCACCTAAATAAGCCACGGTACTCTTTTGACTGATGAAGACGGGACAATCACGATAGACTCTTTCTACTAGAATGATTCATCAACATGTGTGGAAACACTGAATGGCTCACTTAGTTGCTTAGGATTAATGTCAAAGTTCATGGCAACATATACAGTTACAAAGGATAAACTCTCTCCTGGGTCTAGAAATGCATAAATAGTAAAGTCAAATACTTGAGTCATACCAGTGACAACGTTTGGCGAATTATCATGTTCTTGGCTATTTTTGAGAGCATACAACTGGTTTGTTCCTCTGCCAGTACTAGAAGTAGTTCCTCTGGGTTTATCCCTGTCTGGTGGAGCAACTGGCGAATTACCACCACCTTGCTTGTTGTTTGAACACTCCCTCATGAAATTCCTGGTCTGAACACACTTGAAGCAACCCGTGGATTCCTCATGATAACTACCGGAGTGATTTCTACCACACTTTGGCAGGCAGGAGGCTTACTACTTTCTTTCCCCACACTACCCTGTGAATATGCAAGCTTAACTATGGAGTTCTGACCATGATTGTCAACTCTGGCTTTGGGCTCAAGTGCACTAGTAATGATGGTGCAAACCCCTTTTGTTTCTAAAATTGTGGTCGATTTGAACCGCCTTTCTACTACCAAGAGTCATTTCCAATATTGGCCTTCTTGTTTTTGTACTCTTCTCGGTCCCTCAGATTTTCCTCCTCTACATGTTGTACATAGATCATCAACATTCCTCCTAGCTGGACGACCTCTTGCTGCTCTTCGTGGATGCATGGTTATCTGGAACACACGCAAGCACGAATTAGAGAGAGACTTTTAAAGATAAATTCTAGTGCACAAAAAGGAATATGAAAGAAGTGAGAAATTCCTAAATGTTGTAACCTTCTAATCATAGATTTGGGGTGCTTCACACCGATAACTAAGACTCTACAAACATGGCTTCATAGACTCCCTAAGACTCTTGAACTCTGGGCTATGATGCCAAATTTGTTATGCCCCGAGCCTACACCCTGGGAGGCACTGGCACTCGATGACTATTACTAGCCTCGAGCGGACCCTTGGCCTGACTTACTTAAATTAGTGGAAGAAAACAATCACATTTATGATGATAAAAGAACTTATCTCAACTACATAACAAAATAACTGGAATGTCTTAAAGATTTAAACATTCAACTTGGACAAAATGGCAACTCAAGTCTTTAACATAAGAATGAAAATGTGAAGACCATTGAACTATTAACTTTCTATGAAGCCTCTAAACTGACTAAAATGAATATTGGGATAAATCCCACAACATCGTATTGAACTAACTACAAAGAAATAAAGAATGTCCTCCGAAATGCAAAGAGGCTCACTAACTGACTCTGGAGTGCTCAATTGGATCAACGGTGCACTGGATGTTGATCCTCGTTACCTGTGTCTGCATCATAATACGATGCAGTTCCACTAGCATTTCTATATTGAATGTATGAGTATGCGAGTTGGATTGCTAATACGACATAGGCTAAAAAGATATTTTTAAAGAAATACTTACCTTGACTCTTCTCAACTTATGAATACGTACTAAACTCGTTCCATTATAAAAAAAAAGATATAAACAAGTGCAAGATATTGAAAAGTTGTTTAAAAACATGCTATAAACTCTGTGTGTATGCAAAGATACAAGAAACTCTTAAATGTATATAAAAATACAATGAACTGATGTATATGAAAATACAATAACTGCTATGAGAGTTTTTCTAAGAGACAAACATCACATAAGAGTTATAGTGATGATACAATGATCTACCTCATGCTGCTAGATCATCCAATACCCAACCAAAGGTATTAGACCTGACTGCCTAATGGATCCACTAATCTACTGCGAAAAGGGTTCAGCTAAAAATTATGAACCTTTTCTACCTATGTTGGCTACATGGTTTATGGGTTCTATGAGTTGTCTGAAACCTCCCCCATATTGGTGCTCAATAATTTCCATTCAAGCCTATTTTTGTCTTTTTGCATTCCGACGTGCATACTCGTACATTCAATGTACTGATGTCAGTTGTTCTGCATCGTATTATGATGTAGAATTGGCATCCCAATGCACCATTGATCCAGTGAGAAGTTCAAAGTTAGTTGGTGTGCCTCCTTTCATTCGGGGGATCCATTTTAATTGCTTTATTGTTTTAGTTCATTAGGATTTTGTGAAGTTTGTCCCAACCTCCATCTTAGTTGCTTTAGAGGCTTCATAGATAGTCAGACAGTTAGTTATGAGTCTTTCAACTTTGTAATTAAGATGTTTTGTTATGATACTTGAGTATCTATTTCGGCTAAGATATTATTTCATTAAGTTACTACATGACCTTATCTTTGTTGAGTTCAAGTCTTCTGTTGAGTAACTAAGCCAGGTCAAGGGTTCTCTTGTGGCTAGTAATGGTTTTTTAGTGAAAGTCTTGCGCAGGTTGTAGGCTCGAGGCCGGAAAGTTAAGCAACACATTATTTACAAAATAATTTCATGGTTAATTTACTTTCTCTAGGTCGTAAACAAACCTTAAAATTTTGAATTAACGGTTTATAGTCAACAATTTCATTGAGGGTCTATAATTGTCGCATTTATTATTTTTTCAAACCTAATGTGAAGGGGCCCATGAGGATGTCCATAATTGAAATATTTTTCTTTATCGATCGTCAATTTCATACTCAAAAGTAATTGCAAACATAAATAATGAAATTCAAAAGTAAAAAAATTATAATTATAGGATATGAATTAAACTAAGGTGTATCTAAAGTGGATCCCACAAATTTGAAAAAGTTGTATAGTAATTAAATTAAAATAGAATCAAGAATATTTTCTTATTTTATCAAAAAACACCCTCGCAACAAATTTTGACAATTCACATGACACATTTGAAAATGTTAATGTTCACACGTTTGTTGGAATATTCTAAAATCATTAAAGTATGCACACATTTTACATAAAAAATATATTTCACGCATAAGAGGCTGGTCTAAGTCACAATTTTGTTATGATGTACACTCTCTCGCTATATATATATATGTGTGTGTATGTGTGTGTGTGTGTGTGTGTGCGTGTGTGTGTGTGTGTGTGTGTGTGTGTGTGTGTGTGTGTGTGTGTGTGTGTCTATGTACTCTATTTATTCAAACTCATCACTCTTGATTACTCAGTTTATACTATTTCGAGGATTCAAAGCTATCCATTCTTGATTTTCCAGCAGAAAAGGGGATTTTGCTATTACTCTATTTTTTACCTTTTGAAGAATTTTGATATACATGGTTGTTAATTTTGATTGATAACGAAAGGTGTATTTTAACTAAGGTGAGGAATATTGATTCATAGGACGAATCTATTTCAAAAAGGAGTACAAGACAAAAATCATTATGCATATGGTCGAGATAATTGAAAACAAGAATGAGTAGAGTCTATGTTGAACAGTAAAAGGATGGAGACTTTTGGAGGTGAGGAATGAAATGCAGAAAACAATGGGAGGTTGAAGTTCAGTCATGGATAGGATGAGCCCGGCAAGAGCTTCCGAGCCCACTATCAGAATGAAGTCATTTCTCCAAAAGAGAAGAGAAGGAACATGATTTTTTCAAATAAACACTTCCTTTAGTATTTCGAGTTGAAAACGACGAACTTCTCCCTCGAGAAAAAATGGGAAAAGAAAATTGAAGATTTCTTTTCTAAAATGAACATGTGTATCTTGACATCACATATTGAATTTATGAGTTCATCAGTTTCGCCAATGTAGAATGGATAACTAAGTGAGTGTCAAATTGGTTACCATCATCTTGTTCGAGATGAACAAATTTGACTCTCATGTTAAGTTTGTTCATATGTGATGAGTCAAATATGTTCACCTAGAACATGACGGTGGTTCCCCATTTAACACTTAGTTTTCCTTTCTGCATTGGTGAAAGATGGATTCGTAAATTTAATATGTGATTCTAAGATAGACATAGTCATTTCAAAAAAAATCTACAATTTCCTTTTCCCATTCTTGTTTACCTGGGGGAAGAGGTTCCTCGTCTTCAAACCTAAATATTAAAGGAAGTGTTCTTTTGACGAAAACATGTTCTTTCTCTTCAGGAGGAGTGAGTTTAACATGATCATCTCATTCTTTTTAATACGAGGATTTAAACGTATAAAAATTAAGGTCGAGCACCCATGTATCAAGAGACTTGGTTGGTGCAGTGGTTACAAATGGGGTGATCAAGGTTGTTGCCTTTCTCTTATTCTTGAGTTTTATTCCTTCTGTACATATAAATTTTATTTTCAAATCCAACTCTTCTCTTTCTGCTTATTTATTTCAGTTTGATTTTTATTTTATTTTTCTCTCCATGTTCATTGTTCTTTTTCCCTTTATGCCGTTTTGCTAACTTTTTCTAAACAACTTTATTAAAAAACATTCCCTTCTTCCTTTTTTCTTTATTTGAAATAACTTTTATTGCGGTTTGTTTAATTGACTTTTTTCGCTATCATATTTAAATATGATTGTCTTTTTTTCTAAAGATAAGTGTTAAATTTTTGGACTTATACTTTGTAATTGATAGCAAAAGTAGCACCCACAATCATAAAATCTTGGATCCGTCATTAGCTCTGCGTTGCAGTAGCTTTAAAAAAACTCACTTCAACTCGACCCGCATCCCACCTGCCCCGCACAACCTTAAATTCATTTCACCCCGCCTAGACTTAAACCCACCTCACCCCATCCGCCCCACCCAAATACCATCCCTCTATGGGAATATCTAACCTATGTGTCTCAAAGGGAAATACTTAACCTATAAACAAAAAAAGTTTGACAGGAATAGCAAGAATTATCGCATAACATAATTACACTTGACATTTCAAACGTATCACGATGCGACACGTGACCAAGAAATCTAGTCAAATTCAGCTCATCAATAATAATAATGGTCATGACCTTAAGTCGTACCGAGTGAGGCTTCGTCTATTTATAATTGAAGATACAAAAACAACTATACAAATGATCTAGTTTGGGAGGAATGAGATCGGAAATAAAGTTAATCAATAGTCGATCTAGATAAGCTTCATCTATAATTTTTTCAGATAATTCAAGATTTTCTTAAGTAGTCTTTCAAACACATACTTGATGAATCCAACGTATCTACAATGCTTATTATTATGAGAGGCGGAAAAATACATTACTTAGGGCACGTTAGACTATAAGTACACTCATTCCCCTCGCTTTTCATTCATCTTATTCTTAACACAATGACTTTATTAAGCCCTAACTAAAGCTCGAAGGCACTCAATTATTGTTTTCTAGTAGTATCGTCAGACGATCACACCCCAAAAGTATTAAAAAAATGATACAAAAAGTACTATAAATTGCAATTTTTTTCATATCAATATGATGAAAATACACATCATAAAATTTTCGTCAATGTTCTTATTTTTTCACTTTAAAACCATGACAATTAATTGTTAACGGAGGGAGTAGTAAGATATTCCTAGATCAATAGTGGAAATCAATTAATGGAAAATAGTTGTGGTGTGAGGTTCAAAATGATTTTGGAAATGTTTTCCTTACTTCTCTAAGGGAAGTTATTTTTCTTCATTTTAAAAAAATACCAAGTTGATTTTGAAAACATTTCCTAAACATTTAAGTTAACCAAACATGAGAAAATTAGAAAACTTTTTCCTTCATACCAAACAAACCCTTAGAAATGGAATTTAAAGGTAGACTTTCATTGACTGAGATTTCATGTGAAAAATACCAATTGCAAATTACATCAATTAATATATATTCAAAGGCAATCAAACATTAAGATCAGCCAGGAAAAAAGACACTCTTGGAATAAATACATCCTTATTATCATGAAGGAGAAACATAGTTGAATCAATGTGCTTATTGTTCTAAGAGCTCATAGGGTTATCTGGATTATTTAGAGAAGCTATAGCACTTTCAATCTTCAACTTCAACAGATTGCTCTCTTACTCGTTAACCTTGAAAAAGATAAATTAAATCAAAATGAGAGTAGATATTAGGTATTATATTTACCAAATACTCACTTTGTCCCAGTTTATATGAGTAACTTTCCATTTTAGTTCATCCAGAAAAGAATGACATATTGCTATATATAATTACAAATTAACTTCAAAATGTTCATTTTATTCTTTATCAAATAATTTACGATCATATAAATCTCTAAAACTTATTTTAAACCACATATGTCAAAAACAAAAAAAGAAATTCTTTCTCAAATTTCTTGTTAAGTTAAACTAACTAAATAAAATAAGACAGAGGGATTATAAATTATTGAATTTTTCATATAGTAAGATGTATCATTTTGCAAGTAACACTTCAGGACCTTAGGGATCCATCTAATTTATAATTAATAAAATCTTGGGAAGTTATATTTCAAAAGAGCTTAATATGTAGTGTTTCTTTTATTTTATTTTATAACTCTCCGGTTCTAACTTTCCACATTATTTATTTAATATTACAAGATTAAACCGTTATTTTTGATAGATTCTACTTACTTTAAATTAAAAATACCAAATTCAAAGAAAATCTTTAATTTTTTTAAAATCGTGTCAATTTAAAATCAAACAATCAAATTTAAACTGAGGAAGTATATAAATAGACTTTAAATATTCTTTAAGTAAATAAGTGAATTTCTCATTGTTTTTTTAGATATGTAAGAAAAATGTTTTTATTTAAACAATTTATTATTAAATTAGAAAACAAAATTGATGGCGGAAAAAACAATGAAAGTAAAAAGAAACTAAAAAAAGAGGGTGGGAAAAAGATTGTGTTACCTCAATGAAATCGTGTAGAGAAGTGTCTCAGAGAAAAAAAATGATATTTACAGCAATTATTTTGATATTCAAATATTCAAAAACATCACAAAGTTTTATCATTGTGTCTTTTCTATTGATGCAAGTGGGTTTCACCACCACTATCTTATCTCTCATTGAGGATATCCTCTACTACGTTGCAAAACGTGCTCTGCGTCGCGGTTAGGTTGTGGACTCCTCTGTCTCAAAATTTATTCGCCAGTAATTTAAGAGGGAAAAGGGTAAAAATTACCCCTCAACTTTGTTTTATTGGTTAACTTTACCCCTGCCGTTAAAAGCAAGTGATATTTGCCCCTGCCATCAATAAACTTCAAAAATATGACCCTCCTTGGATGGAAAACCCCAAATTGATTTAAGTTATTCAATTTTATTAAAATTACTCAAATTTTGACCCGACCAGATGATATACCGTGGTTTCACAGTATAGTTAATACTTTTTCCTTAAGTTTAGTGTGTCCGAAAGTCTTTTTGTGCTAGTTTTTATATGAGTTTCTCTTTGTTTTGCAAGAAATCTGTCCAAAGTGGAATAGGGAGATTTTGAGTGAAGAAATGCAGAAAAGGCCACCTACAGAGTTGATGACGGTCCGTCGTGCTTGTGACGGTCCGTAGGTGGCAGCGTAGAGAAGCTGCTGAAGGAAGATGGGGAAGTCTGACCAAGTGTGGGGTTACGTAGCTTGTGACGGTCCGTTGTGGCTATGACGGTCCGTCCTGTAGGTTCGTCATGAAGTTCAGATAAGTGATCCCAGTACCCAAATTCCAAGAGTTGAAGTATTTTGGAACGAAGACCCTCGACGGAACGTTGTGACTATGACGGTCCGTCACACTTGCCGTCGAGGGGAATGAAGAAAGCAGTAGAAGAAATTGCACCAAGTATGGGACGACGGAGTCCACGACGGTCCGTTGTGACCACGACGGTCCGTCGCGTGGTCCGTCGACCCAGCCGCGTTTTGATAGATTTCCAGTAATTAGAATCCTTATTTAATTAGGTTTTTTTTTTATAAATAGTTCGAAAAACCTCGTTTTTTAGGTTAGACTCTGATAGATTATACATCATATTATTAGACTTTGTGTATTAGTGTTTAATTTTTTGGAGATTCATACAAGTGATTTTTTGTGATTAATCAAGCAAACATTCAGACTTTATTCTTTCTCATTGAAGTAAGTACACGAATTCTTATTTAATATATTTGAATATTGTGTTTATGGCTATGAGTAACTAAACTCCATAACTAGGGTTGTGGGAACCATAGGCAAATAATGAGATAAACCCTAGCTAAAATAACAATTCTATAATAGTGTCTTGCATGTATTAATAATTCTTTCGCTTAGAAGTCTTTTTAACGGATGATCAACGTTAGAACTCGCCTTAATGCTACTTGCTGGACCAAGGAGGTAGATAATAGGAAAAGAATTATTAACATAGATTTAGTGTATACTATCTAATAGGCTAGTATTGATTGGTACGAGGTGATAACTTAGTCAAATATCGAATACGATGCTTAATATGAGATAAAGATAAGGGTTAGGAAAACAACACACGTAGCCGGACCAAGGTGCGGAGTGAGATTTTCTAGATGCCGGACCAAGGATTTAGAAATACATAACTTATTACATTGCATGCAAGATACTATGAAAGAATTGTTATAGTTAGAATTATCAAGTTATGAACCTGTGGGGAACACCTAAACCCCCTAGTTACTTTGATTAATTGATTAAAATTCAACTTTCAAAACTGTTAAGTGTCTCTTTCAATTTCGTTAGTTATTTTTACTCATTAGGAAATACAAAACCCCTTTTTTATGTTTTTACTTTCTAAGGAAGTCATCAACAGAACAATAGTAATAACAAGTTGAAGTTAAGTCTAGACTATTTTCCTCGTGGGAACGATCCCAACCTCACTAGTTGGGTTATTTACTTGACGCAACCGCTTTACTTCTCATTTGAGAAGTAAGTTTGAGCGTATCAAAATTTGGCGCCGCTGCCGGGGAATTTAGCTTTTAGATTAACTTGAACTTATTACTAAAGTTTAGTTGATTTTTTCTTGATTTTACTTTGTTTTATTGTTTTTGATTTCCTTTTAGAACTATCCTCCTTGTATGCCAAATACACGGAGAGGAAGAGAACCCTTGTTTCCCTATGATCACGAGCTAGAGCGTACACTGTGCAATATGAATCGAAACTTGGGAATAAATGATGAGGATCCAAACAAGAACATCCCAGATCCAGTGGATGTTCATGGCCAGATGTTACCCGACACTCTGGGTGAACATCAACAGAGGGGACAAAATCCCGTTCCACGGCCCCAAGCATACCACAGAGGGTATGATAACATAGCAGACTCGCATGGGCCACTTGTCTTGTCCCCTCTACCCACAGGCCACACTTTTGTGGTGACTAGTAGCCTGATGCAAATGCTCACTGCCAGATATGGATCTAGATGTAATAGGTCTCAGAGTGTTTCCTCTCTCACTGACGGGAGAGGCTGCTATGTTGTTTACTAAGCTCCCATACAACTCCATCTTCACTTGGAACCAACTACGGGATGTCTTCTTAGCACGCTACTATCCGGTCTCTAAGAAATTAAACCACAAAGACAGGGTGAACAACTTTGTGGCACTACCAGGAGAGTCAGTTAGTAGTTCTTGGGATAGATTCACCTCATTCTTGAGAAGTGTTCCAAATCACCGTATTGATGATGAGTCACTAAAGGAATACTTCTATCGGGGACAGGATGATAACAATAAAGCGGTGTTGGACACTATAGCAGGTGGATCTTATGGAGAATGCCCTTATGCTGAGATTGCTAAGAAATTAGAGAAAATCTCCCGTAACAACAAATCTTGGAGTACTAGGAAGTCCGATACAGGGAGAAACACCTTCGCAGTGCAGTCCACTCACAACCCAGCCACAGATGATATTCGTGAAGAAATGACTCAGATGAGAACTGAGCTTGGGTTGGTACTAAAACATGTCACTGGGGTGTAGAAAAGATTAATGCAGTCAACTACTTGGCTAAACCACCACCTCCAAATGATGAGTGCTATTATGCGGAGGACACTTATGCGGTAAATGAGCAGACGGGGGGTTTCCGACCAAGCGCCCAAGGCTCGCATCAGGATAGTTGACGCCAAGGTCAAGGGAACCAAGGTCAGAACTATGGTAACTACAACCGTGAGGATCATTATGTCCGAGATAGAAACTACAACCGCGACAACAACTTTAACAGGGGTAACTATGCTAATAGAAAAGACAGGAATGGGACCTATGTCCCTCCTCAAAATCATGAAGTTACTCCAAGGGATGGTGGAGATAGTATGGCGCGAGTTGAGGATATGTTGCACAAAATGATGAGGAGGTTCGACACTATTGATGAACAAATTAAAGAGTTGAGGTGTGATTTAGCTAGTATTGGGCAAAAAGTTGATACACATGCAATTTCGATTAAACAAATTGAATTGCAAGTGGCCCAATTATCTGTGAAAGTGAACACACGACAACCAGGCACTCTTCCTAGCAACACTGTCCAAAATCCAAAGAATGATGCGCACTGCATGGCAATCACTACACGGGGTGGTAGACAAACCATTGACCCACCTATGCCATCTACTGAGGAAAATGTGGTAAGGGTAGTAGTGAAGCAGAGGGAAGTAATGGAAAAGATGCAGAAGTACCTATCAAGGTAATTCCCATGCCTAGGCCACCACCACCCTTCCCTCAGAGATTAGTGAAAAAGACTGAGGATGGTAAATACCGGCGCTTCATAACAATGTTGAAGCAGAAAAGATCGGTCACTTTTGAGGATGATGATAGATTGCAGCATTGTAGTGCTATTGCTACAAGATCCCTAGTACAAAAGAAAGAAGATCTGGGTGCGTTCACTATTCCTTGTACAGTTGGGTCATTACATTTTGCGAAAGCATTATGTGATCTTGGGGCAAGCATAAATCTAATGCCCCTCTCAATTTACAAGAAGTTGGGTTTGGGGGATCCAAAACCCACAGCGATGCGGCTAGTGATGGCCGATCGGACAGTGAAACAGCCCATAGGGATACTCCATGATGTGCTAGTAAAAGTGGAGTCATTCATCTTTTCAGCAGATTTTGTTATTCTTGATTACGAAGTCGATTTTGAGGTGCCCATTATTCTTGGGAGGCCATTCCTTGCTACAGGTAGATCCTTAGTTGATATGGAGAAGGGACAGATGACATCTCGGTTGAATAATGAAGAAGCAACCTTCAACATTTGTAGGACCATGAGGCAGAGTGGTGAGCTCCAATCGGTATCTGACATATCCCACAAAGAAAAGATGAAGAAGGAGACTGAATAGAAAATTGCAAAACAAGAGTTTATGGTTGGGGATTTGGTGCTTGTAGACAGTTTTGGGGTGCCTTGTCTTCCGGGCAAGCTCAAGTCCAAATGGACTGGCCCTTACTTGATTACTCAAGTATTCCCTCATGGTACAGTTGAGTTAAAAGCCAAGGAGGGAGTGCGGTTTAAGAGGAATAGAGATAGAATAAAACTCTCATTGGGCATAAAGCATCGGGGAATAAAGTGATAGAGGCATACCATCTTGATGAAGTCTGAGTAATCGAGTGTCCCTAGTCGTGCCATGACATTAAATCAGACGCTTGTTGGGAGGCAACCCAATACTTATCGTCTTTTTAATAATGGTAGCATTTTTCTATTAATGGGTTTTAAATTTGCAGGCACATCACCAGGAAATTCCACAGAAAGCTACTCCGCAGCAGCCACTGACGGATATATCAACGGACTGTTGTGCGTGCGACGGACCGTCGTATGCATCCGTCATCCAGGTATGTTTTTCTGCTATTTTGAAATTAGGGCACACACGACGGAACCAACGACGGGTTGTAACATTTGTGACGGACCGTCATCGGGGAACCGTCGCGTGATTAATGAATTATACCCGACCCGATCCGGCTGGACCTTTTTTCAAAATCTGACCGTTTAAACACCCCAACCCCTCATTTTCACCCCATTCATTCATTATTCCTCTCATCTCCCCTCTCTTTTAAACTTCCACATTTCCCCCTCACTGATCATTACCCCCACAATTCTCCAAAGCCTTAAAACTATCATCTACTAGTCGGAGCTGCTGCTATAGGTGTCTACCCTGCCAACTGAGTCATTTTCCATGTCTCCATTTCTAAGGTATGTGTCTCTAAATTTATACTCATTTATCTTGTATTTTTGTTTATTAGTTAGTATTAGCTTAGTTCTTAGTCGTATATTGTTTCCTTTATATGATTATGTCTAAACCTAGGCTCAAAATGTTCGAATTTGCCATGTTGACAACCCTAGACATAGGTGATTTTGCATTAATAGTTTCCTAGGTAGTTGGGATAAACACATATAGGTCCACAACACTACAAGACCATGTGGGTTCATTGGGGTTGCTTAGGGTATCTACAGTTCTGTCTCTGTCATTCAGAATGAGACCCACCGTCGTAGCCACGAGGTACCGTCGTAGGGTCCGTTGTACAAGCCCTAGCACCCCTGTCCTACTGGACACATGTGATGGATTGTCGTCCTCGCGACGGTCCGTCCTGCATAACCGTCATGCTAGACAGAGACCCTGTTTCCAGGGGTCTCTCATTTTTTTTCCAAGTGTCCTTCGACGGACACTTGTGAAGGACCGTCGTACCCACGACGGACCGTCCTGCATGACCGTCATAACAGTCAGAAACCCCTCTCCTAAGGGTCTCAATTTTTTCCCAAGTGTTCTATGACGGACATCTACAATGGACCGCCGTAACTGTGACGGTCCGTCCTGCACACACCGTCATGCTAGTCAGAGACCCTCTTTCAGGGTTCTCTATTTATATAAAGTCCAAGTACACCACGACGGACCTCACGATGATATGTCATAGTCACGATGAGCCATCACTAGGCCCGTCGTGTGTCACTGTTTATACAGCATTTACATATTATTTTCACTATTTTATATCGTATGGTTTCGCTTGTCTTGTTTGCCACTACTCGTACTAATAGTGATCCTTTGCAGGTACTATCTACTATGGCACCCAAGCAAGACCGAACCTACGCACGCGGGCGATCAAAGTCTGTTGCCCCGTCTGCACGCTTGATCATCGGCTCTGATGATGAGCGGGACCCTGAGTATATGCCCCCAGGCACTTCCGCCCTTTCCCGTGCTGCACGTGCTCCCAGAGCCACACCCAAAAAGGTGGCGTCCGGCGTAGTCACTGCCTCCCAGTCTGATGAGGAGCGCACACTGACCGGCACACCCTCTGGGTCAGCCACAAATGAGAAAGGAGCGTCTGGCTCCTTAGGAGTATCATAGTCCGAGGAAGCTTCAGGCTCTGCTGAGGTTCCCGCACCCGCCACTGCTGCAGCATCGGCCTCGTCTGATGAGGCTGACAGTTCAGACTCTACATCCGGCGCACCACCTCAGGTTCCCACCCAACCTATGACCAGCCAAACCGGTGGTGTGTCGACGGCCAGTTTCAAGTTTACTCCGACGCCAAGTTCCTGACTAATAAAGGAGTAATGACTCGGACACTCACCTTGGAGCGGCGGGTACTTACAGGGAGTCTCCCAACGATGCCGGAGATCCATAACCTCTTCACTAGGCATCGCTTAGAGTGGACAGCACGTCCGTTGGGACGATACAGCGAGGAAATGGTCCGAGAGTTCTACGCATCATACGTAGCGACTCTCCGATCATAGATCGATAGGTGGGCTGCTCCCGCTAAACAGCCCTCATCGGAGCAGGTTCGAGTCCGGGGCGTGCAGGTTGACATTTCCCTGCCAGCCATCCGTCGGTTTCTATACGGCGAGAGCGTAAATACTACTCGGACGCCCATCACTGCCGAGTTTGACTACCACTGGCAGATAGTAAAGGATGGACAGTTCTTGCGCGAACCAGCACTGAGAGAGACCACCAAGAGGTGGATGGCCCTACACCTGTCAGTAGATGGAGAGGGTGCCGATTGGGTCACTGAGCCGAAGGGGGCCATCAAGAAGGCCAACCTCACGTTCGTCGCAAAGTTCTTGTGGCTGCTCGTCTGTCACTGCCTTTCCCCCACAGCTGCTGATAACATCGTCACCTGGGATCGAGCAGTGTTGATGGCGACGATGATAGCCGGATTTGAGGTGGATTTCACATGGCTTCTCCAGGCAGTCATGCACGAGAGGGCATTCAAGGTCACTACTACCTACCCCTTCCCGTGTATGATCTTTGCCCTTTGCAGGTCCGCAGGTGTGCCCATATGGCACATAGATCAGTTGAAGACCCCGCAGGGCACCGTTGACGTCGGCCTCATCAGAGACGAGGCCAATGAATTGGCCCCACGTAGAGGGCCCTGTCCAGAGCTGCCACCACTTGCTGATGATCTTGCGGATACGGTAGCCCAGGCCCGCGTAGCTACACAGGCGTCCAGTGACACTACCCCGGTCAAGTCTATCCCGGGTAGTAGCCCGTCCCCGAGCTCCTCTCGCACAACCCCTCTACCGGTACTGGTCCCGCTTGCTAGGTTCCAAAAACTAGAGGCACAGATGGCCACTCTTCTGCATCATATCCAGCCGTGGATGCAGAAGTCGATTACTGAGTCTGAAGCGCGTCTAGAGAGGAAGATGCAGCAGTTTACAGAGTGGAAGATTGATGAGGTCAACCAGCGGCTGGACGCCTTTGAGTTGAGAGTGTTAGCCCGTCCAGCCCCTTCGGTGGATGTGTCGACTCTTCAGGCTGCAGTCGACAGTCTTCGTGCCGATATCGACACGATCCTAGAGGCAAGGGTGCCGGAGTCTGAGGCCCCTTTTGTCGAGCCTGCTGAGGACACCGTGCTAGCAGCCTGGTTTACTACTTCAGACATTCCACCACCTCCCCCTCGAGAGACTGCCAAGAGGCGTAGGGGTCGAGTAGAGGATGAGGCGCAAGCAAGGAAGAAGGAGCGCCGAGAGATGGAGGCTGCAAGGAGAGCCTCACTTGCTGAGGAGGAGGCGCACCAGATTAGAGCATCACAGTTAGCGGCTAGGGCGTCTAGCTCCCGCACTGTAGAGACAGCAGGAGGCACTACTAATGGTGCGGGTGTTGCTGAGGACACCACTGAGGGTGTCCAGATTGCAGAGGACGCAGGTTCCGGGGAACTGGACCCACCATCTTGCTGATCGACGGCGCTTTGCGCCACAGGTTTGCTTCACCTACCACTCTAATATTTATATTTTTTTATGCATTGGGGACAATTGCATGCTTTTTTTGTTGGGGGTGGGGTAAATGGAAAGTGAGTGTAGGGTGAAGTCTGAGTAGCCTAACTCACTATCCTCTTTTAGGGTTTTCTTGCCTGTGTTCTTTTCCCCCAAAAGACTGATTACTTTTTCTGTTGAACCGGCATGTTTATATATTTTGTACATAGTTTAACTCTGAAGCATGATGGCTAAAATGATATCCTGAGAAAACTGGAAAATATTGCATGACTAGGCATAGTAACTGATAATTGTGTGTCTCTAAGCATGAAATAGAATTACACCATTGCATTACCCTAAGTCTTCAATCCAAACTAGGTATCTAATAATCTGGTAAAGCGATGAGATATCAAGTGAGTGTGAGGACATTTGAATAGTCCACTATTGGTACTGAGCTAGAACTTGCCTGGTTAGTCCTGCTAGAAGTAAGCTGTAACAGACAATTAGGAAAGGATCATAGGCCCTTATTCAAAATAGCCCATTTCTAGCCTAAATAAAAGAAACCAAATGAAAGTTATCCTTCTTTGATCCAAATAATCTAAGCTTAAAATTAAACCTTTCTTTGTCACCTCAACTGATCTTTTCTGGGAACAATATGTTGGCCCTGGTCCCTCCTTGGACATGTGAACCTCAGCTTCTGCCAAAAGCATAAGTTGAGGGTAGCTAATGCATAAACAACCTTCGTTATGGCCCTGACCCGACTTTGGATATTGTGTACCTTGACTCATGGCAAAGCCATAAGTTGAGGGTGGCTGTTTTGAGGAATGCTCTGGAAAGTGGGGTTGAAAGAAAAAAGAGAGAGAAAGAACAAAAGCAAAGTGACTCAAGAACTCGTTGAAAAAAAAAGAGAGAAAAAAAAAGGAAAAGAGTAACCTACACAAATGAAGAAAGTAGGGATAATAGCAAGATGAAAGAATGGGAGAAACTGGGCGAGATATAGTGATAGAAAGTGGAAGGTTTAGCCGATATGTCAAGGAGGGCAAAAAGTCACTAAAGTATACCTAAATATACCCTACCTGACTCTGAGCCTATGTTACAAGCTAAAAAGTCCTATCGTGATCCTAAGGGTTGTATAGCGAACTTAAGGCAGTGAAAATAAGGGCAAACTTATGGAAATAGGTATGAATGAGTGTGGCTTTGTTCTGAGAGAGAGTGTTGAAAAGTAATTCTTATACTCAAACTGAAATCATTGTGTGAAAAATGAGGATTTTGTTTTGAAGTGAGGACACTAGTTGCAATACCGGAATTGTTAGCACCTCGGTGAGAAATTGAAGAGGATAGTTATTAGTATATGGTGAGTCTGTGTCATGTTCGAATCCCACAAAATTCAAGCCTAATAGTGATAGCATGCATAGATTTGATGAGATTAATCGGGATTGATAGCCAAATGATTGCAAAGGATAAAACATGAATACTATTGTACAAAGATTGTGTAGTGAGTCATAGTGCGTCGCTTGAGGACAAACAACGAATTTAAGTTGAGGGTGTTGATATACCGTGGTTTCACGGTATAATTAATACTTTTTCCTTAAGTTTAATGTGTCCGAAAGTCTTTTTGTGCTAGTTTTTATATGAGTTTCTCTTTGTTTTGCAAGAAATCTGTCCAAAGTGGAATACGGAGATTTTGAGTGAAGAAATGCAGAAAAGGCCACCTACGGAGTTGATGACGGTCCGTCGTGCTTGTGACGGTCCATAGGTGGCAGCGTAAAGAAGGTGCTGAAGGAAGATGGGGAAGTCTGACCAAGTGTGGGGTTACGTAGCTTGTGACGGTCCGTCGTGGCTATGACGGTCCGTCCTGCAGGTTCGTCATGAAGTTCAGAGAAGTGATCCCAGTACCCAGATTCCAAGAGTTGAAGTATATTGGAACGAAGACCCTCGACGGACCGTTGTGACTATAATGGTCTGTCACACTTGCCATCGAGGAGAATGAAGAAAGCAGCAGAAGAAATTGCACCAAGTATGGGACGAGGGAGTCCACGACGGTCCGTTATGACCACGACGGTCCGTCGCGTGGTCTGTCGACCCAGCCGCGTTTTGGCAGATTTCCAGTAATTAGAATCCTTGTTTAATTAGGTTTTTATTTTTTATAAATAGTTCGAAAAACCTCATTTTTGAGGTTAGGCTCTGATAGATTAGACATCATATTATTAGACTTTGTGTATTACTGTTTGATTTTTTGGAGATTCTTACAAGTGATTTTTGGTGATTGATCAACCAAACTTTCAGACTTTATTCTTTCTCATTGAAGTAAGTACATGAATTCTTATTTAATATATTTGAATATTGTGTTTATGGCTATGAGTAACTAAACTCCATAACTAGGGTTGTGGGAACCATAGGCAAATAATGAGATAAACCCTAGCTAAAATAACAATTCTAGAATAGTGTCTTGCATGTATTAATAATTCTTTCACTTAGAAGTCTTTTTAACGGATGATCAACGTTAGAACTCGCCTTAATGCTACTTGCTGGACCAAGGAGGTAGATAATAGGAAAAGAATTATTAACATAGATTTAGTGTATACTATCTAATATGCTAGTATTGATTGGTACGAGGTGATAACTTAGTCAAATATCGAATACGATGCTTAATATGAGGTAAAGATAAGGGTTAGGAAAACAACACACGTAGCCGGACCAAGGTGCGGAGTGAGATTTTCTAGATGCCGGACCAAGGATTTAGAAATACATAACTTATCACTTTGCATGCAAGATACTAGGAAAGAATTGTTATAGTTAGAATTATCAAGTTATAAACCTGTGGGGAACACGTAAACCCTAGTTACTTTGATTAATTGATGTAAATTCAACTTTCAAAACTGTTAAGTGTCTCTTTCTATTTCGTTAGTTATTTTTACTCATTAGGAAATACAAAACCCCCTTTTTATGTTTTTACTTTCTAAGGAAGTCATCAACCGAACAATAGTAATAACAAGTTGAAGTTAAGTCTAGACTATTTTCCTCGTGGGAACGATCCCAACCTCATTAGTTGGGTTATTTACTTGACGCGACCGCTTTACTTCTCATTTGAGAAGTGAGTTTGAGCGTATCACCAGACCCACTTACTAAATTAATCCATTTCTTTTACCCAAATCAACTTTTTTCTACAGTCAAAATGCAGAACTACGAGGGGACAAAACATGGACCTTTATATCACGAGGAAGTGGTATGTATTTCTTGCTTCCTAGTATTACTTTGGATTTTAATTTGTTGCCCATGTTCATATATATCAATGGAGATTTATATTAGGCTTTCATGAATAATTATTAATTAACATACTATAGTAAAACCTCTAAAAATTAATACTCGGTAAATTAATAATCTCTCCCGAATTATATTTTCCTCCAGTCCCAACTAGGGCCAATGGAAAAAATCACCAATTTTTTTAAGATATTAAGGTAATATCTTTACGGAAGACCCCTATATAAATACATGGTCATTAATATCATAAATTAATAATTCTTTAAAAGTACAAATATATATAATACAATTTTGTGAAAATGATTCTATTGTGTTCTTTTTTAAAAAAATTATATATAATTGAACATCATCTCTAACTTTTCTTATTGCATTCGAGAACTTCAGTGTTTTCTTTTCGAACTGCACTATAAAAATATGAAGAGTTCTAGATACAATAAGTGCTTCCTTATGCGTAACTAGTTCCTAAGGTATAATGTCATCTTAAACTTCATTATTATTATTTTTTTTCAATGATATTCACAATTTCTGCTAATCCCTAGACATCTAAACATGCATAACTCTCACCCGGATAATTCAACAGGTTATTAACATCTATTTTATAGTGGTAAAAGAGATCATCATCATGACCCTAAGTTCATGAATGATGTTACAAGTGGGTTCATTCCAATTCTTTGAGATTGCATCACCCAAACGAATTTTACACTATTGAAAATAATTTTTTTATCATTTCTTGCTAAACATATGTTGTCTAAAAAAGGATTGAAAAATATAACATCCAAAATATTAATCTTTGCAGGATCGGTTGTCCCTTTCATAACCTTCTAATATCCTACGATAAAATTTATTATGAAAATATATATTGAAAGCTCTTATTATCCCAGCATCACAAGTTTGAAATTAATTAGATACAATGATTTTTATGTATTCGTTGTACTTTATGTATAATATTTTTGTCACGACCCAAACCGGGTTGTGACTGGCACCCACACTTACCCTCCTATGTGCCGAACCAACCAATCTAAACCTTAACATTTCAATGTAATAACAGCAGAAAATAATGCGGAAGACTTAACTCATTAATAAAATCAATTCAATAACTATCAATATTCAACATCTATTATTCCCAAAACCTGGAAGTCATCATCACAAGAACATCTACAATCAAATGACTAAACTAAGAGTATTCTAAAAGCTAAAAATACATAAGAAGCTAGTCCATGCCGGAAGTTCAAGGCATCAAGACTTGAAGAAGAAGATCCAGTCCAAGCTAGAAGCATTAGCTCACCCTGAATTTCCGATGTAGTAAGACTGGCTTGAATTACTGTTGAGTTGAAGACGATGGCACGTTTGCTGTACTCCACAAATAAACAAGAAGAAAACATAAAAGTAGGGGTCAGTACAAAACACGGGTACTGAGTAGATATCATCGGCCAACTCAAAATAGGGAACAGTATATATCAATATTATCGTAAATCAACTATAAAACTCAACATGTAGCTACAACAAGTATTATAATCATCAATAAGTACATCAAGTTCATCCGTGAGGGCTCAAGCCTCAACACCATACTCGTTTGGGAATTATATTCATTAGATTGAGTATATTAACATCTTTCAAGATTTATTATCTTTAATTCTCTTGTGTCGGTACGTGACACTCCGATCCCTCATATTCATTATTCCTCTTGTGTCGGTACGTGACACTCCGATCCCTCATATTCATTATTCCTCTTGTGTCGGTACGTGACACTCCGATCCCCTATATCTACGTGTTGGTTCGTGACACCCGATCCCCTAATTCTACGTGTCAGTTCGTGACACCCGATCCCCTAATTCTATGTGTCGGTTCGTGACACCCGATCCCCTAATTCTACGTGTCGGTTCGTGACACCCGATCCCCTAATTCTACGTGTCGGTTCGTGACAGCCGATCCCCTAATTCTACGTGTCGGTTCGTGACACCCGATCCCCTAATTCTACGTGTCGGTTCGTGACACCCGATCCCCTACATGTGTCGGTACGTGACAATCCGATCCACTAATATCATTCTGTAAATCATCAGGCCTTCTCTATACCAAGGCATCATCAATCCCATTACTTTAATTCATCAAGCCTTCTTCTATACCAAGACATCATCATTAATAATGTATATTAATGTTTCCTTTCAAGATTTGGGATTCAATATTTTCATCATGCTCATCTTATCACAATCACGCAATCATATTCACGCAAACATACAATTAAGCATATAGTAGGGTTTACAATACTACCAATACATATCATTCTCTATTAAGAGTTTACTATGAAAGCATGAAAACCATAACCTACCTCCACCGAAGAATTGGAATCAACAAGCAATCTCCCAAGCTTTGATATTCTTCTTCCTCGTTCGACTCTCTCTCTCTCTCAATCGATCAATCTATCTCTCGCTTTTCTTTTCTCTTTTCTTATTCAAACCCTCTTTCTTTTATCCTAATTAGTATATAATTAAGAATAAAAGATGGCAATAATACCCCACTAATTAACTTAGGGTTACCTCTTTTAACCCCCAAGAATTTGAGTTATTAATATAAACCCACGAACTTTATAATTAAGGCAAGAACAGTCAAAAACGTCCCTTAAAACTTAACCAGAAATCCGATTCTGCCTGGGATTTGTGCAACCTGTGACGGGCCGTCGTGCCTGCGACGGTCCGTCCTGTAGGTCGTCGCAGAGTTCAGAGACCCAATATTTCCACCAAGGGTATGTGACGGTCCGTCACACCTGTGACGGTCCGTCCTGCCATTCCATCACAAAGTTCAGAGAGTCGATTTTCAGTACCCAATTTCAGATTTCCTATGTGTTTTGAAACGAGACCCTGCGACGGTCCGTCGTGCCCATGACGTTCCGTCGTGGGGTCCGTCGCTTCTGCCAGTTTTTCCAGAATTGAAGTCTGTTGCTCAAAACTACTAAACGGGTCTTTACATTAGATACCAATTTACCCATCGTTCGTCCCCGAACGATCAAAAGAAGGAAAACAAGGGCGAAAAGGAGTACCTGAATCTTTAAACAGATGTGGGTATCTTTCTCGCATATCCGCCTCTTTCTCCCAAGTGGCTTCTTCAACCGGTCGATTCTTCCATTGCACCTTGATGGATGAAATCTCTCTTGACCTCAACTTGCGAACTTCTCTATCTAAAATAGCAACAGGCTCCTCCTCATAAGACAAGTTCTCATCAAGCAAAACGGAATCCCAACGGATAATGTAGTTTCCATCCCCATGGTATCTTTTCAACATCGACACATGGAATACCGGATGTACTCCGGACAGCCCTGGAAACAAGGCTAACTCATAAGCCACCTCTCCTACTCGCTTAAGTACTTCAAATGGTCCAATGTACCTTGGACTTAGTTTACCCCTTTTTCCAAACCGCATCACCCCTTTCATTGGTGAAACTTTCAACAAGACTTGTTCACCTTCCATGAACTCTAAGTCTCTAACCTTTCGATCTGCATATTCTTTTTGTCTACTTTGCGCCGCTAGAAGCTTTTCTTGAATAGACCTCACTTTTTCCATCGAATCCCTCAAGAGATCAGTACCTCAAGGTCTGACCTCGAACGCGTCAAACCAACCAATGGGAGACCTACATCTCCTACCATACAATGCTTCAAATGGGGCCATATCAATGCTTGAGTGATAGCTATTATTGTATGAAAACTCCGCTAAGGGTAAGAAGTTATCCCAATGACCACTAAACTCTATCACACACGCACGAAGCATATTCTCCAACACTTGAATCGTTCGCTCAGACTGACCATCGGTCTGGGGATGGAACGCAGTACTAAGGTCCAACCTAGTACCCAATTCTGCATGCAATGTTTTCCAAAACTTAGAAGTAAACTGTGTACCTCTATCTAATATGATGGATAGTGGAACCCCATGCAATCGCACCACTTCCGAGATGTAAAGTTTGGCTAACTTTTCTGCATTGTAAGTCACCTTGACCGGAATGAAATGAGCAGATTTAGTAACCTATCAACAATCACCCAAATGGAGTCATACTTACCCATTGTCTTCGGAAGACCAACCACAAAATCCATTGCAATTCTTTCCCACTTCCATTCCAGAATGGGCATTCTCTGAAGTGTTCCTCCGGGCCTTTGGTGTTCATACTTTACTTGTTGACAGTTTGGACATTTGGCAATAAAATCCACAATGTCACGCTTCATTCTACTCCACCAAAATTGTTGCTTTAGGTCACGATACATCTTGGTTGCGCCCGGATGTATAGAATACCTTGAACTATGAGCCTCTGTCAGAATAGTGTTGATCAAACCATCGACGCGGGGTACACATACCCTTCCCTTGATTCTCAAAACACCTTCCTCATCGATTTGTGCTTCCTTAGCCTCTCCTCGCAATACCTTATCTTGGATTCTGCGCAGTTTCTCATCATCGAACTGTCTTCCCTTAATTTTGTCAAGAAAGGAAGATCTTGCCTCCACAGAAGCCAACAATCCTCCCTTCTCATTTACTTCTAATCTCATCAAGTCATTATCTAGAGTTTGAACCTCTCTAGCCAATGGGCGTCTAGAAGCTTGCAAATGAGCTAGACTTCCCATGCTTCCCGCCTTTCTACTTAAAGCATCTGCTACAACATTCGCCTTCCCCGGATGATACAAGATAGTGATATCGTAGTCCTTTAGTAACTCCATCCATCTCCTCTGTCTTAAGTTCAAATCTTTCTGAGTAAAGACATACTGAAGGCTACGATGATCCGTATAGATCTCACACTTAACCCCATATAAATAGTGTCTCCATTGTTTTAATGCAAACACTACCGCGGCCAATTCCAAATCATGAGCGGGATAGTTACGTTCATGCACTTTTAATTGTCTTGAAGCATAAACAATCACACTCTTCTCTTGCATTAGTACTGCACCCAAACTAGAATAGGATGCATCACAATAAACAATGAAGTTCTTACCCTCTACTGGCAAGGTAAGGATAGGTGCGGTAGTCAACAGAGTCTTGAGCTTCTGAAAGCTTTCCTCACATTCGTCCGACCATACAAATGGAACATTCTGCTTAGTCAAGTTCGTCAATTGGGAAGCAATAGAAGAGAATCCCTTGACAAATCGGCGGTAGTAGCTAGCTAACCCAACAAAGCTCCTTATTTCTGACACATTAGTAGGTCTTACCCAATTCTTCACTGTCTCAATCTTAGAAGGATCCACCATCACTCCATCCTTAGAAACCACGTGCCCCAAGAAGGACACTGCATCTAGCCAAAACTCACACTTAGAGAACTTGGCATAAAGCTTTTTCTCCCTCAATATTTCCAATACCATTCTCAAATGCTCTTCATGTTCCTTCTTGCTCTTTGAGTATACCAATATATCATCAATAAATACGATCACGAAGAGGTCCAAATATGGCTTAAAAATCTCGTTCATCAAGCTCATGAACGCAGTAGGGGCATTCGTAAGACCAAAGGACATCACTACAAATTCGTAATGCCCATACCTCGTTCGAAAAGCAGTCTTTGGCACATCCGTTGCCCGTATTTTCAATTGATGATAACCGGATCTCAAGTAAATCTTAGAGAAGACACAAGCACCTTGTAACTGATCGAACAAATCATCAATGCGGGGAAGAGGATACTTGTTCTTTATGGTTACCTTGTTTAGTTGTCTGTAGTCTATACACATTCGAAAACTCCTATCCTTCTTCTTTACAAACAAAACCGGAGCACCCCAAGGAGATGCACTTGGTCTAATGAAGCCTTTGTTCAATAACTCTTGAAGTTGTGCTTTTAACTCTCTTAACTCCGCGGGAGCCATTCTATAAGGGGGTATAGAAATGGGGCGAGTACCGGGTTCAAGATCAATACAGAAGTCAATATCCCTATCTGGTGGCATATCTGGATAGTGCACGAAACTTAGCCTCATAAGCATTAACCGACATCCTACCTTGCTCTAGGCTCAAGAACTCATCCCTTTTCCTATCCCTCAAAGTTCGGGGGATATACTTCTCCATAAACAAACTAGAGAATGAGGCCCAAGTCATAGGTGGTGCCTCTATTGGTTGACACTCGATATGTGACCGCCACCATATTTTGGCGTTCCCTTGAAACTGATAAGTCACAAACTCCACACCAAACCGTTCTACTATACCCATCTTGTGCAGTAGCTCGTGACAGTCAACCAGAAAATCATAAGCATCCTCAGATTCCGCACCCTTGAAGACTGGAGGTTTCAATTTCAAGAACTTACTGAAAAGTTCATGCTGATCATTTGTCATTATAAGCCCAGTAGTCAGACGTGGAAACGTGCCTATTTCCAATGGAACATCCATGCGGGGAGCCATAGTAGCCGCATGTTGTACTTCTGAAACCGGAGGTGTTGGCGCAGAAAACACTGGAGGTGCCTGACCTTGATCAGATAACCCGCTAAGATAAGCCAGAACCTGATTGATCATCTCTGGGTAGGTTGGGTTGGCATTTCCTCATTCTGCACTTGTTCATTCACCCCATCCTCCCCCTCTCTTATCACTTCCTCAGTCGGTGGAGGAGTCACCGCCCTAGTATCAGATGGGCTAGGTGCTCGTCCTCTTCCCCTAGAGGACGTCCTCCCACGACCTCTACCACGGCCTCTTGCCGCTGCTCTTCCTCGAGCTACAGCCCCAGTGGCTGGCTCCGTTGTTTCTTGTCTGGCCGGTGTTGGTGTTGACGTAGTCGTTGCTCTAGTTCTAACCATCTACGAAAGAGAGTGAAGATGGTCAGATACCAATTCGTATCGCCTAGATACCAATTGGACTCAAGTAGTAGCACGAAAGAAAGAATGAAAGAGTGGAATTTTCCTAAAGTCTTATAGCCACTCAAGGAAAAGTAAAGGCGTCCCCCTATCGTTCCTTAAGACTCTACTAGACCTGTTCTTGTGTGATGAGACCGACGAACCTAATGCTCTGATACCAAGTTTGTCACGACCCAAACCGGGTTGCGACTGGCACCCACACTTACCCTCCTATGTGAGCGAACCAACCAATCTAAACCTTAACATTTCAATGTAATAACAGCAGAAAATAATGCGGAAGACTTAACTCATTAATAAAATCAATTCAATAACTATCAATATTCAACATCTATTATTCCCAAAACCTGGAAGTCATCATCACAAGAACATCTACAATCAAATGACTAAACTAAGAGTATTCTAAAAGCTAAAAATACATAAGAAGCTAGTCCATGCCGGAAGTTCAAGGCATCAAGACTTGAAGAAGAAGATCCAGTCCAAGCTAGAAGCATTAGCTCACCCTGAATTTCCGATGTAGTAAGACTGGCTTGAATTACTGTTGAGTTGAAGACGATGGCACGTTTGCTGTACTCCACAAATAAACAAGAAGAAAACATAAAAGTAGGGGTCAGTAAAAAACACGGGTACTGAGTAGATATCATCGGCCAACTCAAAATAGGGAACAGTATATATCAATATTATCGTAAATCAACTATAAAACTCAACATGTAGCCACAACAAGTATTATAATCATCAATAAGTACCATCAAGTTCATCCATGAGGGCTCAAGCCTCAACACCATACTCGTTTGGGAATTATGTTCATTAGATTGAGTATATTAACATCTTTCAAGATTCATTATCTTTAATTCTCTTGTGTCGGTACGTGACACTCCGATCCCTCATATTCATTATTCCTCTTGTGTCGGTACGTGACACTCCGATCCCTCATATTCATTATTCCTCTTGTGTCGGTACGTGACACTCCGATCCCTTATATCTACGTGTCGGTTCGTGACACCCGATCCCCTAATTCTACGTGTCGGTTCGTGACACCCGATCCCCTAATTCTACGTGTCGGTTCGTGACACCCGATCCCCTAATTCTACATGTCAGTTCGTGACACCCGATCCCCTAATTCTACGTGTTGGTTCGTGACACCCGATCCCCTAATTCTACGTGTCGGTTCGTGACACCCGATCCCCTAATTCTACGTGTCGGTTCGTGACACCCGATCCCCTACATGTGTCGGTACGTGACACTCCGATCCACTAATATCATTCTGTAAATCATCAGGCCTTCTCTATACCAAGGCATCATCAATCCCATTACTTTAATTCATCAAGCCTTCTTCTATACCAAGGCATCATCATTAATAATGTATATTAAAGTTTCCTTTCAAGATTTGGGATTCAATATTTTCATCATGCTCATCTTATCACAATCACGCAATCATATTCACGCAAACATACAATTAAGCATATAGTAGGGTTTACAATACTACCAATACATATCATTCTCTATTAAGAGTTTACTATGAAAGCATGAAAACCATAACCTACCTCCACCGAAGAATTGGAATCAACAAGCAATCTCCCAAGCTTTGATATTCTTCTTCCTCGTTCGACTCTCTCTCTCTCTCAATCGATCAATCTATCTCTCGCTTTTCTTTTCTCTTTCTTATTCAAACCCTCTTTCTTTTACCCTAATTAGTATATAATTAAGAATAAAAGATGGCAATAATACCCCACTAATTAACTTAGGGTTACCTCTTTTAACCCCCAAGAATTTGAGTTATTAATATAAACCCACGAACTTTATAATTAAGGCAAGAACAGTCAAAAACGTCCCTTAAAACTTAACCAGAAATCCGATTCTGCCTGGGATTTGCGCAACCTGTGACGGCCCGTCGTGCCTGCGACGGTCCGTCCTGCAGGTCGTCGCAGAGTTCAGAGACCCAATATTTCCACCAAGGGTCTGTGACGGTCCGTCACACCTGTGACGGTCCGTCCTGCCATTCCGTCACAAAGTTCAGAGAGTCGATTTTCAGTACCCAATTTCAGAATTCCTAAGTGTTTTGAAACGAGACCCTGCGACGGTCCGTCGTGCCCATGACGTTCCGTCGTGGGGTCCGTCGCTTCTGCCAGTTTTTCCAGAATTGAAGTCTGTTGCTCAAAACGACTAAACGGGTCGTTACAATTTTTCATGTCAAATCAATAAATATGATACATAAATTAGTAAGATATAATGATTTTGATATAATCAAAATTAACCTTCATTAAATCTAAAATTATTCTTTAAATTAATAAATATTAATTTATTGATTAAATAATATCTCTATAAAATAATAAAATTTCATGATCCCGCCTATATTAATTTATAGAGGTTTACTGTATTAGGAATGCAACTCTGCCACAAACAAGCTGATCACCTCCAAGGATCATGCATCTGTTCAGCTCAACGTTGGCCATTTGGATGAGTCTGGCCGATACACTAGCCAGTTCACCACTTATTCACTATGTAGATTTAGTTATCGATTAAGATTAGGGATTGAATAACATGAAAAATTAGCAAACTCAATAATTGGGTTTCAGCTTAGGTGGTGGTGGTGATGACGGAGATATCAGAGAGGGTGGTGGCTTTGATGGTTAGGAATAACAAAGTTGATTTGGGTAAAAGAAATGGACTATTATATTAAGTGGGTCGGGTCGGGTCAAGTTAAAATTGGGTATTTTAAATAAAATCGGATAATTTTAATTGATTTGGGTTTTTCCATCCAATGAGGGGTATATTTGTTAAGTTTATTCATGGTATAGGTAAAGTAACTTGCTTTTAACGACAGGGGTAAAGTCAACATAAATCAAAGTTGTTAAGGTATCCCTTAAAACATCTCCGTGTTGCGGACTAGTTCCATGATGGTGACTTTTCTCATGTTTAGATATCTAAAATCATTCCTAAACATCACGAGGAATTTACTATCACAAATCATAATCCTTGATTCCATAATTCAATTCAATTAAAGTTAAGAGTCAAGTCAACAGAAGTTTATTCAAAATTTCAAAGGTCTTTTACAATTTTTTTAATTTTTTTAAGACTTAAAGTTCAAGATGACTTAAGCAACAAGTTCATATTTAAAGTTCATTTCTTCAAAATTATATGTTTACTAATTATTCCAAAAAAGATTAAAATGTTTTCACATTTAAATAAGAACGGAAACTACGATTTCCAAAGAACCTTCCGGATAGATTTAAGAAAAGAGTAATCGCTTTCTAAATGAAGCAAGAGAGGAAACTTTGATTTTCAAGGTAGACTTTGATCTAAGTTTATGAGCACTAACCTCAAATCAAAGAAGGAAGTATATTTTTAAAAGTAAAGTTAATATTATGTTATTTTTGGGAGTAGTGTTGAGAACCGATATGGGAGAGAGTTCAAACGACTCACAACCCCTATAAACTATGTTGCCACCATGGGTAGAAAAGTATTATACTTATTTGATTATTCACTTAGTGTTTTTTAGCATAGACGAGTTCATCCACTTAGTAGTTCAGGTTTTATAATAATGAAAAGGTATAAGGCGACCCCGGCAGCGTGAGTCAAGATATTGTATCATTACAACAGCTCTTACGTGATGGTTGTCGATTAGAGAAACTCTAAAAAATGTTATTTTATGTACACCATTTATTTATATTTTACATACATCTATGAGTTATATTATTTTTTCATACATAAAGATTTGATATCATGTTTTAAACAGATTTTCTTTATATTGCACTTGATTTAAATTGCTTTATATTTAAATGAGTCCATTCATGCAGAGTTAAGTTCTTCAGATTTCCTTTCAAGCCTATTTTTGTGTTTTAGCATTTCAACTCGCATACTCATACATTCAATGTACTGATGTCAGATGGTTTCCATTGTATCATGATGTTGACACATTTAACTAGGATCAGCATCCCAGCGCATCGTTGATCCAGCAACAAGTTCAAAAGTCAGTTGTGAGCCTTCTTGCATTCTGGAGGATCCATTTTCATTGCTTTCTAATTTTAGTTCTTTTGGATGTTGTGGGGTTTGTATCAAAATCCATCTTAGTTGTTTTAGATGCTTCATAGATACTCAGACAGTTAGTTATGAGTCTTTCAGCTTTATATTTTAGATGTTTTGCTATGAGACTTGAGTAGCCACTTTGGCTAAGATATTATTTCGCTTAGTTATTACATTACCTTATCTATGTTGAGTTCCAGTCTTCCACTTAGTAAGTAAGTCATACCAAGGGTTCTCTTGGGACCAGTAATAGTTCTCAAGTGATAGTCCCAGCCAGGGTGTAGGCTTGAGGCGGGAAAGTTGAGCAACACATTTTTTTTTCAAAATAATTTCCTTGTTAATTTACTTTCTCTAGGTCATAAAAAAACATGAAAACTTTTGAATCAATGGTCTATAATCATTGATTTCATTGAAGGTCTATAATTATCACATTTCTTTTTTTTTTCAAAAATTAATGTGAGGGACCCCATGAGGATTTCCATAATTTAAATATTTTTCGTTATTGATCTTCACTTTATTACTCAAAAGTAATTGCAAAATTTTCATAAATAATGACATTCAAAAGTAATAAGGTTATAACTAAAGAATATGAATTAAAAGGTGTAGTTAAAGTGAATCCCACAAATTTGAAAAAGTTGTACAGTAACTAAATTAAAATAGAATAAAAATATATTTCCTTATTGTATCAAAAAATACCCTTGCAACAAATTTTGACAATTCACGTGAGACAGTTGAAAAAGTTAATGTTCACAAGATTTGTTGGAATATTCTAAAATCTATCGCAAAATGCATGCACTTTACATAAAAAAAAATTCTCTCACGCATAAGAGGCTAGTCTAAGTCACGCTTTTTTATGATGTTACTCTATCTCGCTCTATATATATATGTGTCTATGCACTCCATTTAATCAAATTCATCACTCTTGATTACTCAATTTATACAGTTTCGAGAATTCAAAGCTATCCATTTTTTAATTTTCCAGTAAAAAAAAGGGCTTTCGCTGTTATTCTGTTGTTTAGTGTTTGAATAATTCAAAGATTTTCATTCTTGATTTTCCGATAGAAAAAAAAAGTCTTTATTCAGGTTAATAATTGTAAATATAGTTTAATCTTGTTGTTATAGTGAAGACCTTCTTTAAGAGATATATATAGTTGTCAATTTTAATTGATAACAAAAGGTGTATTTTGACCCAGGTGAGGAAGATGCATTCAAAGGAAGACTCTGTTTCAAAGAGTAGTACAAGACGAAAATCTTTAAGATATATGATTGAGATAATTGAAAAGAGGAACTAGTTGAGTCGAAGTGGAAAATAAAAAAGATGGAGACTTTTGGAGGTGACGAAATGAATGTAGAAAACAACGGGACGTGGAAGTTCAGTCATGGAAAGGAACTTATGAGTCCACTATCATAATGAAGTCATTCCTCCAAAAGAGAAGGAACGTTCTTTTGTCAAAGTAACATTTCGTTTAGTATTTCCATTTGAAGACGAGGAATCTCTCCACCCAAAGAAAGAAAAATGGTAAAAGAAAATTGAAGATTTTTTTCCTAAAATTAACATGCTTATCTTGGAATCACGTATTGAATTTACGAATCCATCAGTTTCACCAATGTAGAATGGATAACTAGTGAGTGTCAAATGGTAACCATCTTCTTGTTCTATATGCACAAATTGGACTCATATGTTCAGTTTGTTCATGTGTGATAAGTCAAATTTGTTCATCTAGAACAAGACGGTGCTTCCCCATTTTACACTTACTTAGTTGTCCTTTCTACATCGGTGAAACAGATGGATTCGTAAATCCAATATGTGATTCAAAGATACACATGTTCATTTCAGGAAAAAGATCTTCAATTTCATTTTCTCATTCTTCTTTCTCTAGGGAAGAGGTCTCTTATCTTCAAACCTAGATATTAAAGGAATTTTTCTTTGACAGAAACATGTTCCTTCTCTTCAGGAGGAGTTAACTTATTGTGATCATCACATACCTTTTTATACGAGGATTTAAAAGTATAAAAATTAAAGTCGAACACTCATGTATCAAATGACTTTGTTGGCTCAGTGGTTACAAATGGGTTGCTCAAGGTTGTTGGCTTGCTCTTATTCATGAGTTTGGTTCCCTCTATTCACATAAATTTTAGTTTCAAATCCAATTCTCCTCTTTCTACTTATTTATTTTAATTTGGTTTTTTATTTAATTTTATTTTTGTCTCCATGCTGATTGTTCTTTTTCCCTTTATGACCTTCTGCATTTTCTAAACAACACTTTACTATAAAAAACTTTTCCTTCTCTATTTTTTCTTTATCTGAAATAATTTTTACTATGGCTTTTTTAAGTGACTTTTTTCTCTATCATATTTGAATATGTGTAGCACTTCGAAAATCCAAGACGTGTTCTAGAGCCTAACATAAGTGTCCTAAGGTTTAGACATTATTTTAAGGTCCATTTTAATGAATATAAGTCATTTAAGAAGTCTAGAAACCAAAATGTCTAAGAACGTCCATGACGTCACGGAACTAGTTCAAGGAGGTACTAGTGTGCCTTAGACTATTTGATTAGCTTTTAGGAGTCGGAAATTCTTGAAAATTGGTGTAAGGTTTTCTAACACGTAATTAAGGTTGATTCATAGTCAAAACGTCTGGGTACGACTCCCCAAGGACCAACCAAGGGCCCTTAAGGATGATCCTTGCACGTTGGAGTCAAACATTGTCTGGGCAGTGTGCACCCAAGGAAGGCAATCAACGAAACGTGAGTGGATCGACGAGGCGTTGATGTCGTCCGTCGACCAACACTTATCCAAATATTTGAAGGGTATCGTTTGCACACTCTCTGAACTCATCGATGAATGTACAGCACGGAAGGGGGGTTGGTCCGTCGATTGACACACGAGTCGTTGACGGGGTCTCGTGGGTGAGTGAACTGCTTTTACTTGGGTTCATTTAATTAAATAGGGGATTAATTAATCATTTTAGTGTCTTAGTGAAACCTAATTAATTTAATTAACACCCCATATAAAGATCCCAACCCTATTAGACAAATCACCCAACCCTATTAGACTAATCAAAACTCACAAACCCAAACTCTCTTCCTTCTCTCTTCTCTCTCTCTCTAGTGAAGACTCCATTGAAGAACAAGATAGGGGAGGGTTTTAGGGATTCAAATACCAAGGTTTATCCATCAATATTCATTAATTAACGAGTTATGGTATCTAATTTACCTTTGGATTTCCTCAAAGGGTTCCATAAAATTGATTTTCATAAATTGAGTTTTCAAGTGGGTTTCATCCAATCTCAAAATTGATGTTGTGAATTTTTAATGATTTATTTTGGATATTATTAATATATTAACATGTATTCTAACTTAATTATGATATATCTTGATGGATTGGTCTAAATTGTAGAGTATAACCCTTAACCCTAGGTTTTGATCTTGATATGAATTAGATTGTATTGGTTCAATTGACTTGGTTATTTGTTGAATTACTACTTGATAATTTTGTTACACTAATCATGAATTAATTAGGGTGATTTGTAGTATGTCATGCTAAGTCTTGATAAGATAATCTAGGTTATGAAGTATATTTTAAATTGACCTAAGTATCTTATCTTAAGCTATAATCTAGTATTGAATTGTGATATAGTAATTCTTCTAGCCTTGTTATCTAGTGGTTATTGATTCATGATGAGGTATACCCAAATATGGTTGAATTGAGGGTTGTGGTAAGACCTTGATGATGAACTATGAAGGAGACTTGGTAAGTCTTATGATCCCTTGCTTCACTTTAAATTGTGGTTAAGCCATGATGTTGTATTGTAGTATGCCTTGTATTGGGATTGATAGGGTGGTATGATGTTGAATTGAAAAGTCTTGACTATTATTGTGAGGTGTTGTCTTACGATGTAAATGATATAAGGATGGTGAATGACTTACCAATGTGTATTATCATGATATGAAGATCTTAATATGATAACCTCACCTATATGAATTGTAATGAAAGGATAATACTCATGAAATTTCTTTTGAGCTATGATAACGATGAATATACAAGGGTTAGACCCCATTACCTACAACAAGTTATGATGATTAATAAAGACATTAAATACATTTCAAAAAGGACTTTATCTTAGCACCGAGTGAACTTGACAATGGGAGGTGACGATTTTCAATAGAGGAAGATCCACCCTGTAGTTCCATATGTGGTGTTGACTCCCCAATGAGGTATACTCATCCAACAGATTCCTATGAGAGGAGTCCCAAATTTCCAAGTGGTATGTGGATGGAATACCTATATCTTTGTTCTTGAACTATATTTCCCCAATAGGAAGACTAGCTAGTGGATCCATCTAGAAATCTATGTTTATGTTTGATTTTACTTTGGCCAGTAGACAACCTTCCTTCGGTGTAAGTTTTTTCAAAAATGGATTCCACACTTAGCTCTTGTGGTCTATGTCGGTTAAGGCAAGTGTTCCCTAAAATAAAACAAATTAATAAAGTATAAATGAACTAAGGTGACTTGAGAGGTTGACTTAATCTAGGTGGGGGTATGGGACTCTACATATGCATTTCACTCTGTTGCCTTGAAAGAAACTTAAGAAGGTTGTTCCAATGTATGAATATGCTTATAATGATACATGATATGTATATGATGAACTTGCACATTGTTGATACTATATGTTGATTTGGTGTAACTTATGAATATGTGTTGGTCTATATTATTAAAGAATGATGTTATATACCCTTAAATGTTATTATATGTGACTTAGGAAGTTTGTCGTGATTCTTGTTGGGTTAATTGATAGAGTAAGGTTATGGAGCTTTGTTTGGTCATTGCACTTGTTTACTTGATATGGGTGATGGGTAATTGTCTTGCTTTATGTTATAATGAACTCTTATTCATGCTAGTTGTGGTCATGACTTGATGGTAGAGTTTCTTTGACTATATATCTAATTACATGATATGCATGTTGACTTGACTAGTTTGATGTTGTTGGTCTTGTAATGTACATGTGTATGACTTAATGAATATTCCTAAGTGATTTTATATAGCCTTGTTGAATATGCATAAGTCTTTTCAAAGTAAATTGCATACCTTTATGAAAAGTCCCTTTTCTTAGCATGATTTCAAAGTATGTGTTCATATGATCTTATACTTAGTACAAGTCATGTACTAACCCCATTTATTTCTTTTCCCCAACATTTTAGGTTCCGGTCGTTGAAGTGTTTTGAAGACGACTTGAAGAAGGCTTGACTCTTATTCATCCAAGTAAGGTAAGTCCTCAATTTTTGAGGGTGAAGCCACTATCTAGCTAATGGAGTACTTATGATATTAAGTCTATTATGTTCTTTCCTTTCCATTAGTATGAAACATTGTATAGCCCATGTGAGGCATTTTTACTTGATGTAGGGGTTATGCGCAAGTTATTACACTCTTATTAGATGGTCATGATATGAGATGGCTATTGTTACTATGTTATATTTTATATACTTATATGCAATAAAGTAGAAGAATAAGTAATCTTCCTATACGAAGGCTCTATGTATACTCGAAATACACACACACACACACACACGCACACACACACACACACACACACACACACACACACACACACACACACACACATATATATATATACTATGTATATGTAGAGGTCTGTGTAACCTCCGAGTAAATTTAATGAAAAGTTTTAATTTTCAGTGAAATTTGACCTATGAATGTAATGATGTAAGCAAAAAGGTTATTCTTAGTCCTCAAAGAGGATGATGACGACGGTTACGTCTAGAAGTTTTTTCCCGGAAGTCACAAGCTTGGTATCAGAGCGTGAGGTTGAATCATCTTCGAGTCAATGTCTCTCTCAATCACGTCTATGTATGTTCGTATTCATAATCATGAAGTGCGCCACACTAATGGATAGGAACCTTCGTGATGCCTATAAAACTTTCACTTTCTTATAAGTCCAATATCGTGCCTTTGGAGTGTTATCTCTATTTTCTTTTGCATATAATCCTATTATTCTGATTATAGGAAATAAATACTCGAAGAAATGCGGCATGAAGACTTGAAGAAGAGATTGCCAATGCTGGAGTTCCTCCCCGTGGTGATCAAGTTCCTCATCTTGAGGAAGATGCGAATGATGAACAAGCTCCGGTGAATCCTCCTCCTTTGATGGATGAGAACATAAAGGCCTCTCTCCTCCAAATGGCCCAAGCCATTACTACACAAGCACAATCCACCACTACTCAAGCCCAATCCATAACGGCTAAAGCTAATCGGGAGGTTGTACCCCGAGCTCATCCATAAGTTATTACCATGGCCTCCCGTTTAAGGGATTTCACTAGGATGAACCCTCCTACTTTCTATAGGTCCAATGTTGAAGAAGCCCCCAAGAGTTCATCAATAAAGTCTATAAGATTCTCTATGCTATGGGGTTCTCTACTAGTGAGAAGGACGAATTAGCCACGTACCAACTCAAAGATGTGGCTTAAGCATGGTGCGGCCAATGGAGGGACAATAGGCCTTTAAGAGGTGGACCCGTGACTTGGGAAGTATTCAAGAAGGCTTTTCTTGATCGGTTATTTCCTAGGGAGAAGAATAAAAGCTAAAGTGGTGGAGTTCATCAACCTTTAACAAGGAGGTATGAGTGTTCATGAATACTCTTTGAAATTAACTAAATTATCAAAATATGCTCCTTCTTTGGTTTTAGATCCTAGAGATGAAATGAGTCATTTTGTGATGGGGGTGTCAGATGATTTGCAAGAGGAGTGTCATTCGAGTATGCTACATGAGAACATGAAATTTCTCGTCTTATTGTTCGTTCCCAACATGTAGAAGAGGCAAGGGCTAAGAGGAAGAGTAGAGATGCTAATAGGACAAGATCTTTTGATGGTGGTTCATCAAAGAATAGGCTTGAGATACAAGACAAGCCTAGGTTTAAGAAGTGGGTTTCTAATCAAGTTCCCTAAGGCTAGGGATGATAGGGTGTCTAACCTTAAGCCTAAGATTGGAAGGGATACTAGATCACCCAAAAACAAGTCTACTTGTTCCAAGTGTGGAAAAGGCATGTAGGAGAATGCTTAGTAAGGACCGGTATTTGCTTTGGTTGTGTAAATATTGGTCACAAGGTTAGGGATTTCCCTAATGGGAAGAGTCGAGAAAAGGGTAGTGGTCAATCTTAATCAAGTGGTCCAAATGAGGCTCCAAAGAAGAATCAATTCTATGCTTTCGGTTGTAGGGGTGAGCAAGAGGCTTCTCCCGATGTGGTGAACGGTATGTTGAATGTCTTCTCTATTAATGTATATGCCTTATTTTATATCGGTGCTACTTTATCATTTGTTACTCGTCCAGTAGCTAAAAAGTTTGACACTTTGCCCGATATTTTTTATGAACCTTTTATAGTGTCTACGCCAGTGGGTGAGTCGGTTGTTCCCAAAAATATGTATAGAAATTGTACTATAATGTTGCCCAATAGAGTTTCTTATGTTGAGTTAGTAGAACTTGATATGTTTGATTTTGATGTTATCTTGGGTATGGATTGGTTGCATGTTTGCTTTGCCTCTATAAATTGTAGAACGAGGGTGGTGAAGTTTAATTTTCCAAATAATCCCGTTTTAGAGTGGAAGGGGAGATATTCTATTCTTAAAGGTCATATCATATCTTGTTTGAAAGCATGCAAAAAAATTTCTAAAGGGTATTTATATCACATAGTAAGAGTCCAAGATTTAGACTCCGAAATTCCTCTCATTGAGTTTGTCCCATTAGTGAGGAAATTTCCGGAGGTTTTCCTAATAATCTTCCCGGTATTCCTCCCAAACAGGAAATTGATTTTGGTATAGATTTTTTATCAGATACAAGTCCCATTTCAATTCCTCCTTATCGGATGTCTCCAGTCAAAATGAAAGAGTTGAAGGCCCTAGTTAAAGATTTACTAGACAAGGGTTTCATTCGACCTAGTATGTCCCCATGGGGTGCTCCGTTTTTCTTTTGTGACGAAGAAGGATTGGTCCCTTAGAATGTGTATTGAGTATCACCAACTCAATAAATTCACTGTTAAGAACAAGTATCCTCTCCCTCGTATTGACGACTTGTTTGATCAACTCCAAGGGGAAAACTACTTATCTAAGCTTGACTTGAGGTAGGGGTATCACCAACTTAGGGTGAGAGGTGAGGATATACCAAAGATGACATTTTTGACTAGATATGGTCACTATGAGTTCATAGTAATGTCCTTCGTCTCACAAATACACCGGCGACATTTATGGATCTCATGAATAGAGTGTTTCAAAATTACCTAGATTCATTTTTCATTGTCTTCATTGATGACATCTTGGTATATTCAAAAAAATGAGGGTGATCATATGAACCATTTGAGGGTGGTGTTACAAGTGCTTAAGGAGAATCAATTATTTGTCAATTATAGCAAATGTGAATTTTGGTTGAGGTCGGTGGTGTTTCTTGGTCATATCACCTTTAGGGAGGGAATTGAGGTTGATCCAAGGAAAACCAAGGTGGTAAAGAATTGGCCCAGACCATTGACTCCAACCGACATTAAGAGTTTCTTGGGTCTAGCGGGTTATTATCTGAGGTTTGTGGATGGTTTTGCGTCCATTGCATCCCCTTGACTACTTTAACCCAAAAGAGTAAGAACTTTTAGTGGTCGGAGAAATGTGAAAAGAGCTTTCAAATCTCAAAAGATAGGCTTATTTCCGGTCTGGTGTTGACTTTACTAGAGGGTATAAAGGGTTTCATTGTGTATTGTGGTGCATCCTGAGTGGGTTTAGGGTGTGTGCTTATGCAACATGGGAATGAAATAGCCTATTCTCCTACGCAACTTAAGGTGCATGAGAGAAACTATCCCAACTCATGATCTTGAGTTAGCAGTCGTGGAATTTGCCTTAAAATTATGGAGGCATTACTTGTATGGTGTCTATGTTGATGTATATACCAATCATAAAAGTCTTTAATATGTGTTTATACAAAAGTATTTGAATCTTTGACAAAAAAGGTGGTTATAATTGTTGAAAGATTACGACATGAGTGTTCTCTATCACCCGGCAAGGCCAATGTGGTTGCAGATGATCTAAGTCGTATGACCATGGATAATGTGTCTCACATAGGTAAAGCCAATAAAGACCTAGTGAGAGATGTTCATACGTTGGCTAGATTGGGTGTGAGGTTGGAAGATTCTCTGAATGGTGATTTTATGGTCCATCATAACTCCGAGTCATCTTTGGTTGTTGAGGTGAAGTCCAAACAACACCTTCGTCAAGCATTCATGGAGTTTAAAGAATCGGTTCTTAGTAAACTCAATGAGTCATTCTCCTTATGGAGATGATGGTATCTTGAGGTACCAAGGGAGGTTATGTGTTCCCCACATAGATGGTTTGAGGAGTTCGATTCTTGAAGAAGCTCATGGTTCCCGTTACTCCACTCATCCGGGTTCAACGAAGATTTACCATCACCTTAGCAAAGTATTTTGGTGGGAAGGTTTGAAGAAGGACATAGCGGACTTTGTCGCTAAGTGTCAAAATTGCCAACAAGTGAAAGCTGAACATCATAAGTCGGGAGGCTTACTACAAGAAATCCAAGTTCCTACTTTGAAGTGGGAGGAAATCAATATGGATTTTGAAGTAGGGTTGCCTCAGACACAAAAGAAATATGATTGTATATGGGTGATTGTAGATAGGTTGACCAAGTCTGCTAACTTTCTTCCTATCAAGTCTACTTATTCAGCGAAAGGTTATGCAAAGATCTTCATAGATGAGATTGTGTGTTGCCATGGTATTCTGTTATCTTTCATATCGGATTGTGGTGCACAATTCACATCTAGGTTTTGGAGGTCATTCCAAAAAGGGTTGGGTACCAAGGTGAAGCTAAGCATTGTTTTTCATCCCCAAACGGATGGTCAAGCGTAGCGTTCTATTCAAACCCTTGAAGATATGCTTATATAATGTATTATTGATTTAAGGGAAATTGGTATAAGCATTTGCGTTTGGTGGAGTTTTCTTACAATAATAGTTTTCGTTCGTCCATATCCATGGCTCTTTATGAAGCCTTATATGGTAATAGGTGTAGGTCTCCTATTGGATGGTTTGAAGTGGTTGAGCCTTCCCTTTTTGGTCCCAATTTGATTTATAAGCCTTTGGATAAAGTTCATACTATAAGGAATCACTTGCAAACAGCCTATAGTCGGCAAAAGCCATTTGCCGATCAAAGGAGAAAGGATCTAGAGTTTGCAGAAGGTGATAAGGTGTATTTAAGAATTTCGACTATGAAAGGGGTGGTTAGATTTGGCAAGAAAGGGAAGTTAAGTCCTCGTTATGTGGGTCCCTATGAAATCTTGTTAAGAGTTGGTAAAGTTGCCTATGAATTGAATCTTCCTAGTGAAACGGCATCGGTTCATCCGGTTTTCCATGTTTCCATGCTGAAGAACTGTATCGATGATTCCGAGTCAATTCTTTCTATGAAGGGTCTTGGTGTGAAGGATAACCTCTCTTATGAGGAGGTTCCAGTTCAAATGCTTGATTGGCAAGTAATGAAATTGAGGAATAAAGATGTGTCTTCCATAAAGGTGTTATGGAAGAATCACCTAGTTGAGGGTGCAACATGGGAGGCTGAGGTCGATATGAAGTCCCGTTACCCTCATCTATTTGATAACTAAGGTTAGTAGTTATTACTAATAATGAAAATAATGATTAAAATTGAAGTTGCTTTGATTGTTAGTAAAGTTATGCAAACGGTGCATTTTTATGTTGTTACAATGATTAAAGTGAAGTATGCCTATAAATGGTAATTTTTCTTGTTGGAGTCATGTTGTGCATTTTGATATGATGATTCTTTATGAGATGATAAGTAGCATGTTGATTAGTTGAACTTTGGCATAATTGACTCATAAATGTTATTTGAGCTCTTGTTGTTGTGAGAAGGATATTCCTCATAATGTAGTGTTGAGCCTTATTTGTGGTAATTGAAACTTTTGAATTGCCTTATGTAAGTGATATGATTTATGTTGTGACTCATGTAGTTATGTGTTGTTGGTTGGGCTGCTAGCCTTGAGTCTATTCCTTCCTTCAAAAGATTTTTAGTGTCATTCAAGGACGAATGTTCCTAAGGGGGGATAATGTAACACTTCAAAAATTCAAGATGCGTTCTAGATCCTAACATAAGTTTCCTAAGGTTTAGACACTGTTTTAAGGTCCATTTTAATGAATATAAGTCATTTAAGAAGTCTATAAACCAAAATTTCAAAGAACGTCCTTGACATTCGAGAACTAGTTCAAGGAGGTACTAGCGTGTCTTAGCCTATTTGACTAGCTTTTAGGAGTCGGAAATTCATGAAAAATTGTGGAAGGGTGTCTTACACGTATTAGAGTTGATTTATAGTCGAAACGTACTTCTCTCTTCTTTCCTATAGTTAAGACTCCATTGAACACCAAGCTAGGAGAGGGTTTTACGGCTGCAAATGCCAAGGTTTCTCCATCAATCTTCATTAAATAACAAGGTATAGGATCTAATTCACCTTTGAGACCTCTTTCCACAAAGGGTTCCATCAAATTGATTTCCAAAAATTTAGTTTTCAAGTGTTTTTCATCCAATCTCGAAATTGATGTTATGAATTGAATTGTTTATGACATCTTTTGGATATTATGAATAGATTAAAATGTATTCTAACTCAATTATGATATATCTTGATGGATTGTTCTAAATTGTAGAGGATGACCCTTAACTCTTAACCCTAGGTTTTGATCTTGATATGAATTAGATTATATTGGTTCAATTAACTTGGTTATTTATTGAATTACAACTTGATGATGTTGTTACACTAATCATGAATAAATTAGGGTGATTTGTAGTCTTTCATGCTAGTTCTTGATAAGATGATCTAGGTTATGAAGTATATTGTAAATTGACCTAAATATCTTCTCTTAGGCTATGATCTAGAATTGAATTGTGATATAGTGATTCTTCTAGCCTTGTTATCATGTTGGTTATTGATTAATGATGAGGTATACCCAAATTGGGTTGAATTGAGGGTTGTGGTAAGACATTGATGATGAACTATAAAGGAGACTTGGTAAGTCGTTTGATCCCTATCCTTTACTTCAAATTATGGTTAATTGTGGTTAAGTCATGATGTTGTATTGGAGTATGCCTTGTATTAGGATGATAGGGTGGTATGATGTTGAATTGAAATATCTTGATTATGATTGTGAGGTGTTGGCTTAAGATGTAAATGTCATAAGGATGGTGAATGATTTACCAATGTGTCTTATCATGATATGAAGATGTTACCGTGCTAACCTCACCTATATGAATTGTAATGAAGGACAATACTCATGCAATTCTTAGTCAGCTATGATGATAATGAACATACAAGGGTTAGACCCTACGACCTACAATAAGTTATGATGATTAATAAAGACATTAAAGACATTTAAAAGGGATTTTAGCTTAGCACCAAGTGAACTTGACAATGGGAGGTGACGACTTTCCATAGAGAAAGATCCACCCTATAGTTCCACATGTGGTGTTGAATCCCCAATGAGGGAAACTTATCCGAAGGATTCCCATGAGAGGAGGCCCCAATTTCCATGTGGTATGTAGGGATTATACATATCTATTATTTCTTGAACTATGTTGCCCCCTTAGGAAGACTAGCTAGTGGATCCACCTAGAAAGCTACATTTATCTTTGGTTTTACTTTGTCCGGTATACCACATTCCTTCAGTGTAAGGTTTTACGAAACAGGATTCCACACTTAGCACTTGTGGTCTATTTCGGCTAAGTAAAGTTTTCCCTAAAATAAAATGAAGTAATGAAGTATAAACTAACTAAGGTGACTTGAGAGGTTGACTTAACCTAGGTAGGGGTATCGGACTCTACCTATGTCTTGCACTAGTTTGGCTTGAAGGGAACTTTAGAAGGTTTTTACAATGTATTAATATGCTTATAATGATACATGATATGTGTATGATGAACTTGCACATTGTTGATACTATATGTTGATTTGGTGTCACTTATGAATATGTGTTGGTCTATATTGTTAAAGAATGATGTTATGTACCCTTAAATGTTATGATCGATTCTTGTTGGGTTACTTGATTGAGTAAGGCTATGGAGACTTGTTTGGTCATTGCACTTGTTAACTCGATAGTGGTGATGGGTAATTGTCTTGCTTTGTTATATTATAATGAGCTCTTAATCATGCTAGTGGTGGTCATGACTTGATGGTAGAGTTTCTTTGACTATATGTCTAATTACATGATATGCATGTTGACTTGACTAGTTTGATGTTGCTGGTCTTGTAAGTTACATGCCTATGACTTAATGAATATTCCGAAGTGATTTGATATGGCCTTGTTGAATATGCATAAGTGTTTTCAAAGTAAATTGCATACCTTTATGAAATGTCCCTTTTCTTAGCATTATTTCAAAGTATGTGTGCACATAGTCTCATACTTAGTACAAGTGGTGTACTAACCTCATTTATTCATTTTCCCCAACATTTTAGGTTCTGGTCGTTGAAGTGATTTCAAGACGACTTGAAGAAGACTTGTAACTCTTATTCATCCAAGTAGGATAGGTCCTCACTTCTCGAGGGTGATGCCACTTTCTAGCTAATGGAGTACTTTTGAGTTTAAGGCTATTATGTTCTTTCCTTTTCACTCAGTATGAAACATTGTACTCCATGTGAGACATTCTTAGTTAATGAATGGGTTATACCCAAGTTATTATACTCTTATTAAATGGTTATAAGATGAGACGACTATTTTGACTATGTTATATTTTATATACTTATGTGCAATAAAAGTAGAAGACTATGGAATCCTCCTATACGAAGGGCTATGTATACTTGATATATATATACTATGTGTATGTAAAGGTCTATGTAAACCTCCTAGTAGATGTAATTAAAAGTTCCTAATTTTCCTCTAAATTTGTCCTATGAATATAATAATGTAAGCTAAGAGGCTAGTCTTAGTCCTCAAAGAGGACGACGACGCCGGTTACGTCTAGCGGCTTTTTCCCGGATGTGACAAATGATTGTCTTATTTTAAGATAAGTGTTAAATTTGTGACTGTATACTCTGTAATTGATAGCTAAAGTAGCAACCACAATCTTAAAATCTTGGATCCGCCATTGGCTCTGTGCTGCATTAGTTTAAAAATAACTCAATTAACCTTGCCCCGCATCCCACCTGCCCAACATAAGCTTAAATTTATTTACCCAGACTAGCCTTAAGCCCACCTCGCCTCATCCGCCCCACCCAGTTACCATCCCTATATAAGACTATTTCAAACCTGAAATTCAGCCAAATCTTTCTAACCTATGTGTCTCAGTGGGAAATACTTAACATATAAACAAAAAACTGTTTGATAGGAATACCATGAATTATCACATAACATAATTACACTTGACATTGCAAGTGTATCACAATGTGACACGTGATCAATAAAATCTAGTCAATTCAACTCACCAACAGTAATAGTGGTCATGACCTTCGGTCATACCGAGTAAGGCTTCTTTTATCCATCATTGAAGATACTAAACAACTATACAAATGATCTAGTTTGGAATCAATGAGATTGGAAATAAAGTTTATCAATAGTCGATCTAGATAAGCTTCATCTATAATTTTTTGAATAATTCAAGGTTTTTTTAAGTAGTCATTCAACCACGCACTTGATGAATTCAACATAGAGATAATGCTTATTATTATGTGAAGCGAAAATACACACAAGACATTACTTAGGGTACGTTAGACTATAATTACACTTATTCCCCTCACTTTTAATTCATTTTATTCTCATCAGATTAACTCTATCAAGCCCTAACTAAAGCTCGAAGCCACTCAAATTATTGTTTTCTAGTAATATTATCATACGATCACACTCCGAAAATATTCAATAAGAATACTTTCTTGTCTTATGTCATTACTTTACAGTATATTATTTTTACGTATCACTATGATCAATTACTTTTTCAAGTTATACAACATCAAGAATAATATAGCATTTCTTCATAATATAATTCACGTTTGATTCGATTCTTATTATAAACCACTGGTTCAGGGGTATTGTACACACTAATGTGGCATGCACCATGTGTTTGAACACTTGTGTAAATTTAGGGTGTGTTTGGTACCAAAGAAACTGTGTTCTTGGAACATAAGTTGTATTCTGACTTATTTTCTCATGTTAGGTTGGTGAGTAAAAAATATTTTCCATAAATAATTTTCGTGTGTATGATTGGTAAATGATTTCGAATCAGAACTCGATCCTGACCCAGGATCCAACTTTTGAAACGACATTCGACTTCAACATCCCATCACTACAATCAGTTCGGGACCCAGCCCTAACACTTAACGCGAGACCCTAACTCGACACTCTATTTAATGCCCGACTCTAAAATCCAACTTGAAACCTCATCCCAACATTGATTTGTGACTCGATTCAAAATTCAATTTTTAGTCCTCACTTGAGATATGGCCTGACTCAATAAGAAACACAGGAGTTTGGTCTCAAATCGAGCTTGAGAGTCAAGTCTCAAATCAAGAATCAATACTCCCTAAGTCCATTTGTATTGGTCATGTTGTGCTTTTAAAAAGTCAATTTAACTAATTCTAAAGTTAAATTAGATTATGTTGATTCGAAAATTTAAAAAAAAGATACTTAAAAGTTATACAAAAACTAGTATAAATTTCAATTTTTTGCATATCAATATATATATATATATATGTGTGTGTATATATATATATATATGTATATATATATATATATATATATATATATCGAAATGTATTTGTCAAAGTTCTTATAGTTTGACTCTAAAACCATGACAATTAATTGTGGACGGAGGGAGTAGTAAGATATTCCTAGATTTGTATTGAAAATTAATAACCAAAACATAAGTTACAATGGAAAGTAGTTATGGTATGAGGTTCTAAATGATTTTGGAAAATATTTTCCTTACTACTTTTTAGGGAAGTTATTTTTCTTAAATTTGAAAAAAAAAACAATTGATTTTGAAAACATTTCCAGAACATTTAAGTCAACCAAACATGAGAAATTAGAAAAAAATTTCCTTCATACCAAACACACCTTAGAAATGGACTATAAAGGAAGACTTTCATTGACTGAGATTTCATGTGAAAAATACCAACTATAAATTACACAAATTAATAGCTATTCGAAGGTGACAAAATTTTAAGATCAACCATGAAAAAAAACATTCTTCGTATAAATACATCCTTATTATCATGAAGGAAAAATATAATTGAATCAAAGCGATTATTGTTCTAAGAGCTCATAGGGCTATCTGGATTATTTAGAGAAGCTATAACACTTCCAATCCTCAACTTCAAAAGATTGCTCTCTTTTTCATCATCCTGGAAAAAGATAAATTAAATCAAAGTGAAAGTAGATATTAGGTATTATATTTAACTAATACTGTAACGATCCTTTAGGTTGTTTCGAGTGCTAAATCCTTGTGCTTCAAAAAATATTTTCCGACAGATTCTAAATGAATATTTTGGACCATTCATAACTACAATTTTTAGAATTAATGGGGTACTTTCAATAATTTATTTAATTGATGGTTAAAAAAAATAACATTTAAATTAATAGTGGGACACTTTTACTATTTTTATAATTAGTCTTATATAATAATTAGGAAGTAAATATTTTGATGGAAGAATAAGGGTTTCTAACGAGAAAATAATACGTGCGGAATCTATCGAAGAAGATCGATTTCTGGTAATTTCAATTCCTCTATTGCTTTAAATAAATTGTAATGGACAACAATTAGAATGTCACATGATTATTGGTGGGTGGGGGAGTAATGTATAGTCCTTGGAAGTGTTTGTTCTTTAAGCAGTAATGTGTGCTGCACATGATTCTTTTATATGTTGGAAAATTTTATAGTTAATTAAGAATATATGTCAGACGAATTGCACATGGTATGAAACTTAATCACAAGTATTGGGAGTATTAGATTTTGGGGTCTTCATCGTATTATATTTTGTTAGTTTTCCATAATGGAGGTTACTAGAGGTAGAACTTAACTCAAACTTTTAATTTTTTATATAGTTATTTTATTTTGATTTCAGGTTTAATATATTGAGTTAAATATTTAAATATTAGGTGTATTGTATTATTTGAATACCATTAAAGTTATAGTAATTCAAGGAATTAAGACTTACCCTTAGGTTTGACCTTTAAGAAATTGACTATACCATTAGGTAAGCTTTTTTCGTCTAGGATGGACATAGAGTAATTTGCGAGTTTATTGACCTGTTAACTTACAAAGTATGTATACACTTGATAGATTGGAAAAGTTTGGAGGCATTGAGGAAAGGGAATGTATTAAAGAAGTAGCTTCCTTGACTTAAATTCTTCGGTCAAGGCAGGTTATGGTTTATGCTTTTTGATAGTAAACTCTTAATAGTGATTGACATGCATTGAACGATATTGTGAAGTTTTCTATGTTTTTTATTGTGTGTTTTGTGATTGATATCAAATCCTGAGACATTGGAATTTATATTGTTTAACCCTCTTTATCGAAGTGATACCTTGATTAAAGAAGGATTGATGAAATATTATCGATGAATTGAAAGTGCTGATAATAAATGATAAATTACCGGTATTATTAGATAGGAGTGTCAAATTTCGACACAGTATTCTTGCATCGAAGTGTCACGTTCTGACACGACATTCTTTGATCGGAGTGTCACGTTCCCACATGGTATAATTGGATCATATTGTCATATTTCGACACGGTATAATTGGATCGGAGTGTCACGTTCCGACACGATATAATTAAATCGGAGTGTCACGTTCCGACACGATATAATTGGATCGGAGTGTCACGTTCCTATACGTCATTCTTGAATTGGAGTTTCACGTTCCGACACGGCATAATTGGATCGGAGTGTCACGTTCCTACACGATAATGTTAAAGGAATAACATATTAAATTAACGGAATGTACTCAATCTTAAAGAACTCAATTCCCCAAATGGTTTGGTTGGAGGCATGAGTCCTCATGGATGATCTTGATAATGTTGACTTATTATATACTTACTCGTTCATGTTATTTGTTGTTTATCACCTGTTAAGTTCTACAGTTGAGTTCATACTATTATTCATTGTATATTAGTTTCTATTTTGGGTTGGCTGATGATACCTACTCAGTATATGTTACTCCGTACTGAGCCCTACTTGTGTTTTTCTTTGTTTTCCTTTTATGGAGTGCAGCGAGTATACCAATGACTTCGAATTTCCATCAGATCTAGCAAGTCTCGGCATATCAGATTCAAGGATGAGTTATTCATTCAAGCTTGGGTTGGATTCACTCTGTCATTACCTAATGTCCTAATTTTCGAACACAAATTACTTTAGTTCATTTATTTTGGTGTCTTTGATACTCTTAGACATAGTAGTTGTAGATTATATGTCCTTTTTGTGATGACTTTCAAGTTTTGGAAAAATGATAGTCAATAAGTTTTGGAGCTTCCGCATTATTTTGTTATTCGTTGTTGAACTATTGGTATATGTTGGGATTTGGATTTCTTGGTTCGCCCACCTAGGAGGTTGAGTGTGAGTGACACTCACGACTCATTTTGGGTCGTGACAAATATTCCCTCTATCCCAATTTATATGAGTCACTTTCTGATTTAGTTCATTCAGAAAAGAATGACATATTGTTATATTTAATTACAATTTAACTTTAAAATGTTCATTTTATTTTTAATGAAATAATTATCAATCATATAAATATCTATCACATATTTTAAGACACAAATTTCAAAAAAATAAAATAAAAAGTCATTTCTATCTTAAATTTTTTGTCCAAACGAACTCAATAAAATGAGACGGAGGAAATATATATTATTGAACTTTTCACATAGTAAGAAATTTTATCATTTTAGAAGTAGGGCTTTAGAAATTTAGGAATCCATCAAATTTCTAATTAAGAAAATGTTGGGCAGTTATATTGCCAAAGAGCTTAATCTATGGTATTTATTTCCTTTTATTTCATAACTCTATGGTTCTTACTTTCAACATGACTTATTTAATATTAAAATATTAAACGTTATTTTTTATAGAGCCTACTTACTTTTAATTAATTATACAAAATTAACAAAAAAAACATTAATTTTTAAAAATTTGAGTCAAGTTAAAATCTTCAAACAATCAAATTTAAACTGAGGAAGTATATGATTAGACCTCAAATATATTTTTAAGAAAATAAGTGAATTTCTCATTTATTTATCTCTTGTTAAATATGTAAGAAAAATATATTTATCGAAAAAATCTACTATAAAATTAGAAAACAAAAATTGTTAGTGGAAAAAATAATGGAAGTAAAAAAGAAACAAAAAAAGTGGGTGAGGAAAAAAAATGTGTTACCTCAAAGAAAGTTGTGTTGAGAAGTGTCTCAGAGAAAACAATGATATTTGCACTAATTATTTTTCAAAATAATTTTGTTGTTAATTTACATTCTCTAATGATAATAATAATAATAATAATAATAATAATAATAATAATAATAATATTGATAATAATAATAATAATAATAATAATAATAATAATGATAATAATGATGATGATGATGATGATGATGATAATAATAAAAATAAAAATAATAATAATAATAATAATAATAATAATAATAATAATAATAATAATAATTATAACAATAACAACAACAACAACAACAATAACGACAACAACTACAACAACGATAATAATAATAATAATAATAATAAAAATAATAAAAATAATAATAATAATAATAATAATAATGATAATAATAATAATAACAATAACAATAATAATAATAATAATAATAATAACAATAATAAAAATAATAATAATAATAATAATAATAACAACAACAACAACAACAAAAACAACAACAACAACAACAACAACAACAACAACAATAATAATAATAATAATAATAATAATAATAATAATAATAATTTACTCAAGCATGAAGCCTGTCTTAATTATATACATATTAATGTATAGCAGTTCTAACATGGGTTTCAGGCTGCCCCTTTCTTCAACAATTAATGGGGACTTACAATACCACATGCTCGCTACCATTAACAGTGTATTATCAGACTGTACCACCACCTCGAAACCAAGTCAAAACTTGTGATAAAAGATTTAAGAACTATAATGAGAATTCATTATAACTTGACTAGATCCACATATTAAACAAGAACATCATACAGAAATTATGAAGCTAGCATAGATATGAAAATTATCTTAGCCGGCCATGGAGGCGGCAGACACGAAATAAAAGAAAATTAAAATACTTAAAAGAGAAATACCTTAATGACAAATCTTAAAGCAAAACTTCTTTTTATTACACACTTAGAATATTTTACAAGAGGGAGAGAGAGAGCAAACTAGAGAGGAAAAATAAAACTCAAAACTTGCACACTTAGCCTTATGAATGAGGCTTCTTATATAGAAAAATAAAAGTAAAATGGGTCCCTTATGTGGGCCCTAAATAGTGTTTTAAACAGTATATTGAACAGTAATATACTGTTTTTGATAAGAAGGAGTCAAATCTTATCCTTTCCTTTCAAAGTCTTCATTATTGTATTATCTTGTTCTTTAACTGATGCGAGAAAGTCTTCCACCTTTTGCACATGGCTCTCTGTTAATTCAATATCTTGGTCAACAGACTGTGCATCAGCAGTATCACTTTGTCCACTTCTCATTGAAGTGTCTGATTTATCAAATTCAGAAATATTTTGTAGCAAATTCTTTTTAATTTCTTCCAAATAGTCATTTATATTTCTTCATTGTTTCCATCTTGAATGGAAATTCTCCGAGCAATATGCTTGATTGAACTCCCAGTAGAAATGCCCTTTTGAGGAAAGTTATGATATGCCTTAATGGTATTGGTAATCAGATCCAATAACGCTTGTCCATATAATTGTCCAGTTGATGGGTCTTGTCTATTCAATTTTTCCCAAAAATTGATAAAATATTTGCGATATAAACAAGGAATGTTTTCGTTTGGGGTATAACCCACTTCTGGAATCCATTTATGGATCCATGGAATAGAAAACTCAATAAAGAAATACATCTGATCAATTTTTTCAATATTTGAGATATGATCTTGAAAAAATAAATTTGTTAAAAATGGAGAAACTTTTGCCCATTGTTTATATAAAATATTGAAGTTATAAGGTAAAATCTTTACTGTTGGGCCATGAATAGACCACCAGTTTATAAACTAATTGGGTAAATTTTTTGTAAAAACTTGAGCACAAACCTTTAAAAACCATGTCTTCTTAAGTTTATTATTATTAAAATAAAATATTTTTTGAAAAGCCTGGATATAATCCCAGTAAGTAAAATTCATGTTTATTTTATTAACAGAAACCTGTCTCTCCTGCATCGTGGAGATTCCTCAGTCTTCCGCAGATATAATCTGCTTAATAGTGATTTTGGAGAAGTTATAAACATTCTTATCATAATCAGAGATGAAATGTTGAAATTCTGCACTTCCGGTATGACTTAGAATAGATTCATAATAAGTTCGAGTCTTATAAGCCTCTCCAGGGAAGTATAATCCCTTTGTCAAGTACCTTTGGAGTATATTCCAAGGTTCATTGCTTCACTTAATATCAGAGTTCTCTAAAAGAAATATAATTTCTTTTGTTGCCATTTCTTTTGAAACTCTGACTAGGTCAGTTTCTTTAGCTAAAGAGGCATAGGTATTACCTTGCTCTTTTTTCTTCAAATATGCCTGAATTTGTTCATATAATGAACTATCTTTAGGAATATCCTTAAGATTTATAGAAGATGAAGTTGATGAAGAAGCTTCGCGGATCTTTGATTTTCTGAGTTTTACTTTCTAACTGTATAACAGGAAAGGAAGAGTCGTATGACGACCTTGTTTGTTGTGAAGAAGAGGATGATCTTCCTGTTCCGCGATTTCTTCCTCCACGACCACACACTTGTGACCATGGAGGAAGTCATTACCTCCCATGCTGCAAAGTTGGAACAAATTGATTAGTATGAATCCGAAAAATATCCGGAAATATACAGTACCCAGTCATTATCTGCAAGGAAAAGGTCAGAAAATGGTGACCCTTGTATAAAAAGTCTAAAACCAAGTCATCGATAATTATATCAAGAATTTTCTCTTTTAAATCTTCATTTAAAGGTAAAAATCTCAAAATTGTTATAAGAGTTTTATCACCAAGAAAATATTGATAAGTAGACATGCTTAACAAATAATTTAGGAAGACAAGAATTCTCTTGATAAAAAGTCAGTAAGTGAATTCTCACTTCCCTTTTTATACTGAATTTCAAAGTCGAATGGATCTAATTGTGTCTTCCACCTAGCAAACATTAACTTTGAAATATCATGTTTAAAATCTTTATCAAACATATATTTGACTGATTGAGCATCAGTTCTAATAATAAATTTTTGATTATATACATCATCCTGGAATTTTAAAATACATTTAACAATGCATAACATTTCATGAGCAACAGTCGCATATTTGCGCTGAGAGTCAGACCATTTGCCCGAATGAAATCTAATAAGCTATTCAATTTTATCATGGGGATTAACTTGCTTTAAAATTCAACCATAACCAATATTAGAAGCATTAGTCTAAACAATCTTAAACCAATTTGGATTTGCTAAAGTGAGACAAGACAAATATTTAACTCTTTGCTTGATAGATTTAACCAATTCAGTAAGTTAATCATTCCAAGGTAACTTTTTACCTTTCTTTAACCTGTCAGTTAAAGGAGCAAGATCTTTAGATAAATTTCTATAAAATGGAGAAATATAATTTAAACTGCCCAAAAATCTTTGCAACATAGTTTTATCAATAATTTCATTAGTAAATTTTGATGCAAAATCAATGGATCGCTGAATAGGAGTTATCTTTCATTGACAAATTTGGTGACCCAAAAATCTCACATCAGTCTGAAAAAGGCTCATTTTGGTTTTAGATATAACTAAACCATTTTGTAAAACAATATTTTTGAAAATATCAAGATGTTTAATATGAGATTCTAAAGTTTTAGAATAAACAAGAATATCATCTATATAAACAATTATAAAATCCATATAAGGGTTAAAAATATCATTTATAATTTTCTGAAATTCAGAAGGAGAAGTCTTCAATCCGAATGGCATAACGTTCCATTCGTATTGACCAAATGGAACATTAAACGCAGTTCTATAAGTATGATCCTTAAAAATTTAAATTTGCCATTAACCTGATTTTAAATCAAATTTGGAAAATATATTAGCATCATATACTCTAGAAAGAAAATCTTTCTTATTTGGAATCAGATATCTAATCCATTTTAAAACTTTGTTCAAAGGTTTATAATTTATTACAAACCTTGGAACACCTCTCTCTTGTTCTGCAGCGTTATTAACATAAAAAGCAGAAAAAGACCATGGAGATTTAAAGGGTTTTATAAGTCCCTTTTGTAATAAACTATCAATTTCCTTTTTACAAAAATCAACTAATTCAGCATTCATCTGACAGGGGCGAGATTTTGTAGGAATATCTGATTCAGAAAAAGAATCTTCATACGACAAGGTTACGATATTCTTTTTCCTGTCCCAAAAAGCATTTGGATGATCAGCACAAATATCAGTTGCCATTTTTCCAGAAATCAATTTAATTTTTTCTTGTACTTTAGGAGATTGTAAAGACTCTGAAATATTCAAACTATAAATTTCCATTTGTAAAGACTCAATATGTTTTTGTTTCAAATGAATTAAATAGTTAATATCTCTAGTAACTGGTTCAATTATGAACTCAAAATTAATGGTATTACCATTATAATTTGTTGTTAATCCTTTTGCATTTAATTTAGAAAAGAGATAAATAGCGTTAATAAAAGGAGTACCAAGTACAATTGGCGGATATAATTGATTTTTAACCAGAAAGAAAAAGTGAGGGATACAAACGTTACTCTGGCAAATACAAGTATTATACAATTTATATTTTATGTCTAAAGCATGATTAGAAGAAGATTTAACAATATGAGTAGTTGTAACGACCTGTTTAGTCGTTTGGAGCAATAGACTCCAATTCTGGAAAAACTGGCAGAAGCGACGGACCCCACGACGGACCGTCATGGGCACGACGGACGTCGCAGGGTCTCGTTTCAAAACACTTAGAAAATCTGAAATTGGGTACTGAAAATCGACTCTCTGAACTTCGTGACGGAATGGCAGGACGGACCGTCACATGCGTGACGGACCGTCATAGATTGTTCAGTGGAAATTGACTCTCTGACCCTTGCGACGACCTGCAGGACGGACCGTCGCAGGCATGACGACCCGTCACAGGTTGCGCAATCCCAGTCTGGGTCGGATTTCTTGATACGTTTTAAGGGACGTTTTTGACTATTCTTGCCTTAATTATAAAGTTAAAGGGTTAAGGATTATAAGTCTAATTACTTGGGGGTTAAAAGAGTTAACCTTAAGTTAATTAGTGGGGTATTATTGCCATCTTTTATTCTTAATTATATACTAATTAGGGTAAAAGAAAGAGGGTTTGAATAAAGAAAATAGAAAGAACAGGAGAGAGAGAGAGAATCGAACGAGAAGGGAGAAACAAAGCTTTGGGAAAATTCTTGCTTGATTCAATTCTTCGGTGGAGGTAGGTTATGGTTTTCATGCTATCCGTAGTAGACTCTCAATAACGAATGATATGTATTGGTAGTATTGTAAACCTGTCTATATGCTTAATTGTATGCTTGCATGAATATGATTATGTGATTGTGATAAAACAAGCATGATGAAAACTATTGAATCCCAAATCTTGAAAGAAACTTTAATATACATTATTAATGATGATGCCTTGGTATAGAAGAAGGCTTGATGAATTAAAGTAATGGGATTGATGATGCCTTGGTATAAAGAAGGCTTGATGAATTAAAGTAACTCACGTTCCGACACATAGAATTAGGGGATCGGAGTGTCGCGTACCGACACATAGTAGTAGGGGATCGGAGTGTCACGTACCGACATAAGAGGAGGAAAGATAATGAATCTTGAAAGATGATAATATACTCAACTTAATATACTTAATTCCCAAATGAGTATGGTATTGAGGCTTGAGCCCTCATGAATGAACTTGATGGTACTTACTGATGATTATAGTACTTGTTGTTGCTACATGTTGAGTTTTATAGTTGATTTATGATATTACTTGATATATACTGTTCTCTATTTTGAGTTGACCGATGATATCTACTCAGTACCCGTGGTTTGTACTGACCCCTACTTTTATGTTTTCTTCTTGTTATTTGTGGAGTGCAGAAAACGTTCCGTCATCTTCAAGTCAGCAGTGATTCTAGCCAGTCTTCGTCATACCGGATATTCAGGGTGAGCTAATGCTTCTAGCTTGGACTGGGTCTTCTTCTTCAAGTCTTGATGCCTTGAACTTCCGGCATGGACTAGCTTCTTATGTATTTTTAGCTAATAGATACTCTTAGTTTAGTAATTTAAAGGTAGATGTTCTTGTGATGATGACTTCCAGATTCTGGGGATAATGATAAGTTTTTGAGTTATAGAAGTTGATTATTTATTTTTACTTATGAGTTTAAGTCTTCCGCATTACTTTCTGTTTATATTATATTGAAATGTTAAGGTTTAGATTGGTTGGTTCGCTCACATAGGAGGGTAAGTGTGGGTGCCAGTCAACCCGGTTTGGGTCGTGACAAACTTGGTATCAGAGCCTTAGGTTCGTTGGTCTCATCACACAAGAACAGGTCTAGTAGAGTCTTAAGGAACGGTAGGGGGACGCCTTTACTTTTCCTTGAGAGGCTATAAGACTTTAGGAAAATTTCACTCTTTCATTCTTTCTTTTGTGCTACTACTTGAGTCCAATTGGTATCTAGGCGATACGAATTGGTATCTGACCATCTTCACTCTCTTTTGCAGATGGTTAGAACTAGAGCAACGACTACGCCAACACCAGCACCGGCGGGACAGGGTGCGTCTGAGCCAGCCACTGGGGCTGTAGCTCGAGGAAGAACAGCGGCAAGAGGCCGTGGTAGAGGTCGTGGGAGGACGTCCTCTAGGGGAAGAGGACGAGCACCGAGCCCATCTGGTACTAGGGCGGTGACTCCTCCACCGACTGAGGAAGTAGTAAGAGAGGGGGAGGATGGGGTGAATGAGCAAGTACAGAATGAGGAAATGCCACCCCAACCTACCCCAGAGATGATCAATCAGGTTCTGGCTTATCTTAGCGGGTTATCTGATCAGGGCCAGACACCCTCAGTGTTTTCTGCACCAGCACCTCAGGCTCCGGAGGTACAACATGTGGCTACTGTGGCTCCCCGCATGGATGTTCCATTAGAAATAAGCACATTTCCTCGTCTGACTACAGGGCCTGTAATGACAAGTGATCAGCATGAACTTTTCAGTAAGTTCTTGAAATTGAAACCTCCAGTCTTCAAGGGTGCTGAATCGGAGGATGCTTATGATTTTCTGGTTGACTGTCACGAGCTACTACACAAGATGGGTATAGTAGAACGGTTTGGTGTTGAGTTCGTGAGTTATCAGTTTCAAGGGAACGCCAAAATGTGGTGGCGATCCCATGTTGAGTGTCAACCGACAGAGGCACCACCTAAGACTTGGGCCTCATTCTCTAGCTTGTTTATGGAGAAGTATATCCCCCGGACTTTGAGGGATAGGAAAAGGGATGAGTTCTTGAGCCTAGAGCAAGGTAGGATGTCGGTTAATGCTTATGAGGCTAAGTTTCGTGCACTATCCAGATATGCCACTCAACTCTGTTTCAGTCCTCAAGAGCGGATTCGCCGGTTTGTGAAGGGGTTGAGGTCAGAATTGCGGATTTTGGCCTTACAGATAGCGGCAACGGCAAAATCCTTCCAAGAAGTGGTAGACTTTGTGATAGAAGTGGAAGGAGTGAAGCCAGACGACTTCACCACAACATCGACGTCAAAAAGGTTTCGAAAGGGAGGTGAGTTTAATGGTTCTTACACTAGAGGACAGGGTTTGGGAAGTTACTCATTCCGACCAATTCAGTCTCCACTACAGACTGTAGTTGGGGGACCACCTCAGACCGGTCAACACTTCTCCGAGGGGCCTATGCTTGACTCCAGAGAGTGTTATGGATGTGGGGAGATTGGACATATTAGGAAAAATTGTCTCAGACAAAGTTATAGACCCCCAATAGCTAGAGGTAGAGGTGGTCATGGTAGAGGCCGTTATTCTGGAGGATGTGGTGGTCGAGGTAATGGTGGTCACCAAAACGGCAGAGGTAATGGGCAAACTGGGGCCACTACATCACAACATGGTAGGGGCAACAGACAGACGAACGATAGGACCCATTGTTACGCTTTCCCTGGGCGGTCTGAAGTGGAGGCATCTGATGCTGTCATCACAGGTAATCTTTTGGTTTGTGATTGCATGGCTTCTGTATTATTTGATCCCGGATCCACATTTTCTTATGTATCTTCTGCATTTGCTAATGGTCTTAATTTACATTGTGAATTGCTTGACATGCCTATTCGTGTCTCTACTCCTGTGGGTGAGTCTGTGGTAGTTGAAAAGGTATATAGGTCTTGTTTGGTAAACTTTGTGGGGAGCAACACTTATGTAGATTTGGTTATCTTAGAAATGGATGATTTTGATGTGATTCTGGGTATGACTTGGCTTTCTCCGCAATTTTCAATCTTGGATTGTAATGCTAAAACGGTGACGTTAGCCAAGCTTGGGACAGACCCGTTAGTGTGGGAGGGTGACTACACTTCCAATCCAGTCCGCATCGTCTCCTTTCTTCGTGCTAAGAAAATGATTAGTAAAGGGTGTTTAGCTTTCTTGGCACATCTCAAGGATGACACTACCCAAGTACCTTCGATTGAGTCGGTTTCAGTGGTTCGTGAGTTTCTGGATGTGTTCCCTGCAGATCTTCCTGGTATGCCACCGGATAGGGATATTGACTTTTGTATCGATCTTGAACCGGGCACACGCCCCATTTCGATACCCCCTTATAGAATGGCTCCCGCGGAGTTAAGAGAGTTAAAGGCACAACTTCAAGAGTTATTGAACAAGGGCTTCATTAGACCAAGTGCATCCCCTTGGGGTGCTCCGGTTTTGTTTGTAAAGAAGAAGGATGGGAGTTTTCGGATGTGCATAGACTACAGACAACTGAATAAAGTAACTATTAAGAACAAGTATCCTCTTCCTCGCATTGATGACTTGTTCGATCAGTTACAAGGTGCTTGTGTCTTCTCTAAGATTGACTTGAGATCCGGTTATCATCAATTGAAAATACGAGCAACGGATGTGCCAAAGACTGCTTTTCGAACGAGGTATGGGCATTACGAATTTGTGGTGATGTCTTTTGGTCTTACGAATGCCCCTGCTGCGTTCATGAGCTTGATGAATGGTATTTTTAAGCCATATTTGGACCTCTTCGTGATCGTATTTATTGATGATATATTGGTATACTCAAAGAGAAAGAAGGAACATGAAGAACATTTGAGAATGGTATTGGAAATGTTGAGGGAGAAAAAGCTTTATGCCAAGTTCTCTAAGTGTGAGTTTTGGCTAGATGCAGTGTCCTTCTTGGGGCACGTGGTTTCTAAGGAAGGAGTGATGGTGGATCCTTCTAAGATTGAAACAGTGAAGAATTGGGTAAGATCCACTAATGTGTCAGAAATAAGGAGCTTTGTTGGGTTAGCTAGCTACTACCGCCGATTTGTCAAGGGATTCTCTTCTATTGCTTCCCAATTGACGAACTTGCCTAAGCAGAATGTTCCATTTGTATGGTCGGACGAATGTGAGGAAAGCTTTCAGAAGCTCAAGACTTTGTTAACTACCGCACCTATCCTTACCTTGCAAGTAGAGGGTAAGAACTTCATTGTTTATTGTGATGCATCCTATTCTGGTTTGGGTGCAGTACTAATGCAAGAGAAGAGTGTGATTGCTTATGATTCAAGACAATTAAAAGTGCATGAACGTAACTATCCCACTCATGATTTGGAATTGGCCGCGGTAGTGTTTGCATTAAAGCAATGGAGACACTATTTATATGGGGTTAAGTGTGAGATCTATACGGATCATCGTAGCCTGCAGTATGTCTTTACTCAGAAAGATTTGAACTTAAGACAGAGGAGATGGATGGAGTTACTAAAGGACTACGGTATCACTATCTTGTATCATCCGGGGAAGGCGAATGTTGTAGAGGATGCTTTAAGTAGGAAGGCGGGAAGCATGGGAAGTCTAGCTCACTTGCAAGCTTCTAGACGCCCATTGGCTAGAGAGGTTCAGACTCTAGCTAATGACTTGATGAGATTAGAAGTAAATGAGAAGGGAGGATTGTTGGCTTCTGTGGAGGCAAGATCTTCCTTTCTTGACAAGATTAAGGGAAGACAGTTCGATGATGAGAAACTGCGCAGAATCCAAGATAAGGTGTTGCGAGGAGAGGCTAAGGAAGCACAAATCGATGAGGAAGGTGTTTCGAGAATCAAGGGAAGGGTATGTGTACCCCGATTTGATGATTTGATCAACACTATTCTGACAGAGGCTCATAGTTCAAAGTATTCGATACATCCGGGTGCAACCAAGATGTACCGTGACCTAAAGCAACACTTTTGGTGGAGTAGAATGAAGCGTGATATTGTTGATTTTATTGCCAGATGTCCAAACTGTCAACAAGTAAAGTATGAACACCAGAGGCCCGGAGGAACCCTTCAGAGAATGCCCATTCCGGAATGGAAGTGGGAAAGAATTGCAATGGACTTTGTGGTTGGTCTTCCCAAGACATTGGGAAAGTTTGATTCTATTTGGGTAATTGTTGATAGGTTAACTAAGTCTGCTCACTTCATTCCGGTCAAGGTGACTTACAATGCAGAGAAGTTAGCCAAACTTTACATCTCGGAAGTGGTGCGATTGCATGGGGTTCCACTATCCATCATATCAAATAGAGGTACGCAGTTTACTTCTAAGTTTTGGAAAACATTGCATGCGGAATTGGGTACTAGGTTGGACCTTAGTACTGCGTTCCATCCTCAGACCGATGGTCAGTCTGAGAGAACGATTCAAGTGTTGGAAGATATGCTTCGTGCATGTGTGATAGAGTTTGGTGGCCATTGGGATAGCTTCTTACCCTTAGCGGAGTTTTCATACAATAATAGCTATCACTCAAGTATTGATATGGCTCCATTTGAAGCATTGTATGGTAGGAGATGTAGGTCTCTCATTGGTTGGTTTGATGCATTTGAGGTTAGGCCTTGGGGTACTGACCTTTTGAGGGATTCGATAGAGAAAGTGAAGTCTATTCAAGAAAAGCTTCTAGCGGCGCAAAGTAGACAAAAAGAATATGCAGATCGAAAGGTTAGAGACTTAGAGTTCATGGAGGGTGAACAAGTCTTGTTGAAAGTTTCACCAATGAAAGGGGTGATGCGGTTTGGTAAAAGGGGTAAACTAAGTCCAAGGTACATTGGACCATTTGAAGTACTTAAGCGAGTAGGAGAGGTGGCTTATGAGTTAGCCTTGCCTCCAGGGCTGTCCGGAGTGCATCCGGTATTCCATGTGTCTATGTTGAAAAGATATCATGGGGATGGAAATTACATTATCCGTTGGGATTCAGTTTTGCTTGATGAGAACTTGTCTTATGAGGAGGAGCCTGTTGCTATCTTAGATAGAGAAGTTCGCATGTTGAGGTCAAGAGAGATTGCATCCATCAAGGTGCAATGGAAGAATCGACCGGTTGAAGAAGCCACTTGGGAGAAGGAGGCAGATATGCAAGAAAGATACCCACATCTGTTTACAGATTCAGGTACTCCTTTTCTCCCTTGTTTTCCTTCTTGTGATCGTTCGGGGACGAACGATGGGTAAATTGGTATCTATTGTAACGACCTGTTTAGTCGTTTTGAGCAACAGACTCCAATTCTGGAAAAACTGGCAGAAGCGACGGACCGTCATGGGCACGACGGACCGTCGTAGGGTCTCGTTTCAAAACACTTAGAAAATCTGAAATTGGGTACTGAAAATTGACTCTCTGAACTTCATGACGGAATGGCAGGACGGACCGTCACATGCGTGACGGACCGTCATAGATTGTTCAGTGGAAATTGACTCTCTGACCCTTGCGACGACCTGCAGGACGGACCGTCGTAGGCACGACGGCCCGTCATAGGATGCGCAATCCCAGTCTGGGTCGGATTTCTTGATACGTTTTAAGGGACGTTTTTGACTATTCTTGCCTTAATTATAAAGTTAGAGGGTTAAGGATTATAAGACTAATTACTTGGGGGTTAAAAGAGTTAACCTTAAGTTAATTAGTGGGGTATTATTGCCATCTTTTATTCTTAATTATATACTAATTAGGGTAAAAGAAAGAGGGTTTGAATAAAGAAAATAGAAAGAACAGGAGAGAGAGAGAGAATCGAACGAGAAGGGAGAAACAAAGCTTTGAGAAAATTCTTGCTTGATTCAATTCTTCGGTGGAGGTAGGTTATGGTTTTCATGCTATTCGTAGTAGACTCTCAATAACGAATGATATGTATTGGTAGTATTGTAAACCTGTCTATATGCTTAATTGTATGCTTGCATGAATATGATTATGTGATTGTGATAAAACAAGCATGATGAAAACTATTGAATCCCAAATCTTGAAAGAAACTTTAATATACATTATTAATGATGATGCCTTGGTATAGAAGAAGGCTTGATGAATTAAAGTAATGGGATTGATGATGCCTTGGTATAAAGAAGGCTTGATGAATTAAAGTAATGGGATTGAGGATGCCTTGGTATAGAGAAGGCTTGATGAATTTATAGAATGATATTAGTGGATCGGAGTGTCACGTTCCGACACATAGAATTAGGGGATCGGAGTGTCACGTACCGACACATGTAGGGGATCGGAGTGTCACGTTCCGACACATAGAATTAGGGGATCGGAGTGTCACGTACTGACACATGTAGGGGATAGGAGTGTCACGTTCCGACACATGTAGGGGATCGGAGTGTCACGTACCGACATATGTAAGGGATCGGAGTGTCACGTTCCGACACATGTAGGGGATCGGATTGTCACGTACCGACACATGTAGGGGATCAGAGTGTCACGTTCCGACACATAGAATTAGGGGATCGGAGTGTCACGTACCGACACATAGTAGTAGGGGATCGGAGTGTCACGTACCGACACAAGAGGAGGAAAGATAATGAATCTTGAAAGATGATAATATACTCAACTTAATATACTTAATTCCCAAATGAGTATGGTATTGAGGCTTGAGCCCTCATGGATGAACTTGATGGTACTTACTGATGATTATAGTACTTGTTGTTGCTACATGTTGAGTTTTATAGTTGATTTATGATATTACTTGATATATATTGTTCTCTATTTTGAGTTGACCGATGATATCTACTCAGTACCCGTGGTTTGTACTGACCCCTACTTTTATGTTTTCTTCTTGTTATTTGTGGAGTGCAGCAAACGTTCCGTCATCTTCAACTCAGCAGTGATTCTAGCCAGTCTTCTTCACACCGGATATTCAGGGTGAGCTAATGCTTCTAGCTTGGACTGGGTCTTCTTCTTCAAGTCTTGATGCCTTGAACTTCCGGCATGGACTAGCTTCTTATGTATTTTTAGCTAATAAATACTCTTAGTTTAGTAATTTAAAGGTAGATGTTCTTGTGATGATGACTTCCAGATTCTGGGGATAATGATAAGATTTTGAGTTATAGAAGTTGATTATTTATTTTTACTTATGAGTTTAAGTCTTCCGCATTACTTTCTATTTATATTATATTGAAATGTTAAGGTTTTGATTGGTTGGTTCGCTCACATAGGAGGGTAAGTGTGGGTGCCTGTCGCAACCCGGTTTGGGTCGTGACAGTAGTTTTTTTAAAAAATCTTGAAGGAATTAATGCTTCTTGAATACAACTAACATCAGCGCCACTATCAATCATAGCAATATTTGTAATTTTAAATTCATTATTAATCAGAATGGTGAAATTTATATACCAACGATGAGCAGTAACAATTTGCATCTTTCCTAGAAATTTAGGACTAAGAGATTCATTGATCTCTTCATCTATAACAGCTTTACCTTTATCAGAAACATGAATATCTCTATCATTTTCTAATTGAGAAATACGATGATTATTAATCAACTGATTTTGTTTCAAAGATTTAATCTCCTTTTTAAGGTTTTCGACCTCATGTTTTAAATCATCAAGAGAAGAATCTCTTACAACATTTGGTCCTTTCTTTTCAAGTCTAGAAAAAACTTCTTGTAAAGAATAAGGACTAGCATTGTAATTGAAGTTTCAAAATTTTTATCTTCATTCTTCTTTGGTTTTTCAATAAATTTTGAAGAAGAGGTTTTTGAAAAAGCCATTTCTAAAATCTTGTTTCTAAGATTTTCATTAGAAACATATTTTAAAAGTTCAATAACATTTTCGGAAGAAATCATTTTAAAAGTTAATTCTTCAAAACTTTGTTGCAATTTATCTAAATAAGAATCTTCCATCTGAGATTGCAATTTATAAAATTCATCTTACCCACAAGAACAATTATCACCTGGACAATTAGCACATTTATTAGTAGCATTATCAACATTATTATCAGTACTATAACCTGAAGAATTACCAGAAAAATTGGAATCTCAATCAGATTCATAAAGTAACTCATAGAGTTTATCTTGAGTTGGTTCAACCAACTCTAAAGCTTTAAACTTATCAGCCTTACAATTTGTTGCAAGATGACCAAAACGTCCAACCTTATAACATTTAATGTTTTTCAAATCTCTTTTGGAGAAATTTTTGGCAAACCTTGTTGCCTTCCTATGAGCTTTCTTCTCTTCTTTCTTTTCTTTGTATCGTTTTGAACGATGCCTTCTTTTATGGTGTCTTTCTTTAGTTTGAACTGTCTTTGGTTTAGAACTAGACGGTCCTTCTATTCCAAACTGTGTACAAAAATCTCTCAATTGAGACCTTTCAGACATTTGAGTCCTTTTTATTTGTTGAGCCAGCTTAAGCTTATTACAAAGATTTAATCCTTCTTGGGTACAAATTCCTATTAACTTTCCATAAGTTAATGTATCATAAGGGATTTCTGGTCTATCTCCTCTCAAGACCTTTTTAACTCTTTCAGAAAATATAGAAGGAAGACCATCAATAAATCTATTCTTCCAATAACATGATTTACTTTCAGGTAGATCCATAAATCTACTCAAGCAAGTACCCTTATACCATCGAAAATATCCCAAATGGTTACATTTAAGTTCATTAAGTAAAGTTCAAATAGTCTAATTTTGGTTGGAAAATCTTCCATTAAAATGTTCCAAAATAGTAAGAACAAGCGTTTAAACTGCATCTTCAACCTTTTGAGTTGTAATTTTTTCTACTGGCTTTCCATCTTCACCAGTAACTAGTTGTCTTTTAACTTCTTCTTTGTATGCATTTGTTTTTGAATACTTTTCCTCAGATGATAAGAAATTATCCCACCATCCTCTGAGCTGACCTGTAAATCCTGCTATAACCATTTTACATATAGCATGATCACTATTCTGATTCGTATGACGACAAATTGAAGAGTACATCAACATCTGATGTACCATAATGGAAACATGCCTTTCAGTCAAGGCATCTAAATTCCATTCATACACCTCATTACCACTGTAAGATGTGTTTGTTTGATTCCAAACTCTTTCTTCAGGTAACACATCTTGGGGAGTAGGACGAGGATAATGATAAGTCATCATTGAAGGGAGGGTTGCATAACCCCCTTTTCCTATAATTCTTTGCTTTTTATTATAACCAGCTTTAAAACTTCGGGCATTTACTTCCGAAACATCCTGCTTCGGATCTTGAATACCAAGGAGTTGATTTTCAATCTTAGCAATATTTGATTCAGAAAAATCATTTGTAATAGGTTTTGAACCCAAACCCGACAATTTTTTATCAATAATATTTTCTAAATCATAAAAAGATTTAACTTTGAAATCAGCAGTATCAATAGGACACTGAATATGAGTAGGAACACTTAAAGAAATTTTTGAAGTTGAAGGCTTATCTTCTGTTGGACGTTTTTGAAATTCCTTTACCAAAATAATTAATTCATCAAGTTTTTTATCTAAATAACTAATTTGTTCTCCAAGAACTTTAACATATAAACTCAAATAATTATTTTGAGACATAAGATTATTAATCTCATGAATAGTAATCTGGGCAACATCTTTTTGAATAAACTTTTGAAAAGCTGAAAAAGTTAACCCAGTATTATTTGGCAAAATAAAAGGAGCTTGAGGAGGATAGATGGCTTTAGTAATAGTGTCATCACTTTATTTAAAAGTTCTTTCAATAACTTTAATATTCAAAGGTAAATATGTAGGTATAAACCACGGAACAAAATAAATAATTTTGTTATGCAAAGCACAAGTTTCATAAAACTCTTGAGAAATATTATTTAAATCGTCTTGACTATAAGTTTTAAAAAACCAAGTTCTAAACTGGTTCCATTTTTATGATAAAATTCTCTTTGAATATGTTTTCTAACCAGGGATCCTGGACTGAAATCCAATTGTCGACTTATCATCATCAAATTTCGTTGAGATCTGTTGATTTATCAACGTTGAAATCTATTTCTGATTGAGTTGGATCCAAATCTGACAACTTATCTATTGCTTGAACAATATTTATTTTAGGGTCTATCTTTACCCTTTCAACCAATCCTTCACTCATAGTATCACTTAAAGTGTGAAGAGATAAAGGTGTTCGCCTTGCTGATCCATAACTAGGACCTTTATGTTTATAGGAGAGATATGTTGAATGTCAGGTAACCTTCTATAACCAGAGAAAGATCTCCTATTATAAACAAGAGAATTATCAGTAAACTAAATGCAAACCTTACAATTTGGATTCTGAGTAATATGAGAATAGTCACTATTAGTGACTTCTTCAGCAACCACTCTTTGAGACACAACATCATTTAAAATCCATTTATCAGGAAAATTAATTTCATCCCATTTAATAGGTCTTTTGGTAGTAATTTTAGATTTAGTAAAATTAGTTTCTACCAGAATTGTTTCATTACACGAATCATATAATTTACATCTAGGGTTTAAAGTAGTTAACACTTTATAATAAATTCTATAAGATAAGCAAATAAGCTCAGATCCAATAGCATAATTATAACCATGAGTCTTAATATTTAAAGTTAATGCATCAAGAATATTTCCATCAGATAAAGATAATTGAAAATTGGGTTGCGTATTGAAATAATCTGGTCCATAACCAACAGTAGATTTAATCGAACCTATAAGAGATTGTCGGAAATTTAAATTTCTAGCATCTCGAAGAGCTGCTAAAAATGTTTCAGGTAACCCTTTAAAAGTTAAAGTTTTAAAAGCAATCTGCATCATATCAATATGCATCCAATTATAACTAGATTTATAAATATCAATATCTCTTTTGTTCAATAGTTGAACAACCTGTTCATCAAAATTAAGAGCTAAAGATTGCTCAGTAGTTTTAAACACCTGCTTAGTAGACAATTTATCAAACCAACCATAATCATAAATTAATCTTGTATCCACTTTAGTGATAGTCCATTTGTTTAACAAATCAAGGTTTTGAGGTATATCTACCTCTTCTAATCTAGTACTTTTAATATTATTTTCACTAAAATTCATAAATTTGATAAAATTTCATATCCATGCTTTGCTTACATTAGATCTGTTACATGTTCTTATAGAGTATCTGGCTCTGATACCATTTCAGGATCTACAAGGCCGGCGGTAGTCCACTCAACCATCTAGATCTATCTTTGCATATGACCAAGTTACCATTTCAGGATCTACAAGGCTGGCGGTAGTCCGCTTGGCCATCTAGATCTATATTTGCATATGACCAAGTTATACTTGAAACGTATTATAGTTTATAAAAATTTTATCATATGTTTCAGTTGTATGGTAAACTTTTACTCAAGCATCAGACCTGTCTTAATAATATACATATTAATGTATAGCAGTTCTAACATGGATTTTAGGCAGCCCCTTTCTTCAACAATTAACAGGGACCATTTCAAGATCTACAAGGCTGGCGGTAGTCCGCTCGGTCATCTAGATCTATCTTTGCATATGACCAAGTTATACTTGAAACGTATTATAGTTTATAAAAATTTTATCCTAAGTTTCGGTTGTATGGTAAACTTTTACTCAAGCATGACCTTTCTTAATAATATACATATTAATGTATATCAGTTCTAACATGGGTTTCAGGCTGCCCCATTCTTCAACAATTAACGGGGACTTCCAATACCACATGCTCACTACCATTAACAGTGTATTATCAGTACAATAACCTGAAGAATTACCAGAAGAATTAGAATCTGAATCAGATTCATAAAGTAACTCATAGAGTTTATCTTGAGTTGGTTCATCCAACTCCAAAGCTTTTAACTTATCAGCCTTACAATTTGTTGCAAGATGACCAAAACGTCCACACTTATAACATTTAATGTTTTTCAAATCTCTTTTGGAGAAATTTCTTTCAAACCTTGTTGCCTTCCTATGAGCTTTCTTCTCTTCTTTCTTTTCGTTGTATCATTTTGAACGATGCCTTCTTTTATGGTGTCTTTCTTTTGTTTGACCTGTCTTTGGTTTAGAACCAGACGGTCCTTCTATTCTAAATTGTGTACAAAAATCTCACAATTGAGACCTTTCAAACATTTGAGTCCTTTTTATTTGTTGAGCCAGCTTAAACTCATTACAAAGATTTAATCCTTCTTGGGTACAAATCCCTATTAACTTTCCATAAGTTAATGTATCATAAGGGATTTCTGGTCTATCTCCTCTCAAGACCCTTTTAACTCTTTCAGAAAATAATGAAGCAAGACCATAATAAATCTATTCTTCCAATATCTTGATTTACTTTCAGGTAGATCCATAACTCTACTCATGAAAATATCCTTATACCATCAAAAATATCCCAAATGGTTTCATTTAAGTCCATTTAATAACGTTCAAATAGTCTCATTTTGGTTGGAAAATCTTCCCTTAAAATGTTCAAAAATAGTAAGAACAAGCGTATAAACTGCATCTTCAACCTTTTGAGTTGTAATCTTTTCTACTGGTTTTCCATTTTCACCAGTAACTAGTTCTCTTTTAACTTCTTCTTTGTATGCATTTGTTATAGCATACTTTTCCTCAGGTGTTAAGAAATTATCCCACCATCCTCTGAGTTGACCTGTAAATCCTGCAAGAATCATTTTACATATAGCATGATCAGTATTCTGATTCGTATGAAGGCAAATTGATGAGTACATCAACATTCGATGTACTATAATTGAAACTTGTCTTTCAATCAAGGCATCCAAATTCCATTCATATACCTCATTACCACTATAAGATGTATTAGTTTGATTCCAATCTCTTTCTACAACTAACACATCTTGGGGAGTAGGACGAGGATAATAATAAGTCATCATTGAAGGGAGATTTGCATAACCCCCTTTTCCTATAATCTTTGCTTTTGATTATAACCTGCTTTAAATCTTCAGGCATTTACTTCCGAAACATCCTGATTCGGATCTTGAATACCAAGGAATTGATTTTCAATCTTAGCGATATTTGATTCAGAAAAATCATTTGTAATCGGTTTCGAACTCAAACCGGACAATTTTTATCAAGAATTTTTCTAAATCATGAAAAGATTTAACTTTAAAATAAGCAGTATCAATAGGACGTTTAATATGAGACTTAAAGAAATTTTTGAAGTTGAAGGTTTATCTTCTTTTGGACATTTTTGAAATTCCTTTACCAAAATAATTAATTCATTTAATTTTTTATCTAAAGAACTGATATGTTCTCCAACAACTTTAACATATAAACTCAAATAATTATTTTGAGAAATAAGATTATTAATCTCATGAATAGTAATCTGGGCAACATCTGTTTGAATAAACTTTTGAGAAGCTGAAAAGTTAACCAAGTATTATTTGATAAAATAAAAGGAGCTTGAGGAGGATAGATGACTTTATTAATAGTGCCATCACTTCCTTTAAAAGTTCTTTCTTTAACTTTGATATATAAAGGTAAATAAGTAGTTATAAACCATGGAACAAAATAAATAATTTTTGTATTCAATGATCAAGTTTCATAAAACTCTTGAGAAATATTATTTAAATTGTCTTGATTATACATTTCAAAAAACCAAGTTCTGAACTGGTTACATTTTATATGATAAAATTCTTTTTGGATATGTTTTCGAACCAGGGATCCTGGACTGAAATCTAATTGTTAACTTATCATCATCAAATTTCGTTGAGATCTTTTGATTTATCAATGTTAAAATCCATTTCTGAATAAGTTGGATCCAAATCTGACAACTTATCTGTTGCTTGAATAATATTTGTTTTAGGGTCTATCCTTACCCTTTCAATCAATCCTTCACTCATAGTATCACTTAAAGTGTGAAGAGACGAAGGTCTTCGCCTTGCTGATCCATAACTAGGACCTTCTTGACTAATAGGGGAGATATACTGAATTTCTAGTAACCTACTATAACAAGATAAAGATCTCCTATTATAAACAGGAGAATTATAAAAGGATAATTATCAGTAAATTCAAAGCAAACTTTACCATCTGGATTTTGAGTAGTATGAGAATAGTCACTATTAGTGACTTCTTCAACAACCTATCTTTGAGACACAGCATCATTTAAAATCCATTTATCAGGAAAATTAATTTCATCCCATTTAATTGGTCTTCTGGTAGTAATTTTAGATTTAGTAAAATTAGTTTCAACCAGAATTGTTTCATTACACGAATCATATAATTTACATCTAGGGTTTAAAGTAGTTAACAATTTATAATAAATTCTATATGTCACGACCCAAAATGAGTCGTGAGTGGCATCCACACTTAACTACCTAGGTGGACGAACCAAGAAACTTAAATCCCAACATGTACCAATAATTCAACTGTGAATAACAAAATATTGCGGAAGCTTCGAAATTTATTAACTATCGTTTCCCAAAACCTGAAATTCATCACATCAAGGACATCTAATTTCTAATTACTAAGTCTAAGAGTATCAAAGACACCAAAATAAATGAATAAAATGGTATGTGTCTGAAAGTATAGGACATCATGTCATGACCGAAAGAATCCAACACGAGCTTGAATGAATAGCTCACCCTGGAACTTGATATGCGGGAGGCTGGCTAGATCTGAGGGACATCTGAAGTCATAGGTACACTCGCTGCATTTCATAAAAAGAAAACAAAGAAAAACACAAGTAGGACTCAGTACGGGGGCAATATGTACTGAGTAGATATCATCGGCCAACCCAAAATAGGAATTAATATACAATAAATAATAGTATGAACTCAACTATAGCACTTAACAGATGATAACAACAAACAACATGAACAAGTATCAACAACATTAAAGTAAGCTCGTAATAAGTCAATGATATCAAGATCACACATGAGGACTCATGCCTCCAAACCAAACCATTTTGGGAGATAGTTTCTTCAAATTTGAGTATACTAACATAATTCAAGATTACTTCTCTTTATTATTATCGTGTCGGAACGTGACACTCCGATCCCCTAATGCTACCGTGTCGGAACGTGACACTCCGATCCCTTAATACTACGTGTTGGAACGTGACACCCGATCCCCTAATACTATGTGTCGGAACGTGACACCCGATCCCCTATTACTACATGTCGGAACGTGACACCCGATCTCCTATTACTACGTGTCGGAACGTGACACCCGATCCCCTATTACTACGTGTCGGAAGGTGACACTCCGATCCATTTATACTTTTAATTTATCCTTTATTATCACCGCTTTCAATTCATAGTTATATGATTTTCATCAAGCCTTCTTTATTCAAGGCATCACTTCGATAGAGAGGGTTAGAGAATATAAATTCTACGGTCTCAGGATTTCAGACCTATCACAAACCACACAACCAAATCACACAATCACACAACCAAGTACATAGAGAACTTCACAATATAATTCAAGGCATATCAATCACTATTAAGAGTTTACTATCAAATAGCATAAACCATAACCTACCTCCACCGAAGAATCAAAGTCAACCAACTACTTTTCCAATGTCTTTCCTTTCCTTATTGCCTCCGAACCCTTCCGATCTATCAAATATATATGCATAATTCGTAAGTACACAAGTCTATAAACACATTCTATTATATGTCTAGCCTAGACCCAAAACTCAACTAGTCCTATAATCAATTTCCTAAAGTTTAAACCTATGGATAGGTCTCAATTCTTCCCATTATCATATCTTTATTGAAACTCTAATGATTCGATACATTTAATATTTAATTACCTATCTCAATATATAAAAACTTGATTTATTATATAATATGTTACAATCAAACTTCAACCGAAAACACAGGTTGCACCTACATGTTGACGTACAGTAGCTTATTTGAAGTCGCTTCTACATCTTTATATGTCTCCCATCTTCCAAATTCCCAACACCATAGCGTTATGATAATTAATAATGACCTCCCAGCCATCAAAACAATTTCTACCTCCACTAATACATTATCCCATAACCTTAGTATATTTCCCCACGTCCCATTAGCCATCAGTGATAAATAATCAATATTAATAACCCACTTCTTATTATATTCCATATATATAATTTTAATTTAATTGTCAATCTTTTCCTTCCATCATTCAGCAGTTGATGGCTGATGCCACCCATACTAAATTAATAGCTAAATCCTTCATCACATAACACTAGTTTGTTAATTAATTCCTTAACTAGTCAATACAACAACAACAACATAGGATTTACAACTGTCAACCTTAGCAATTTGTGGGTAGTAATTAGAATGTTTATATACAATATATTAACTCTAGAATAACAGATTAACTAGTCAACCTGAATTCCTACGCTAACAACAATCGTAACTCGATTATGTTTAAACATGATAATATAAATTTTCCTACCTTATCAATTAATATCTCTTTGTAAAAGAAAGAAAATTTCATGGAATACCTTAAACCGACGCTTCAATCTTGTTTAACAATCGTTTCGTGACTGCTGCAGATATGATTTCTCTTGGCTAAACCCTTATTTTCCTTTTACAGAATAGTTTTTCCTAAATATCATATAACTAATTATAAGAGTGGTGAAAGTGACCCACTATTTATTTCACTATTATCCTCTTTAACCACCAACTAAATAAATTAATAAAATTACCCCACTAATTTCATAATTATAATTATGAATAGTCCAAAATCCAATTAGAATCCATCAAAAAAAATATTTTATGAAACACAAGGCTTTAACACTCAAAACGACCAAATGGGTCGTTACAATAGATACCAATTTACCCATCGTTCGTCCTCGAACGATCAAAAAGAAAGGCGAGGCAAGAAAGGATAGTTATCTCAATGATTATTCCAAAATATTAATACCCATTGTCTCATCTCAATAGTATAAAAAACTAGAGATCTACACCTCCCCTCATAGAATGTCTCTAATATAATTGCACACATACTTGGTTTATCAAACTCCACATTCATTGAAGTCAACACTCTTAATAATAACAAAACGTATAACTACATCGATCATGTACCTTACTCTCAAACCATCATTAGTATCAAAGTATGCTTATCAAATACATGTTCAAACTATGGCTATCTCTTTCTATTTAAGCATTTCCTGACAGATACGAGTCCCAAATAAGGCCTATAGCACTAATTTCAAATGTGATAGTACCTTTTCATTGAGACAAAACTATTAAATCACACCCAAAGTCAACTCTACACCACCTTCAAATACCATCCTTTAGCTACCATTTAACACCATCATATACCTCATGTCAATACTTGGGGAATTCTTGGTCACTCAAATGATTTTGAATACTATAAGCTCATAACCTCTATTCACCATCAAATAACTATATATTACATCATAACTTTCTATGAGTCCCATCAATAGAGTAGTATTAACCCAACTTTATTCTTAATAACCATGTAGAATTATATCTCACCTTTTACATCATTCTTAAGTCTTCTATCCTAATTTGAGCAATCTAACCTCATTATAAAATACTAGAATTTTCATACCTCATTATTTGTCACCTAAACCAAAACTCATTTTTTTAGAAGTCGATGATAAACTCCTAGTAAGTCTGTACCGAACTACTTCACATCTCACAATTATATCTAAACTCATAGGTAAAAATTAAAACAACCATCAACTACACCCCATGGATTTATACGAGAGGTCTTATTCTTTCACTCTTTTCAAATTCTTTTCATGGCACAAAATTCTTAATATCTCGACTCTTCAATATATCAGACTCTTGCTTCTCTGGCTCCCTTAACGATCTCATCCTTTTACCAATCTCAATCAAAACTCTGAGGGAAATACTTCATTAAATCCTTTAGCAATCAAAAGTAATAAACTTTATGATCCAAAACATGCATTAGTTCTTTCACATGCTTAATACCGATGCGATCAATCATTTATTACCTTACAAATTCATACCTTGAAGAAAAAAAAACCATATCACCAAGAATGCAGACTTATAATGAAAAGTTTGAATTTTAAGTCCAATTGTGTAAACCCAATGCCCTTATGTATCTACATTTGCTTATACTTTGAAGACTTTTATAATTACTTTATCTTAGCTTATCATTGATTGCCTCTCCATCAACCATACCATATGCTTCACTAAAAATCCAACCATACTCATTTCTAAATTCAACAGTACAACAGAACTTATCATCTCACTCAAGCTGAACGTCTGTACACCCCTCTCTTAAGTTCTATTCAATAGCTTTTAACCAAACTGATTAACCTGTTATGCTATTACCTTAACCAAAACAAAATAGATGAAATCACGCAATTTTGAACTCAATTCTCGAGCCCTTCGAAGATACATTTTTAATCCAAGCATACAAAGAAAATAATCCTTGCTCTCACCTAATTCTGAAAGCTACACATCCCATAAATTTTAACTTATTTTCAATTATGACTCTAGCTCCTTTAAGTTCTATACGAGCGGTGCCCCAATATCTTCTAAAACGTTCCATACAATCACATTACTTTACTAAATAGTAGAAATTCACAATCTTAGATGCTCACAAGTCTTTATTATCATGCCAAAAATCATTTAACCAACAAATCCTTATTATATAGTATCATCTCAATCACAACCCCTCACAAACTCTTTTCACCATCATGCTCAGTTAGTCCTTGTTATCACCACGAAGTGAAACTTTTCCTTGATCTGACACCTTAAACTTAGGTATACCACTCAAATTCAAGAGACTAACCCGATTTATATGCACTTTCTTGCTAAATCTTCGATTTACTTCACCCAAGTATATCCACTAGGACTTTCTTTCCTTATAAATTTGTCATTTTAGTATCAATCTACCTTTTGAAGCTTAAGATAAAATTGTCAGTACTCATTCAGAACCCGCAAGATACATTTCACAACCCAAAGATCCACCACTAAAATTTTCCTTTAAAATAATGCTCAATCACTACAATTTTCCTTCAAAATAATGCTCAATCTAAGTTCGTGTAGTAATAAACTAGTTTGTTTCTCAAATGTGAATGCAACACTAAATCTTATTATCTGACCATGTCGTACAACTTGTAACTCCCTTAGTAATTTGTATTCACACTTGACAATCGACGTACCTGTTTCCACATAACCCTAGTACTGCCACACCGTGAAAGTCCATTAGAAACCTTACTAGAACACATCATACATGTCCATAATATCGTACCCAAATAGCCCACATATTTCTACCCATTGAATAATTGCAAAACATTATCGAATATGTTCTCTCTCTAGACCAAACAATTTGTTTTACTTTTTAGATCAATTCAATAACAAAATAACACACTTCCTAACTCGAACCAAGTAAGCATCGATGACTTTCTCGAATATACCCTCACTCTATGAAGTCATAGTAGTGTCTTTATTAACCGACACTCAACATGAGACTACCACCACATTTTGCGATCGAGAAAATATATCTATTTCTAAGGACATTTTTTTTCTTTCTGTTGTTGCTATTTCAACTTCAAATACTCTAGTAGTACTCATATTTGAAATAGAGTGAAGAAGTTCAGATACCAATTGGATTCAAGTAGTAGCACGAAAGAAAGAAAGAAATGAGCTTTCCTAAAGTCCTATAGCTTCTCGAAGAAAAGTAAAGGCGTCCCCTTACCATTCCGCAAGACTCTACTAGACTTGTCCTTCTGTGATGAGATCAACGAACCTAACGCTCTGATACCAAGTTTGTCACGACCCAAAATGAGTCGTGAGTGGCATCCACACTTAACTACCTAGGTGGACGGACCAAGAAACTTAAATCCCAACATGTACCAATAATTCAACTGTGAATAACAAAATATTGCGGAAGCTTCGAAATTTATTAACTATCGTTTCCCAAAACCTGAAAGTCATCACATCAAGGACATCTAATATCTAATTACTAAGTCTAAGAGTATCAAAGACACCAAAATAAATGAATAAAATGGTATGTGTCTGAAAGTATAGGACATCATGTCATGACCGAAAGAATCCAACACGAGCTTGAATGAATAGCTCACCCTGGAACTTGATATGCGGGAGGCTGGCTAGATTTGAGGGACATCTGAAGTCATAGGTACACTCGCTGCATTTCATAAAAAGAAAACAAAGAAAAACACAAGTAGGACTCAGTACGGGGGCAATATGTACTGAGTAGATATCATCGGCCAACCCAAAATAGGAATTAATATACAATAAATAATAGTATGAATTCAACTATAGCACTTAACAGGTGATAACAACAAACAACATGAACAAGTATCAACAACATTAAAGTAAGCTCGTAATAAGTCAATGATATCAAGATCACACATGAGGACTCATGCCTCCAAACAAAACCATTTTGGGAGATAGTTTCTTCAAATTTGAGTATACTAACATAATTCAAGATTACTTCTCTTTATTATTATCGTGTCGGAACGTGACACTCCGATCCCCTAATGCTACCGTGTCGGAACGTGACACTCCGATCCCTTAATACTATGTGTTGGAACGTGACACCCGATCCCCTAATACTATGTGTCGGAACGTGACACCCGATCCCCTATTACTACGTGTCGGAACGTGACACCCGATCCCCTATTACTACGTGTCGGAACGTGACACCCGATCCCCTATTACTACGTGTCGGAACGTGACACTCCGATCCATTTATACTTTTAATTTATCCTTTATTATCACCGCTTTCAATTCATAGTTATATGATTTTCATCAAGCCTTCTTTATTCAAGGCATCACTTCGATAGAGAGGGTTAGAGAATATAAATTCTACGGTCTCAGGATTTCAGACCTATCACAAACCACACAACCAAATCACACAATCACACAACCAAGTACATAGAGAACTTCACAATATAATTCAAGGCATATCAATCACTATTAAGAGTTTACTATCAAATAGCATAAACCATAACCTACCTCCACCGAAGAATCAAAGTCAACCAACTACTTTTCCAATGTCTTTCCTTTCCTTATTGCCTCCGAACCCTTCCGATCTATCAAATATATATGCATAATTCGTAAGTACACAAGTCTATAAACACATTCTATTATATGTCTAGCCTAGACCCAAAACTCAACTAGTCCTATAATCAATTTCCTAAAGTTTAAACCTATGGATAGGTCTCAATTCTTCCCATTATCATATCTTTACTGAAACTCTAATGATTTGATACATTTAATATTTAATTACCTATCTCAATATATAAAAACTTGATTTATTATATAATATGTTACAATCAAACTTCAACCGAAAACACAGGTTGCACCTACATGTTGACGTACAGTAGCTTATTTGAAGTCTCTTCTACATCTTTATATGTCTCCCATCTTCCAAATTCCCAACACCATAACGTTATGATAATTAATAATGACCTCCCAGCCATCAAAACAATTTCTACCTCCACTAATACATTATCCCATAACCTTAGTATATTTCCCCACGTCCCATTAGCCATCAGTGATAAATAATCAATATTAATAACCCACTTCTTATTATATTCCATATATATAATTTTAATTTAATTGTCAATCTTTTCCTTCTATCATTCAGCAACTGATGGCTGATGCCACCCATACTAAATTAATATCTAAATCCTTCATCACATAATACTAGTTTGTTAATTAATTCCTTAACTAGTCAATACCAACAACAACAACATCGGATTTACAATTGTCAACCTTAGCAATTTGTGGGTAGTAATTAGAATGCTTATATACAATATATTAACTCTAGAATAACAGATTAACTAGTCAACCTTATTTCCTATGCTAACAACAATCGTAACTCGATTATGTTTAAACATGATAATATAAATTTTCCTACCTTATCAATTAATATCTGTTTGTAAAGGAAAGAAAATTTCATGGAATACCTTAAACCGACGCTTCAATCTTGTTTAACAATCGTTTCGTGACTGCTGCAGATATGATTTCTCTTGGCTAAACCCTTATTTTCCTTTTACAGAATAGTTTTTCCTAAATATCATATAACTAATTATAAGAGTGGTGAAAGTGACCCACTATTTATTTCACTATTATCCTCTTTAACCACCAACTAAATAAATTAATAAAATTACCCCACTAATTTCATAATTATAATTATGAATAGTCCAAAATCCAATTAGAATCCATCAAAAAAAAATATTTTATGAAACACAAGGCTTTAACACTCAAAACGACCAAATGGGTCGTTACACTATAAGATAAGCAAATAAGCTCAGATCCAATAGCATAATTATAACCATGAGTCTTAACATTTAAAATTAATGCATCAAGAATATTTCTATCAGATAAAGATAATTGCAAATTGGGTTGCGTATTGAAATAAACTGGTCCATAAGCAACAATAGATTAAATCGAACCCATAAGAGATTGTCGGAAATTTAAATTTCTAGCATCTCGAAGAGCTATTAAAAGTATTTCAGGTAACCGTTTAAGAGTTAATGGTTTAAGAGCAATCTGTATCATACCAATATGCATTCAGTTATATCTAGATTTATAAATATCAATATCTCTTTTGTTCAATAGTAGAACAACCTGTTCATCAGAATTAAGAGCTAAAGATTGCTCAGTAGTTTTAACCACCTGCTTAGTAGACAATTTATCAAACCAACCATAATCATAAATTAATTTAGTATCCACTTTAGGGATAGTCCATTTGTTTAACAAATCAAGGTTTTAAGGTATATCTACCTCTTCCAATCTAATACTTTTAATATTATTATCACTAAAATTCATAAATTTGATAAAATTTCATATCCATGCTTCGCCTTCATCAGATCTGTTACATGTTCTTATAGTATATCAGGCTCTGATACCATTTCAGGATCAACAAGGCTGGCGGTAGTCCGCTCGGCCATCTAGATCTATCTTTGCATATGACCAAGTTATACTTGAAACGTATTATAGTTTATAAAAATTTTATCCTAAGTTTCGGCTACATGGTAAACTTTTACTCAAGCATGAGGCCTATCATAATAATAAACATATTAATGTATAGCAATTCTAACATGGGTTTCAGGCTGCCCCTTTCTTCAACAATTAACGGGGACTTACAATACCACATGCTCGCTACCATTAACAATGTATTATCAAATTGTACCTCCACCTCGAAACCAAGTCAAAACTTGTGATAAAAGATTTAAGAACTATAATAAGAATTCATTATAACTTGACTAGATCCAGATATTAAACAAGAACATCATACAGAAATTATGAAGCTAGCATAGATATGAAAATTATCTTAGTCGGCCATGGATGCGGCCAGCAGACACGAAATAAAAGAATATTAAAATACTTGAAAGACAAATACCTTAATGGAAAATCTCAAAGCAAAACTTCTTTTTATTGCACACTTAGAATATTTTACAAGAGGGAGAGCGAGAGCAAACTAGAGAGGAAAAACAAAACTCAAAACTTGCACACTTAGCCTTCTGAATGAGGCTTCTTATATAGAATGAGTCCCTTATGTGGGACCTAAATACTGTTTTAAATAGTATTATTGAACAGTAATATACTATTTTTGATAAGAAGGAGACAAATCTTATCCTTTCCTTTCAAAGTCTTGATTATTGTATTATCTTGTTCTTTAACTGATGCGAGAAAGTCTTCCACCTTCTGCAACTTGCTCTCTGTTAATTCAATATCTTGGTCAACAGACTATGCATCAGCAGTATTACTTTGTCTACTTCTCATTGAAGTGTCTGATTTATCAAATTCAGAAATATTTTGTAGCAAATTCTTTTTAATTTCTTCCAAATAGTCATTTATCATTTCTTGTTTGTTTCCATCTTGAATAGAAATTCTCGGAGCAATATGCTTGATTGAACTCCCAGTAGAAATGCCCTTTTGAGGAGAGTTCTGATACGCCTTAATGGTATTGGTAATTAGATCCAATAACTCTTGTCCATATAATTGTCCAACCGCTGGGTCTTGTTTATTTAATTTTTCTCAAAAATTAGTAAAATATTTGCGGTATAAACAAGGAATGTTTTCGTTATAACCCACTTCTAGAATCCATTTATGGATCCATGGAATAGAAAACTCCATAAAGAAATACATCTGATCAATTGTTTCAATATTTTGAGATATGATCTTGCAAAAATAAATCAGTTAAAAATGGAGAAACTTTTGCCCATTGTTGATATAAAATGTTGAAGTTATAAGGTAAAATATTTACCATTGGGCCATGAATAGACAACTAGTTTATAAACAAATTGGGTAAATTTTTTGTAAAAACTTGAGCATAAACCATAAAAAACCATGTGTGCTTAAGTTTATTATTATTATTATAAAATATTTTGTGAAAAGCCTGGATATAATCCCAGAAAGTAAAATTCATGTTTATTTTATTAACAAAAACCTGTCTCTCCTGCATCGTGGAGATCCCCCAGTCTTCCGTAGATATAATCTGCTTAATAGTGATTTTGGAGAAGTTATAAACATTCTTATCATAATCAGAGATGAAATGCTGAAATTCTGCACTTCCGGTATGACTTAGAATAGATTCATAATAAGTTCGAGTCTTATAAGCCTTTCCAGGGAAGTATAATCCCTTTGTCAGGTACCTTTGGAGTATATTCCAAGGTTCAATGCTTCTCTGAATATCAGAGTTCTCTTAAAGAAATATAATTTCTTTTGTTGTCGTTTCTTCTGAAACTCTGACTAGGTCAGTTTCTTTAGCTAAAGAGGCATAGGTATACCTTGCTCTTTTTTCTACAAATATGCCTAAATTTGTTCATATAATGAACTATCTTTAGGAATATCCTTAAGATTTATAGAAGATGAAGCTGATGAAGAAGCTTCGCCAATCTTTGATTTAATTAGAGTTTTACTTCCTAACTGTATAACAGGAAAGGAAGAGTCGTATGACGACCTTGTTTGTTGTGAAGAAGAGGATGATCTTCCTCTTCCGCGATTTCTTCCTCCACGACCACGCACTTCTGACCATGGCAGAGGGTCAGTACCTCTCATGCTGCAAAGTTGGAACAAATTGATTAGTGTAAATGCGAAAAATATCTAGAAATATCCAGTTCCCTGTCAATATCTGCAATGGAAAGGTCAGAAAATGGTGACCCTTGTATAAAAAAGTCTAAAACCAAATCATGGATAATTATATCAAGAATTTTGTCTTTTAAATCTTCATATAAAGGTAAAACTCTCAAAATTATTATAAAAGTTTTATCAACAAGAAAATATTGATAAGTAGACATGCTTAACAAATAATTTAGGAATACAAGAATTCTCTTGATAAAAAGTCAGGTATTCTCAGTTCCCTTATTATACTGAATTTCAAAGTCGAACTGAGCTAATTGTGCCTGCCACTTAGCAAACATTTACTTTGAAATATCATGTTTAAAATCTTTATCAAACATATATTTGACTGATTGAGCATCAGTTCTAATAATAAATTTTTGATTATATAAATCATCCTTGAATTTTAAAACATATTTAACAATGCATAACATTTTATGAGCATCAGTCGCATATTTGCGCTGAGAGTCAGACCATTTGCCTGAATGAAATCTAATAAGATATTCAATTTTATCATGGGGATTAACTTGCTTTAAAATTCCACCATAACCAATATTAGAAGCATCAGCCTCAACAATCTTAATCCAAATTGGATTCAGATTCTTGAGACTGATGCTTCTAATATTGGTTATGGTGGAATTTTAAAGCAAGTTAATCCCCATGATAAAATTGAATATCTTATTAGATTTTATTCAGGCAAATGGTCTGACTCTCAGCGCAAATATGCGACTGTTGCTCATAAAATGTTATGCGTTGTTAAATGTGTTTTAAAATTCAAGGATGATTTATATAATCAAAAATTTATTATTAGAACTGATGCTCAATTAGTCAAATATATGTTTGATAAAGATTTTAAACATCATATTTCAAAGTTAATGTTTGCTAGGTGGCAGGCACAATTAGTTCCGTTCGACTTTGAAATTCAGTATAAAAAGGGAACTGAGAATTCACTTCCTGACTTTTTATCAAGAGAATTCTTGTCTTCCTAAATTATTTGTTAAGCATGTCTACTTATCAATATTTTCTTGGTGATAAAACTCTTATAACAATTTTGAGGGTTTTACCTTTAAATGAACATTTAAAAGAGAAAATTCTTGATATAATTATCTATGATTTGGTTTTAGACTTTTTTATACAAGGGTCACAATTTTCTGACCTTTCCCTTGCAAATAATGACTGGGAACTGGATATTTCCGGATATTTTTTGGATTTATACTAATCAATTTGTTCCAACTTGGCAGCATGGGAGGTACTGACCCTCTGCCTTGGTCACAAGTGCATGGCCACGGAGGAATAAATCGCGGAAGAGGAAGATCATCCTCTTCTTCACAACAAACAAGGTCGTCATACGACTCTTTCTTTCCTGTTATACAGTTAGGAAGTAAAACTCTGATTAAATCAAAGATTGGTGAAGCTTCTTCATCAACTTCATCTTCTATAAATCTTAAGGATATTCCTAAAGATAGTTCATTATATGAACAAATTCAGGCATATTTGCAGAAAAAAGAGCAAGGTAATACTATGCCTCTTTAGCTAAAGAAACTGACCTAGTCAGAGTTTGAGAAGAAACGGCAACAAAAGAAATTATATTTATTTTAGAGAACTCTGATATTCAGAGAAGCATTGAACCTTGGAATATACTCCAAAGGTATCTGACAAAGGTATCATACTTCCCTGGAGAGGCTTATAAGACTCGAACTTATAATGAATCTATTCTAAGTCATACCGGAAGTGCAGAATTTCAGCATTTCATCTCTGATTATGATAAGAATGTTTATAACTTCTCCAAAATCACTATTAAGCAGATTATTTTTGTGGAGGACTGGGGAATCTCCACGATGCATGAGAGACAGGTTTCTATTAATAAAATAAACATGAATTTTACTTACAGGGATTATATCCAGGTTTTTCACAAAATATTCTATTATAATAATAATAAACTTAAGCACACATGGTTTTTAAAGGTTTGTGCTCACGTTTGTACAAAAAATTTACCCAATTGGTTTATAAAATGGTGGTCTATTCATGGCCCAACGGTAATGATTTTACCTTATAACTTCAATATTTTATATAAACAATGGGCAAAAGTTTCTCCATTTTTAACTGATTTATTTTTGTAAGATCATATCTCAAATATTGAAAAAATTGATCAGATGTATTTCTTTATTGAGTTTTCTATTCCATGGATCCATAAATGGATTCCAGAAGGGGGTTATACCCCAAACGAAAACATTCCTTGTTTATACCGCAAATATTTTACCAATTTTGGGAAAAATTAAATAGACAAGACCCAGCAACTGGACAATTATATTGACGAGAGTTATTGGATCTGATTACCAATACCATTAAGGCATATCATAACTCTCCTCAAAAGGGCATTTCTACTGGGAGTTCAATCAAGCATATTGCTCCGAGAATTTCTATTCAAGATGGAAATAAAGAAGAAATGATAAATGACTATTTAGAAGAAATTAAAAAGAATTTGTTACAGAATATTTCTGAATTTGATAAATCAGAAACTTCAATGAGAAGTGGACAAAGTGATACTGCTGATGCACAGTCTGTTGATCAAGATATTGAATTAACAGAAGGCCAGTTGCAGAAGGTAGAAGATTTTCTCTCATCAGTAAAAGAACAAGATAATACAATAATGAAGACTTTGAAAGGAAAGGATAAGATTTGAATCCTTCTTATCAAAAACAGTATATTACTGTTCAATAGTACTGTTTAAAACACTATTTAGGGCCCAAATAAGGGACCCATTTTACTTTTATTTTTCTATATAAGAAGCCTTATTGAGAAGGCTAAGTGTGCAAGTTTTGAGTTTTGTTTTTCCTCTCTAGTTTGCTCTCGCTCTCCCTCTTGTAAAATATTCTAAGTGTGCAATAAAAGATAGTTTTGCTTTAAGATTTGTCATTAAGGTATTTCTCTTTTAAGTATTTTAATTTTCTTTTATTTCGTGGTTGCCGCCTCCATGGCCGGCTAAGATAATTTTCATATCTATGCTAGCTTCATAATTTCTATATGATGTTCTTGTTTAATATCTTGATCTAGTCAAGTTATAATGAATTCTTATTATAGTTCTTAAATCTTTTATCATAAGTTTTGACTTGGTTTCGAGGTGGTGGTACAGTCTGATAATACACTGTTAATGGTAGCAAGCATGTGGTATTGTATGTCCCTGTTAATTGTTGAAGAAAGGGGCAGCCTGAAACCCATGTTAGAACTGCTATACATTATTATGTATATTATTAAGACAGGCCTCATGCTTGAGTAAAAGTTTACCATACAGCCAAAACTTAGGATAAAATTTTTATAAACTATAATACATTTCAAGTATAACTTGGTCATATGCAAAGAAAGATGTAGATGGCCGAGCGGACTACCGCCAGCCTTGTTGATCTTGAAATGGTATCAGAGTCAGATACTCTATAAGAACATGTAACAGATCTAATGTAAGCAAAGCATGGATATGAAATTTTATCAAATTTATGAATTTTAGTGAAAATAATATTAAAAGTACTAGATTAGAAGAGGTAGATATACCTCAAAACCTTGATTTTGTTAAACAAATGGACTATCTCTAATGTGGATACAAGATTAATTTATGATTATGGTTGGTTTGATAAATTGTCTACTAAGCAGGTGGTTAAAACTACTGACCAATCCTTAGCTCTTAATTCTGATGAACAGGTTGTTCAACTATTGAACAAAATGGATATTGATATTTATAAATCTAGATATAATTGGATGCATATTGGTATGGTGCAGATCGTTTTTAAACCATTAACTCTTAAAGGGTTACGTGAAACATTTTTAGCAGCTCTTCGAGATGCTAGAAATTTAAATTTCCGACAATCTCTTATGGGTTCGATTGAATCTACTGTTGCTTATGGACCAGTTTATTTCAATTCGCAACCCAATTTGCAATTATCTTTATCTGATAGAAATATTCTTGATGCATTAACATTAAATGTTAAGACTCATATATATAATTATGTTGTCGGATCTGAGCTTATTTGCTTATCTTATAGGATTTATTATAAGTTGTTAACTACTTTAAATCCTAGATGTAAATTATATGATTCGTCTAATGAAACAATTCTGGTTGAAACTAATTTTACTAAATCTAAAATTACTACCAGAAGACCTATTAAATGGGATGAAATTAATTTTCCTGATAAATGGATTTTAAATGATGTTGTGTCTCAAAGACGGGTTGCTGAAGAAGTCACTAATAGTGACTATTCTCATATTACTCAAAATTCAGATGGTAAGGTTTGCATTGAATTTACTAATAATTATCCTGTTTATAATTCTCGTGTTTATAATAGGAGACCTTTCTCTGGTTATAGAAGGTTACCAAAAATTCAGCATATCTCTCCTATAAGTCAAGAAGGTCCTAGTAATGGATCAGCAAGGCGAAGACCTTTGTCTCTTCACACTTTAAGTGATACTATGTGTAAAGGTTTGGTTGAAAGGGTAAGGATAGACCCTAAAACAAATATTGGTCAAGCAACAGATAAGTTGTCAGATTTGGATCCAACTCAGCCAGAAATGGATTTCTGTGTTGATAAATCAACGGATCTCAATGAAATTTGATGATGATAAGTCAACAATTGGATTTAAGTCCAGGATCCCTTGTTAGAAAACATATTCAAAAAGAATTTTATCATAAAAAATGGAACCAGTTTAGAACTTGGTTATTTGAAACTTATAGTCAAGACGATTTAAATAATATTTCTCAAGAGTTTTATGAAACTTGTGCATTGCATAACAAAATTATTTAGTTTGTTCCATGCTTTATAACTACTTATTTACCTTTATCTATCAAAGTTATAGAAAGAACTTTTAAAGAAATTGATGGCACTATTACTAAAGCCATCTATCCTCCTCAATCTTCTTTTATTTTACCAAATAATACTGGGTTAACTTTTTCAGCTTTTCAAAAGTATATTCAAACAGATGTTGCCCTGATTACTATTCATGAGATTAATAATCTTATTTCTCAAAATAATTATTTGAGTTTATATGTTAAATTTCTTGGATAACATATCAGTTCTTTCGATAACAAATTAGATGAATTAATTATTTTGGTAAAGGAATTTGAAAAATGTCCAAAATAATATAAACCTTCAACGTCAAAAATTTCTTTAAGTGTTCCTACTCATATTCAACGTCCTATTGATACTGCTGTTTTAAAGTTAAATCTTTTCATGATTTAGAAAATCTTCTTGATAAAAAATTGTCCGATTTGAGTTCGAAACCGATTACAAATGATTTTTCTGAATCAAATATTTCTAAGATTGAAAATCAACTTCTTGGTATTCAAGATCCGAATCAAGATGTTTCGAAAATAAATGTCCGAAGATTTAAAGCAGGTTATAATCAAAAGCAAAGAATTATAGGAAAAGGGGGTTATGCAAGTCTACCCTCAATGATGACTTATTATTATCCTCGTCCTACTCCCCAAGATGTGTTTGTTGAAGAAAGAGATTAGAATCAAACTAATACATCTTACAGTGGTAATGAGGTGTATGAATGAAATTGTAACGACCTATTTAGTCGTTTTGAGCAGCAGATTTTATTTCTAGAAAAACTGTCTTGGTCGACGGATCCCATGACGGACCGTCAAGGGTGTCTCGTTCCAAAATACTTAGAATTCTGAAAATTGGGTACTGAAATCGACTCTCTGAACTTCGTGACGAAGTGGCAGGACGGACCGTCACAGGCATGACGGGCCGTCACAGACCCTTCAGTAAATTTCAGTCTCTGAACTCTGTGACGGAGCAGCAGGACGGACCGTCGCAGGCACGACGGGCCGTCACAGGCTGCGTAATCCCAGGCTGGGTCGGATTTCTGTAATTATTTTAAGGGAGTTTTGGACTATTCTGGCTTATAATTATAAAGTTAGTGGTTTAATATTAATAACTCAATTACTTGGGCGGCTAAAAGAGGTAACCTTGAGTTAATTAGTGGGTTAATTCCTCATCTTTTATACTTAATTATATGCTAATTAGGGTAAAAGAAAGAGGGTTTGAATAAGAAAAATAGAAAGAACAGAGAGAAGAGGGAGAAACGATCAAGAGAGAGAAACGAGAAGAAGAACAAAGCTTTGGGAAATTGCTTGCTTGATCAAAATTCTTTGGTGGAGGTAGGTTATGGTTTTTATACTATTCGTAGTAAACTCTTAATAGCGAATGATATGTATGGGTAGTATTGTAAACCCTTCTATATTCTTAATTGTATGCTTGCATGAATGTGATTATGTAATTGTGATAAAATAAGCATGATGAAGCTATGGAATCCTAAATCTTGAGAAACCCTAATCTACTTTGTTAATGATGATGCCTTAGTGTAAAAAAGTCTTGATGAATGAAAGTAGTGAGATTAGGGGATCGGGTGCCACGTTCCGGTACCAGGATAATATATGAGGATCGAAGTGTCATGTTCCGACACCATGATAGTATATGGATCGGGTGCCACGTTCCGGTACCATGATAGTATATGAGAATCAGAGTGTCACGTTCCGACACCAGGATAGTATATGGATCGGGTGCCACATTCCGGTACCAGGATAGAATATAGATCGGGTGTCACGTTCCGACACCAGGATAGAATGAGGATTGGAGTGTCACGTTCCGAAACCAGGATAGTATATGAGGAGTGGAGTGTCACGTACCGACACGAGAGGAATAAAGATAATGAATCTTGAAAGATGTTAATATACTCAATCTAATGAACCTTATTCCCAAATGAGTATGATGAGGAGGCGTGAGTCCTCATTGATGTGCTTGGTGTTGTAACGAAGGGTTATGGTAATTGTAAATGCTGCATGCTAAGGATATTAGTTGATTTTATGATGTTATCTAATATATACTGTTTTCTATTTTGAGTTGGCCGATGATACCTACTCAGTACTTGTGTTTGACTGACCCCTACTTGTATTTGTTTTCTCTGTTAATTGTGGAGTGCAGCAAACGTACCGTCGTCTTCAACTCAACCGCAACTCTAGTCAGTCTTCATTACTCCGCATATCAGGGTGAGCTAATGCTTCTAGCTTGGACTGGATCCTCCTCTTCATGTCTTGATGCCTTGAAGTTCCGGCATGGACTAGCTGTTTATGTATTTTAGTTTCTTAGATACTCTTAGATTTAGTAATTTGAAGTAGATGTTCTTGTGATGATGACTTCCAGATTTTGGGGATAATAATAGTTGTTGAGTTTTTAGAAGTTATTGAATTGGTTCTTATTAATGAGTTTAAGTCTTCCGCATTACTTTCTGTTGATATTATATTGAAATGTCAAGGTTTAGATTGGTTGGTTCGCTCACATAGGAGGGTAAGTGTGGGTGCCAGTCTCGACCCGATTTGGGTCGTGACAAACTTGGTATCAGAACATTAGGTTCGTTGGTCTCATCACACAAGAACGAGTCTAGTAGAGTCTTAAGGAACGGCAGGGGGACGCCTTTACTTTTCTTTGAGAGGCTATAAGACTTTAGGAAAATTCCATTATTTCTTTCTTTCTTTCGTGCTATTACTTGGATCCAATTGGTATCTAGGTGATACAAATTGGTATCTGACCATCTTCACTCTATTTCGCAGATGGTTAGAACTAGAGCAACAACGACTGCACCAACACCAACATCGGCAAGACAAGAAGCGTCTGAGACAGCCACTGAGACTGTAGCTCAAAGAGGAGAAGTGGCAAGAGGCAGCGGTAGAGGTCGCGGGAGGACGTCCTCTAGAGAAAGAGGACGAACGTCTGGCCCATCTGGTACTAGGGCGTTGACTCCTCCACCGACTGAGGAAGTAGTAAGAGAGGGGGAGGATGGGGAAAATGAGCAAGTACAGAATGAGGAATTACCACCCCAACCTACCCCAGAGATGATCAATCAGGTTCTTGCTTATCTTAGCGGGTTATATGATCAAGGCCAGACACCTCCAGTGTTTTTTGCACCAGCACCTCAGGTTCCGGAGGTACAACATGCGGCTACTGCGGCTCCCCGCATGGATGCCTCATTGGAAATAGGCACGTTTCCTCGTCTTACTACAGGGCCTATAATGACAAATGATCAGCATGAACTTTTCAGTAAGTTCTTGAAATTGAAACCTCCAGTCTTCAAGGGTGCTGAATCTGAGGATGCCTACGATTTTCTGGTTGACTATCATGAGCTACTACACAAGATGGGTATAGTAGAACGGTTTGGTGTTGAGTTTGTGACTTATCAGTTTCAAGGAAACGCCAAAATGTGGTGGCGGTCACAAGTTGAGTGTCAACCAACAGAGGCACCACCTATGACTTGGGCATCATTCTCTAGCTTGTTTATGGAGAAGTATATCCCCCGGACTTTGAGGGATAGGAAAAGAGATGAATTTTTGAGCCTAGAGAAAGGTAGGATGTTAGTTACTGCATATGAGGCTAAGTGTCGTGCATTATCCCGGTATGCCACCCAACTTTGTTTCAGTCCACAAGAGCGGATTCGCCGTTTTGTGAAGGGGTTGAGGTCAGAACTACGGATTTCAGCCTTACAGGTAGCTGCCACGGCAAAATCCTTTCAAGAAGTGGTAGACTTCGTGATAGAGGTGGAAGGAGTGAAGGCAGATGACTTCACCATGGCATCAACATGAAAAAGGTTTCGAAAGGGAGGTGAGTTTAATGGTTCCTACTCTAGAGGACAGGGTTCAGGAGGTTACTCAGTCCGACCAATTAAGTCTTCACTACAGACTGTAGTTGGGGGTCCACCCTAGACCAGTCAACACTTCTCTGAGAGACCTATGCTTGAATCCAGAGAGTGTTATGGATGTGGGGAGACTGGACACATTAAGAGGTATTGTCCAAAACAGAGTTACAGACCTCCAACAGTTAGAGGTAGAGGTGGTCATGGTAGAGGCCGTTATTCTGGAGAACGCGGTGGCCGAGGTAATGGTGGTCACCAAAACGGCCGGGGTAATGGGCAAACTGGAGCCACTACAACACAACATGGTAGGGGCAATGGGCAGACAGGTGATAGGGCCCATTGTTATGCTTTTCCTGGACGGTCGGAAGCGGAGACATCAGATGTTGTTATCACAGGTAATCTTTTGGTTTGTGATTGTATGGCTTCTGTATTATTTGATCCCGGCTCCACATTTTCATATGTATCTTCCTCATTTGCTACTGGTCTTAATTTAAATTGTGAATTGCTTGACATACCCATTCGTGTGTCTACTCCGGTGGGTGAGTCTGTGATAGTTGAAAAAGTATATAGGTCTTGTTTGGTGACTTTTGTGGGGAGCAATACTTATGTAGACTTGGTTATCTTAGAAATGGTTGATTTTGATGTAATTCTGGGTATGACTTGGCTTTCTCCGAATTTTGCGATCTTGGGTTGTAATGCAAAAACTGTGACGTTAGCCAAGCCTGGGACAGATCCGTTATTGTGGGAGGGAGACTACACTTCCAATCCGGTTCGTATCGTCTCCTTTCTTCGTGCTAAGAGAATGGTTAGTAAGGGTTGTCTAGATTTCTTGGCACCTCTCAGGGATGACACTACCCAAGTACCTTCAAATGAGTCGATTTCGATAGTCCGCGAATTTTTAGATGTGTTTCCTGCAAACCTTCCGGGTATGCCACCGAATAGAGATATTGACTTCTGCATCGATCTTGAACCGGGTACCTGCCCCATTTCTATACCCCCTTATAGAATGGCTCCCGCGGAGTTAAGAGAGTTAAAGGCCCAACTTCAAGAGTTGTTGAGCAAAGGCTTCATTAGACCAAGTGCATCTCCTTGGGGTGCTCCGGTGTTATTTGTGAAGAAAAAGGATGGGAGTTTCTGGATGTGCATAGACTACCGGCAGTTGAACAAGGTAACTATTAAGAACAAGTATCCCATTCCTCACATTGATAACTTATTCGATCAGTTACAAGGTGCTTGTGTCTTCTCTAAGATTGACTTGAGATCCGGTTATCATCAATTGAAAATACGGGCAACGGATGTGCCAAAGACTGCTTTTCGGACCAAGTATGGGCATTACGAATTTGTAGTGATGTCTTTTGGTCCTACGAATGCCCCTGCTACTTTCATGAGCTTGATGAACGGGATTTTTAAGCCATATCTGGATCTCTTTGTGATCGTATTTATTGATGACATACTGATATACTCAAAGAGCAAGAAAGAACATGAGGAGCATTTGAAAATGGTATTGGAAATGTTGAGGGACAAAAGCTTTATGCCAAATTCTCCAAGTGTGAGTTTTGGCTAGATTCAGTTTCCTTCTTGGGGCACGTGGTGTCTAAGGATGGAGTGATGGTGGATCCTTCTAAGATTGAGACAGTGAAGAATTGGGTAAGACCTACTAATGTGTCAGAAATAAGAAGCTTTGTTGGTTTAGCTAGCTATTACCGTCGATTTGTCGAGGGATTCTCTTCCATTGCTTCCCAATTGACGAACTTGACTAAGCAGAATGTTCCATTTGTATGGTCGGACGAATGTGAGGAAAGCTTTCAGAAACTCAAGACCTTGTTGACTACTACACCAATTCTCACCTTGCCCGTGGAAGGTAAGAATTTCATTGTCTATTGTGATGCATCCTATTCGGTTTTGGGTGCAGTGCTAATGCAAGAGAAGAATGTAATTGCTTATGCTTCGAGGCAATTAAAGGTGCATGAACGTAACTATCCGACCCATGATTTGGAGTTGGCTGCGGTAGTGTTTGCATTAAAGCAATGGAGACATTATTTATATGGGGTTAAGTGTGAGGTCTATACGGATCATCGTAGCCTACAGTATGTCTTTACTCAAAAAGATTTGAATTTGAGACAGAGGAGATGGATGGAACTACTGAAGGACTACGATATCACTATCTTGTATCATCCGGGAAAGGCTAATGTTGTGGCAGACACCTTAAGTAGAAAAGCAGGGAGCATGGGAAGTCTAGCTCACTTGCAAGTCTCTAGACGTCCATTGGCTAGAGAGGTTCAGACTCTGGCTAACGACTTGATGAGGTTAGAAGTAAATGAGAAGGGAGGATTGTTGGCTTGTGTGGAGGCAAGATCTTCTTTTCTTGACAAGATTAAGGGAAAACAGTTTGATGATGAGAAACTAAGCAGAATCCAAGATAAAGTATTGCGAGGAGAGGCTAAGGAAGCACAAATCGATGAGGAAGGTGTTTTGAGAATCAAGGGAAGGGTATGTGTACCCCGCGTTGATGATTTTATCAACACTATTCTGACAGAGGCTCATAGTTCAAGGTACTCTATACATCTTGGTGCAACCAAGATGTACCATGACCTAAAGCAACACTTTTGGTGGAGTAGAATGAAGCGTGATATTGTTGATTTTATTGCCAAATGTCCAAACTGTCAGCAAGTAAAGTATGAACACCAGAGGCCCAGAGGAACACTTCAGAGAATGCCCATTCCCGAATGGAAGTGGGAAAGGATTGCGATGGACTTCGTGGTTGGTCTTCCAAAGACAATAGGTAAGTATGACTCCATTTGGGTAATTGTTGACAGATTAACTAAGTCTGCTCATTTCATTCCGGTCAAGGTAACTTACAATGCAGAAAAGTTAGACAAACTTTACATCTCGGAGGTGGTGCGATTGCATGGGGTTCCACTCTCCATTATATTAGATAGAGGTACGCAGTTTACTTCTAAGTTTTGGAAAACATTACATGCGGAATTGGGTACTAGGTTGGACCTTAGTACTGCGTTCCATCCTCAGACCGATGGTCAGTCTGAGCGAACGATTCAAGTGTTGGAGGATATGCTTCGTGCATGTGTGATAGAATTTGGTGGCCATTGGGATAGCTTCTTACCCTTAGCGGAGTTTTCATACAATAATAGCTATCACTCAAGTATTGATATGGCTCCATTCGAAGCATTGTATGGGAGGAGATGTAGGTCTCCCATTGGTTGGTTTGATGCATTTGAGGTTAGACCTTGGGGTACTGACCTTTTGAGGGATTCATTAGAGAAAGTGAAATCTATTCAAGAAAAGTTTTTAGCGGCGGAAAGTAGGCAAAAGGAATATGCAGATCGAAAGGTTAGAGACTTGGAGCTTATGGAGGGTGAGCAAGTCTTGTTGAAGGTTTCGCCCATGAAAGGGGTGATGCGGTTTGGAAAAAGGGGTAAGCTAAGCCCAAGGTATATTGGACCATTTGAAGTACTTAAGCGAGTAGGGGAGGTGGTTTATGAGTTAGCCTTGCCTCCAGGGCTGTCCGGAGTGCATCCGGTATTTCATGTGTCTATGTTGAAAAGATACCATGGGGATGGAAACTACATTATCCGTTGGGATTCAGTGTTGCTTGATGAGAATTTGTCTTATGAGGAGGAACCTGTTGCTATTTTAGATAGAGAAGTCCGAAAGTTGAGGCCAAGGGAGATTGCATCCATCAAAGTTCAATGGAAGAATCGACCCGTTAAAGAAGCCACTTGGGAGAAAGAGGCTGATATGCGAGAAATATACCCACACCTATTTACAGATTCAGGTACTTCTTTTCGCCCTTGTTTTTCTTCTTATGATCGTTCGAGGACAAACTATGGGTAAATTGGTATCTATTGTAACGACCTGTTTAGTCATTTTGAGCAGCAGATTTTATTTATGGAAAAACTGTCTTGGTCGACGGATCCCACGATGGACCGTCATGGGCACGACAGACCGTCGAGGGTGTCTCGTTCCAAAATACTTAGAATTCTGAAAATTGGGTACTAAAATCGACTCTCTGAACTTCGTGACGAAGTGGCAGGACGGACCGTCACAAGCATGACGGGCCGTCACAGACCCTTCAATAAATTTCAGTCTCTGAACTCTGTGACGGAGCAGCAGGACGGACCGTCGCAGGCACGACGGGCCGTCACAGGCTGCGTAATCCCAGGCTGGGTCGGATTTCTGTAATTATTTTAAGGGCGTTTTGGACTATTCTGGCTTAATAATTATAAAGTTAGTGGTTTAATATTAATAACTCAATTACTTGGGGGGCTAAAAGAGGTAACCATGAGTTAATTAGTGGGTTAATTCCTCATCTTTTATACTTAATTATATGCTAATTAGGGTAAAAGAAAGAGGGTTTGAATAAGAAAAATAGAAAGAACAGAGAGAAGAGGGAGAAACGATCGAGAGAGAGAAACGAGAAGAAGAACAAAGCTTTGGGAAATTGCATGCTTGATCATTCTTCAGTGGAGGTTATGGTTTTTATACTATTCGTAGTAAACTCTTAATAGCGAATTATATGTATGGGTAGTATTGTAAACCCTTCTATATGCTTAATTGTATGCTTGCATGAATGTGATTATGTAATTGTGATAAAATAAGCATGATGAAGCTATGGAATCCTAAATCTTGAGAAACCCTAATCTACTTTTTTAATGATGATGCCTTAGTGTAAAAGAAGGCTTGATGAACGAAAGTAGTGAGATTAGGGGATCGGGTGCCACGTTCCGGTACTAGGATAGTATATGAGGATCGGAGTGTCACGTTCCGACACCAGGATAGTATATGAATCGGGTGCCACGTTCCGGTACCAGGATAGTATATGAGAATCGGAGTGTCACGTTCCGACACCAGGATAGTATATGGATCGGGTGCCACGTTCCGGTACCAGGATAGAATATGGATCGGGTGTCACGTTTCGACACCAGGATAGAATGAGGATCGGAGTGTCACGTTCCGACACCAGGATAGTATATGAGGAGCGGAGTGTCACATACCGACACGAGAGGAATAAAGATAATGAATCTTGAAAGATGTTAATATACTCAATCTAATGAACCTAATTCCCAAATGAGTATGATGAGGAGGCGTGAGTCCTCATTGATGTGCTTGGTGTTGTAACCAAGGGTTATGGTAATTGTAAATGTTGCATGCTAAGGATATTAGTTGATTTTATGACGTTATCTGATATATACTGTTTTCTATTTTGAGTTGGCCGATGATACCTACTCAGTACTTGTGTTTGTACTGACCCCTACTTGTATTTGTTTTCTCTGTTAATTGTGGAGTGCAGCAAACGTACCGTCGTCTTCAACTCAACCGGAACTCTAGCCAGTCTTCATTACTCCGCATATCAGGGTGAGCTAATGCTTCTAGCTTGGACTGGATCCTCCTCTTCATGTCTTGATGCCTTGAAGTTCCGGCATGGACTAGCTGTTGATGTATTTTAGTTTCTTAGATACTCTTAGATATATTAATTTGAAGTAGATGTTCTTGTGATGATGACTTCCAGATTTTGGGGATAATAATAGTTGTTGAGTTTTTAGAAGTTATTGAATTGGTTTTTATTAATGAGTTTAAGTCTTCCGCATTACTTTCTGTTAATATTATATTGAAATGTCAAGGTTTAGATTGGTTGGTTCGCTCACATAGGAGGGTAAGTGTGGGTGCCAGTCGCGACCCGATTTGGGTCGTGACAGGAATTTAGATGCCTTGACTGAAAGGGAGGTTTCCATTATGGTACATCGGATGTTGATGCACTCATCAATTTGTCGTCATACGAATCCGAATAGTGATCATGCTATATGTAAAATGATTATAGCATGATTTACAGGTCAGCTCAGAGGATGGTGGTTTAATTTCTTATCATCTGAGGAAAAGTATGCAATAACAAATGCATACAAAGAAGAAGTTAAAAGAGAACTAGTTACTAGTGAAGATGAAAATCCAGTAGAAAAAATTACAACTCAAAAGGTTGAAGATGCAATTTATACGCTTGTTCTTACTTTTAAGAACATTTTAATGGAAGATTTTTCAACCAAGATGAGACTATTCGAACTTTACTAAATGGACTTAAATGTAACCATTTGGGATATTTTCGATGGTATAAGGATATTTTCATGAGTAGAGTTATGGATCTACCTGAAAGTAAATCAAGTTATTGGAAGAATAGATTCATTGATGGTCTTCCTTCATTATTCTCTAAAAGAGTTAAAAAGGTCTTGAGAGAGATCGACCAGAAATCCCTTATGATACATTAACTTATGGAAAGTTAATAGGGATTTGTACCCAAGAAGGATTAAATCTTTGTAATGAGCTTAAGTTGGCTCAACAAATTAAAAGAACTCAAATGTCTGAAAAGTTTCAATTGGGAGATTTTTGTACACAATTTGGAATAGAAGGACCGTCTAGTTCTAAACCAAAGACAGGTCAAACTAAAGAAAGACACCATAAAAGAAGGCATCGTTCAAAACGATACAAAGAAAAGAAAGAAGAGAAGAAAGCTTATAGGAAGGCAACAAGGTTTGCCATAAATTTCTCCAAAAGAGATTTGAAAAACATTAAATGTTATAAGTGTGGACCTTTTGGTCATCTTGCAACAAATTGTAAGGCTGATAAGTTTAAAGCTTTGGAGTTGGATGAACCAACTCAAGATAAACTCTATGAGTTACTTTATGAATCTGATTCAGATTCCAATTCTTCTTGTAATTCTTCAGGTTATAGTACTAATAATAATGTTGTTAATGCTACTAATAAATGTGCTAATTGTTCCAATTCTTGTGCTAATGTTATAAATTGCAATCTCAGATGGAAGATTCTTATTTAGATAAATTGCAACAAAGTTTTGAAGAATTAACTTTTAAAATGATTTCTTCATAAAATGTTATTGAACTTTTAAAAGATGTTTCTGATGAAAATCTTAGAAACAAGATTTTAGAAATGGCTTCTTCAAAAAGCTCTTCTTCAAAAAATTTTGAAAAACCAAAGAAGAATGAAGATAAAAAAATTGAAAACTTCAATTACAATGCTAGTCCTTATTCTTTACAAGAAGTTTTTTCTAGACTTGAAAAGAAAGGACCAGATGTTGTAAGAGATACTTCTCTTCATGATTTAAAACATGAGGTTGAAAACCTTAAAAAAGAGATTAAATCTTTGAAACAAAATCAGTTGATTAATAATCATCGTATTTCTCAATTAGAAAATGATAGAGATATTCATGTTTCTGATAAAGGTAAAGCTGTTATAGATGAAGAGATTAATGAATCTCTGAGTCCTAAATTTCTGGGAATGATGCAAATTGTTACTGCTCATCGTTGGTATATAAATTGAACCATTCTGATTAATAATGATTTTAAAATTACAAATATTGCTATGATTGATAGTGGTGCTGATGTTAGTTGTACTCAAGAAGGATTAATTCCTTCAAGATTTTTTGAAAAAACTACTCATATTGTTAAATCTACTTCTAATCATGCTTTAGACATAAAATATAAATTGTCTAATACTTGTATTTGCCAGAGTAAGGTTTGTATCCCTCACTTTTTCTTTCTGGTTAAAAATCAATTATATCCGCCAATTATACTTGGTACTCCTTTTATTAATGCTTTATATCCCTTTTCTAAACTAAATGCAAAAGGATTTACAACAAATTATAATGGTAATACCATTAATTTTGAATTCATAACTGAACCAGTTACTAGAGATATTAACTCTTTAATTCATTTGAAACAAAAACATATTGAGTCTTTAAAAATGGAAATTTATAGTGTGAATAGTTCAGTCTTTACAATCACCTAAAGTACAAGAAAAAATTAAATTGATTTCTGGAAAAATGGCAGCTGATATTTGTGCAGATCATCCAAATGCTTTTTCGGACAGGAAAAAGCATATTGTAACCTTGTCATATGAATATTCTTTTTCTGAATCAGATATTCCTACGAAATCTCACCCCTATCAGATGAATGTTGAATTAGTTGATTTCTGTAAAAAAGAAATTGATAGTTTATTACAAAAGGAACTTATAAAACCCTCTAAATCTCCATGGTCTTGTACTGCTTTCTATGTTAATAACGTTGTAGAACAAGTAAGAGATGTTCACAGATTAGTAATAAATTATAAACCTTTGAACATTTAAAATGGATTAGATATCCGATTCCAAATAAGAAAAATCTTCTTTCTAGACTATATGATGCTAATATATTTTTTTTCAAATTTGATTTAAAATTAGGTTATTCGCAAATTCAAATTTTTAAGGATCATACTTATAGAATTGCGTTAAATGTTCCATTTGGTCAATACGAATGGAACGTTATGCCATTCGGATTGAAGAATGCTCCTTCTGAATTTCAGAAAATTATGAATGATATTTTTAACCCTTATATGGATTTTATAATTGTTTATATAGATGATATTCTTGTTTATTCTAAAACTTTTGAATCTCATATTAAACATCTTGATATTTTCAAAAATATTGTTTTACAAAATGGTTTAGTTATATCTAAAATCAAAATGAGTCATTTTCAGACTGATGTGAGATTTTTGGATCACCAAATTTGTCAAGTAAAGATAACTCCTATTCAGCGATCCATTGATTTTGCATCAAAATTTCCTAATGAAATTAGTGATAAAACAATTTTGAGTGTTTTACCTTTAAATGAAGATTAAAAAGAAAAAATTCTTGATATAATTATCAATGATTTGGTTTTAGACTTTTTTATACAAGGGTCACCATTTTGTAACCTTTCCCTTGTAGATAATGACAGGAAACTGGATATTTCCAGATATTTTTCGGATTTGTACTAATCTATTTGTTCCAATTTTGCAGCATGGGAGATACTGACCCTACGCCATGGTCACAAGTACGTGGTTGTGGAGTAAGAAACCGTGGAGAAGGAAGATCATCCTCTTCTTTACAACAAACAAGGTCGTCATACGACTCTTCCTTTCCTGTTATACAAATAGGAAGTAAAACTCTAATTAATTCAAAGATTGGCGAAGCTTCTTCATCAGCTTCATCTTCTATAAATCTTAAGGATATTCCTAAAGATAGTTCATTATATGAACAAATTCAAGCATATTTGCAGAAAAAGAGCAAGGTAATACCTATGCCTCTTTAGCTACAGAAACTGACCTAGTCAGAGTTTCAAAAGAAACGGCAACAAAAGAAATTATATTTCTTTTAGAGAACTCTAATATTCAGAGAAACATTGAACCTTGGAATATACTCCAAAGGTACCTGACCACTGTAAGATGTGTTCGTTTGATTCGAATCTCTTTCTTCAGTTAACACATCTGCGGAAAATCTGCTTAATAGTGATTTTGGAGAAGTTATAAACATTCTTATCATAATCAGAGATGAAATGCTGAAATTCTGCACTTCCGGTATGACTTAGAATAGATTCATAATAAGTTTGAGTCTTATAAGCCTCTCCAGGGAAGTATAATCCCTTTGTCAGGTACCTTTGGAGTATATTCCAAGGTTCAATGCTTCTCTGAATATCAGAGTTCTCTAAAAGAAATATAATTTCTTTTGTTGTCGTTTCTTCTGAAACTCTGACTAGGTCAGTTTCTTTAGCTAAAGAGGCATAGGTATTACCTTGATCTTTTTCTTCAAATATGCTTGAATTTGTTCATATAATTAACTATCTTTAGGAATATCCTTAAGATTTATAGAAGATGAAGCTGATGAAGAAGCTTCACCAATGTAACGACCTGTTTAGTCGTTTTGAGCAACAAACTTCAATTCTGGAAAAACAGGCTGAGGCGACGGACCAAACAACGATCCGTCATGGGCACGACGGACCGTCACAGGGTCTCGTTTCAAAACACTTAGAAAATCTGAAATTGGGTACTGAAAATCGACTCTCTGAACTTTGTGACGGAATGGCAGGACGGACCGTCACAGACCCTTGGTGGAAATTTGGGTCTCTGAACTCTGCGACGACCTGCAGGACGGATCGTCACAGGTGTGACGGACCGTCACAGGTTGCGCAAATCCCAGGCAGAATTGGATTTCCTTACACGTTTTAAGGGACGTTTTTAGACTATTCCTTCCTTAATTATAGATTTTGTGGGTTTATATTAATAACTCAAATTCTTGGGGGTTAAAAGAGGTAACCCTAAGTTAATTAGTGGGGTATTATTGCCATCTTTTACACTTAATTATATGTTAACTAGTGTAAAAGAAAGAGGGTTTGAATAAAGAAAAGAGAGAGAACAAGGAGAGAGAGAAATTGATCGATCAAGAGGCAGAGGGAATATCAAAGCTTGGGAAATTGCTTGTTGATTCCAATTCTTCGGTGGAGGTAGGTTATGGTTTTCATGCTTTCATAAGTAAACTCTTAATAGTGAATGATATGTATTGGTAGTATTGTAAACCCTACTATATGCTTAATGGTGTGTTTGCATGAATATGATTATGTGATTGTGATAAGATAAGCATGATGAAAATATTGAATCCCAAATCTTGAAAAGAAACTTTAATATACATTATTAATGATGAGGCCTTGGTATAGAAGAAGGCTTGATGAATTAAAGTAATGGGATTGATGATGCCTTGGTATGGAGAAGGCTTGATGATTTACAGAATGATATTAGTGGATCGGAGTGTCACGTTCCGACACATAGTATTAGTGGATCGGAGTGTCACGTTCTGACACATAGTATTAGTGGATCGGAGTGTCACGTTCCGACACATGTAGGGGATCGGAGTGTCACGTTCCGACACATGTAGGGGATCGGAGTGTCACGTACCGACACATGTAGGGGATCGGAGTGTCACGTTCCGACACATGTAGGGGATCGGAGTGTCACGTTCCGACACATAGAATTAGGGGATCGGAGTGTCACATTCCGACACATAGAATTAGGGGATCGGAGTGTCACGTACCGACACATAGTAGTAGGGGATCGGAGTGTCACGTACCGACACAAGAGGAGGAAAGATAATGAATCTTGAAAGATGATAATATACTCAACTTAATATACTTAATTCCCAAATGAGTATGGTGTTGAGGCTTGAGCCCTCATGGATGAACTTGATGGTACTTATTGATGATTATAATACTTGTTGTTGCTACATGTTGAGTTTTATAGTTGATTTACGATAATATTGATATATACTGTTCCCTATTTTGAGTTGGCCGATGATATCTACTCAGTACCCTTGTTTTGTACTGACCCCTACTTTTATGTTTTCTTCTTGTTATTTGTGGAGTGCAGCAAACGTGCCGTCATCTTCGACCCAACAGTAACTCAAGCCAGTCTTCGTCACACCGGATCTTCAGGGTGAGCTAACGCTTCTAGCTTGGACTGGATCTTCTCCTTCATGTCTTGATGCCTTGAACTTCCGGCATGGACTAGTTTCTTATGTATTTTTAGCTCTTAGAAAGTCTTAGAATTAGTAGTTTAAAGTAGATGTTCTTGTGATGATGACTTCCAGATTCTGGGGATAATGATAAGTTTTTGAGTTATAGAAGTTGATTATTGATTTTACTTATGAGTTTAAGTCTTCCGCATTACTTTCTGTTGATATTATATTGAAATGTTAAGGTTAGATTGGTTGGTTCGCTCACATAGGAGGGAAAGTGTGGGTGCCAGTCGCGGTCTGAATTTGGGTCGTGACAACCAATCTTTTAATCAGAGTTTTACTTCCTAACTGTATAACAGGAAAGGAAGAGTCGCATGACGACCTTGTTTGTTGTGAAGAAGAGGATGATCTTCCTCTTCGCGATTTATTCCTCCACGACCACGCACTTGTGACCATGGTAGAGGGTCGGTACCTCCCATGCTGCAAAGTTGGACAAATTGATTAGTATAAATGCGAAAAATATCCAGAAATATCCAGTTCCCAGTAATTATCTGCAAGGGAAAGGTCAGAAAATGGTGACCCTTGTATAAAAAAGTCTAAAACCAAATCATCGATAATTATATTAAGAATTTTCTCTTTTAAATCTTCATTTAAAGGTAAAACTCTCAAAATTGTTATAAGAGTTTTAGCACCAAGAAAATATTGATAAGTAGACATGCTTAACAAATAATTTAGGAAGACAAGAATTCTCTTGATAAAAAGTCAGGAAGTGAATTCTCAGTTCCCTTTTTATACTGAATTTCAAAGTCGAACGGAGCTATATGTTTAACTCTTTGCTTTATTGATTTAACTAGTACAGTAAGATCATTATTCCAAGGTAACATTTTACCTTTCTTTAACCTATCAGTTAAAGGAGCAAGATCTTTAGATAAATTTTTATAAAATGGAGAAATATAATTGAAACTGCCCAAAAATCTTTGCAACATAGTTTTATTAGTAATTTCAGTAGGAAATTTTGATGCAAAATCAATGGATCGTTGAATAGGAGTTATCTTTCCTTGACAAATTTGGTGACCCAAAAATCTCACATCAGTCTGAAAAAGACTCATTTTGATTTTAGGTATAACTAAACCATTTTGTAAAACAATATTTTTGAAATTATCAAGATGTTTAATATGAGATTCTAAAGTTTTAGAATAAACAAGAATATCATCTATATAAACAATTATAAAATCCATATAAGGGTTAAAAATATCATTCATAATTTTCTGAAATTCAGAAGGAGCACTCTTCAATCTAAATGGCATAACGTTCCATTCGTATTGACCAAATTGAACATTAAACGCAGTTCTATAAGTATGATCCTTAAAAATTTGAATTTGCCAATAACCTGATTTTAAATCAAATTTGGAAAATATATTAGCATCATATAGTCTAGAAAGAAGATCTTTCTTATTTGGAATCGGATATCTAATCCATTTTAAAACTTTGTTCAAAGGTTTATAATTTATTACTAACCTGGGAACACCTCTTTCTTGTTCTGCAACGTTATTAACATTAAAAGCAGTACAAGACCATGGAGATTTAGAGGGTTTTATAAGTCCCTTTTGTAATAAACTATTAATTTCTTTTTTACATAAATCAACTGATTCAGCATTCATCGGATAGGGGCGAGATTTCATATGAATATCTGATTCAGATAAAGAATCTTCATATGACAAGGTTACAATATGTTTTTTCATGTCCCAAAAAGCATTTGGATGATCTGCACTAATATCAGCTGCCATTTTTCCAGAAATCAATTTAATTTTTTCTTGTACTTTAGGTGATTGTAAAGACTCTGAAATATTCAGACTATAAATTTCCATTTGTAAAGACTCAATATGTTTTTGTTTAAAATGAATTAAAGAGTTAATATCTCTAGTAATTGGTTTAGTTATGAATTCAAAATTAATGGTATTACCATTATATTTTGCTGTAAATCCTTTTGCATTTAGTTTAGAAAAGGGATATAAAACGTTAATAAAAGGAGTACCAAGTATAATTGGCGGATATAATTGATTTTTAACCAGAAAGAAAAAGTGAGGAATACAAACATTACTCTGGCAAATACAAGTATTAGACAATTTATATTTTATGTCTAAAGAATGATTAGAAGCAGATTTAACAATATGAGTTGTTTTTTCAAAAAAACTTGAAGGAATTAATCCTTCTTGAATACAACTAACATCAGCACCACTATCAATCATAGCAATACTTGTAATTTTAAAATCATTATTAATCAGAATGGTGCAATTTATACAGCAACGATGAGCAATAACAATTTGCATCATTCCCAGAAATTTAGGACTAAGAGATTCATTAATCTCTTCATCTATAGCAGCTTTACCTTTATCAAAAACAGAAATATCTTTATTTTCTAATTAAGAAATACGTTGATTATAAATCAACTGATTTTGTTTCAAAGATTTAATCTCCTTTTTAAGTTTTTCGACCTCATGTTTTGAATCATCAAGAGAAGTATCTCTTACAAAATCTGGTCCTTTATTTTCAAGTCTAGAAAAAACTTCTTGTAAAGAATAAGGACTAGCTTTGTAATTGAAGTTTTCAAAATTTTTATCTTCATTCTTCTTTGGTTTTTCAAAAATTTTTGAAGAAGAGGTTTTTGAAGAAGCCATTTCTAAAATCTTATTTCTAAGATTTTCATCAGAAACATCTTTTAAAAGTTCAATAACATTTTCTGAAGAAATCATTTTAAAAGTTAATTCTTCAAAACATTGTTGCAATTTATCTAAATAAGAATCTTCCATCTGAGATTGCAATTTATAAAATTCATCTTGCCCACAAGAACAATTATCACCTAGACAATCAGCACATTTATTAGTAGCATTATCAACATTATTATCAGTACTATAACCTGAAGAATTACCAGAAGAATTGGAATCTGAATCAGATTCATAAAGTAACTCATAGAATTTATCTTGAGTTGATTCATCCAACTCCAAAGCTTTAAACTTATCAGCCTTACAATTTGTTGCAAGATGACCAAAACGTCCACACTTATAACATTTAATGTTTTTCAAATCTCTTTTGGAGAAATTTCTGGCAAACCTTATTGCCTTCCTATGAGCTTTCTTCTCTTCTTTCTTTTCTTTGTATAGTTTTGAACGATGCC